>NW_025422074.1:0-406111 GCF_011764305.1 Mustela putorius furo | reverse complement strand
GCTACAGAGACAGAGCCGACAGTAAGCTCGCAGCTCCCGTGTTACCTTGAACCGGTCCGCAGGCTCGGTGAGCTCGGAGCGCGGCCGGAGGTCAGGCAGACGGGAGTAACTGGGCGCTGTTCTCTGAGGGCGCACTGAGGAGTGGGGCCCTGGGCTCTCGGCGCTCAGGGAACAAAAAGCTCCTGAAAGCAAACCCGAGCGGATTACTCACCCCGGGCCCCGGGTAAGGGCGGTGTAATTCCGCCTGGGGCAAAGACACTTGAGAATCACTACAACAGGCCCCTCCCCCAGAAGATCAACAAGAAATCCAGCCGAGACCCAAGTTCACCTACCAAGGAGTGCGGTTTCAATACCAAGGAGAGCAGCAGAAATTCCAGAGGAGGAGAAAGCCAAAGCACGGAACTCATGGCTTTTTCCTGTGATTTTTTTTAGTCTTGCAGTTAATTTAATTTTTTCTTTTTCATTTTTTTTTTTTTTCTCGCCTTCGGGTAAAATTTTTTTTTTTTTTTTACTGTTTACCTTTTTTTTTTTTAACGATTTTTTTACTAGTTTATCTAATATATATATTATTTTTTTTTTACATTTTTCTTAGGTGTTTTCTTTTTTTTAAAATTCTTTTCTTTTCTTTTCTTTTTTTTTTTTTCTTTTCTTTTTTTTTTTTTTTTTTTTTTCTCTTCTTTTTTTTTTGAACCTCTTTTTATCCCCTTTCTCCCCACTCACGATTTTGGATCTCTTCTAATTTGGTTGGTTTTAATTAATTAAAGCATATTTTCCTGGGGTTGTTGCCACCCTTTTAGTATTTTACTTGCCCCTTCATTTACTCTTATCTGGACAAAATGACAAGACGTAAAAATTCAACACAAAAAAAAAGAAACAAGAGAGGCAGTAGTACCGAAGGCTAGGGACCTAATCAATACAGACATCGGTAATATGTCAGATCTAGAGTTCAGAATGACAATTCTCAAGGTTCTAGCCGGGCTCGAAAAAGGCATGGAAGATATTAGAGAAACCCTCTCGAGAGATATAAAAGCCCTTTCTGGAGAAATAAAAGAACTAAAATCTAACCAAGGTGAAATCAAAAAAAGCTATTAATGAGGTGAGGTGCAATCAAAAATGGAGGCTCTCACTGCTAGGATAAATGAGGCAGAAGAAGAAATTAGTGATATAGAAGACCAAATGACAGAGAAATAAAGAAGAAGCTGAGCAAAAGAGGGACAAACAGCTACTGGACCACGAGGGGAGAATTCGAGAGATAAGTGACACCCATAAGACGAAACAACATTAGAATAATTGGGATTCCAGAAGAAGAAGAAAGTGAGAGGGGAGCAGAAGGAAGGTATATACTGGAGAGAATTATTGGGGAGAATTTCCCCAATATGGCAAAGGGAACGAGCATCAAAATTCAGGAGGTTCAGAGAATGCCCCTCAAAATCAATAAGAATAGGCCCACACCCCGTCACCTAATAGTAAAATTTACAAGTCTCAATGACAAAGAGAGAAAATCCTGAAAGCAGCCCCGGGAAAAGAAGTCTGTAACATACAATGGTAAAAAATATTAGATTGGCAGCTGACTTATCCACAGAGACCTGGCAGGCCAGAAAGAAAGAGCTGGCATGATATTTTCAGAGCACTAAACGAGAAAAAAAACATGCAGCCAAGAATACTATATCCAGCTAGGCTATCATTGAAAAATAGAAGGAGAGATTAGATTAAAAAAAGCTTCCAGGACAAAACAACAACTGAAAGAATTTGCAAATACCAAACCAGCTCTACAGGAAATATTGAAAGGGGTCCTCTAAGCAAAGAGAGAGCCTACAAGTGGTAGATCAGAAAGGAACAGAGACCATATACAGTAACAGTCACCTTACAGGCAATACAATGGCACTAAATTCATATCTCTCAATAGTTACCCTGAATGTGAATGGGCTAAATGCCCCTGTCAAAAGACACAGGGTATCAGAATGGATAAAAAAACAAAAAAAACCCATCTATATGTTGCCTCCAAGAAACACACATTTTAAGCCCGAAGACACCTCCAGATTTAAAGTGAGGGGGTGGAAAAAAAATTTACCATGCTAATGGACATCAGAAGAAAGCAGGAGAGTGGCAATCCTTATATCAGATCAATTAGATTTTAAGCCAAAGACTATAATAAGAGATGAGGAAGGGACACTATATCATACTCAAAGGGTCTGTCCAACAAGAAGATTTAACAATTTTAAATATCTATGCCCCCAATGTGGGAGCAGCCAACTATATAAACCAATTAATAACAAAATCAAAGAAAACACATCAACAATAATACAATAATAGTAGGGGACTTTAACACTCCCCTCACTGAAATGGACAGGTCATCCAAGCAAAAGATCAGCAAGGAAATAAAGGCCTTAAATGACACACTGGACCAGATGGACATCACAGATATATTCAGAATATTTCATCCCAAAAAGCAACAGAATACACATTCTTCTCTAGTGCACATGGAACATTCTCCAGAATAGATCACATCCTCGGTCCTAAATCAGGACTCAACCGGTATCAAAAGATTGGGATCATTCCCTGCATATTTTCAGACCACAATGCTCTAAAGCTAGAACTCAACCACAAAAAGGAAGTTTGGAAAGAAAGAACCCAAATACATGGAGACTAAACAGTATCCTTCTAAAGAATGAATGGGTCAACCGGGAAATTAAAGAAGAATTGAAAAAAATCATGGAAACAAATGATAATGAAAATACAACGGGTTCAAAATCTGTGGGACACAACAAAGGCAGTCCTGAGAGGAAAATATATAGCGGTACAAGCCTTTCTCAAGAAACAAGAAAGGTCTCAGGTACACAACCTAACCCTACACCTAAAGGAGCTGGAGAAAGAACAAGAAGAAAGAAACCCTAAGCCCAGCAGGAGAGAGAGAAATCATAAAGATCAGAGCAGAAATCAATGAAATAGAAACCAAAAAAAAAAACAATAGAACAAATCAACGAAACTAGGAGCTGGTTCTTTGAAAGAATTAATAAAATTGATAAACCCCTGGCCCGACTTATCAAAAAGAAAAGAGAAAGGACCCAAAAAAAATAAAATCATGAATGAAAGAGGAGAGATCACAACTAACAACACCAAAGAAATACAAACTATTATAAGAACATACTATGAGCAACTCTACGGCAATAATTGACAATTTGACAATCTGGAAGAAATGGATGCATTCCTAGAAACATATATAAAACTACCACAACTGAACCAGGAAGAAATAGAAAGCCTGAACAGACCCATAACCAGTAAGGAGATTGAAACAGTCATTAAAATCTCTCCAAACAAACAAAAAAGCCCAGGGCCAGACGGCTTCCCGGGGGAATTCTACCAAACATTTAAAGAAGAAGAACTAATTCCTATTCTCCTGAAAACTGTTCCAAAAAATAGAAATGGAAGGAAAACTTCCAAACTCATTTTATGAGGCCAGCATCACCTTGATCCCAAAACCAGACAAGGATCCCACCAAAAAAGAGAGCTATAGACCGATATCCTTGATGAACACAGATGCGAAAATACTCAACAAAAATACTAGCCAATAGGATTCAACAGTACATTAAAAAGATTATTCACCACGACCAAGTGGGATTTATTCCAGGGCTGCAAGGTTGGTTCAACATCCGCAAATCAGTCAATGTGATACACAACACATCAATAAAAGAAAGAACAAGAACCATATGATACTCTCAATAGATGCTGAAAAAGCATTTGACAAAGTACAACATCCCTTCCTGATCAAAACTCTTCAAAGTGTAGGGATAGAGGGCACATACCTCAATATCATCAAAGCCATCTATGAAAAACCCACCGCAAATATCATTCTCAATGGAGAAAAACTGAAAGCTTTTCCGCTAAGGTCAGGAACACGGCAGGGATGTCCATTATCACCACTGCTATTCAACATCGTACTAGAGGTCCTAGCCTCAGCAATCAGACAACAAAAGGAAATTAAAGGCATCCAAATCGGCAAAGAAGAAGTCAAATTATCACTCTTCGCAGATGATATGATACTATATGTGGAAAACCCAAAAGACTCCACTCCAAAAACTGCTAGAACTTATACAGGAATTCAGTAAAGTGTCAGGATATAAAATCAATGCACAGAAATCAGTTGCATTTCTCTACACCAACAGCAAGACAGAAGAAAGAGATATTAAGGAGTCAATCCCATTTACAATTGCATCCAAAACCATAAGATACCTAGGAATAAACCTAACCAAAGAGACACAGAATCTATACTCAGAAAACTATAAAGTACTCATGAAAGAAATTGAGGAAGACACAAAGAAATGGAAAAAAAATCCATGCTCCTGGATTGGAAGAATAAATATTGTGAAAATGTCTATGCTACCTAAAGCAATCTACACATTTAATGCAATTCCTATCAAAGTACCATCCATCTTTTTTCAAAGAAATGGAACAAATAATTCTAAAATTTATATGGAACCAGAAAAGACCTCGAATAGCCAAAGGGATATTGAAAAAGAAAGCCAACGTTGGTGGCATCACAATTCCGGGACTTCAAGCTCTATTACAAAGCTGTGTCATCATCAAGACAGCATGGTACTGGCACAAAAAACAGACACATAGATCAATGGAACAGAATAGAGAGCCCAGAAATAGACCCTCAAATCTATGGTCAACTAATCTTCGACAAAGCAGGAAAGAATGTCCAATGGAAAAAAAAGACAGCCTTTTCAATAAATGGTGCTGGGAAAAAAATTGGACAGCCACATGCAGAAAAATGAAATTGGACCATTTCCTTACACCACACACAAAAATAGAGACTCAAAATGGATGAAGGACCTCAATGTACGAAAGGAATCCATCAAAATCCTTGAGGAGAACACGGGCAGCAACCTCTTCGACCTCTGCCGCAGCAACATCTTCCTAGGAACAACGCAAAAGGCAAGGGAAGCAAGCAAGGGAAAAAAAAAAACTACTGGGATTTCATCAAGATCAAAAGCTTTTGCACAGCAAAGGAAACAGTTAACAAAATCAAAAGACAAACTGACAGAATGGGAGAAGATATTTGCAAACGACATATCAGATAAAGGACTAGTGTCCAGAATCTATAAAGAACTTAGCAAAACTCAACACCCAAAGAACAAATAATCCAATCAAGAAATGGGCAGAAGACATGAACAGACATTTCTGCAAAGAAGACATCCAGATGGCCAACAGACACATGAAAAAGTGCTCCATATCACTCGGCATCAGGGAAATACAAATCAAAACCACAATGAGATATATCACCTCACACCAGTCAGAATGGCTAAAATCAACAAGTCAGTCAGGAAATGACAGATGCTGGCGAGGATGCGGAGAAAGGGGAACCCTCCTACACTGTTGGTGGGAATGCAAGCTGGTGCAGCCACTCTCTGGAAAACAGCATGGAGGTTCCTCAAAATGTTGAAAATAGAACTGCCCTATGACCCAGCAATTGCACTATTGGGTATTTACCCTAAAGATACAAATGTAGTGATCCAAAGGGACACATGCACCCGAATGTTTTATAGCAGCAAATGTCCACAATAGCCAAACTATGGAAAGAACCTAGATGTCCATCAAACAGATGAATGGATCAAGAAGATGTGGTATATATACACAATGGAATACTATGCAGCCATCAAAAGAAATGTGGGATTATTATGGACATTGGGGAGGGTATGTGATTTGGTGAGTGCTGTGAAGTGTGTAAAACCTGGTGATTCACAGACCTGTACCCCTGGGGATAAAAATATATGTTTATAAAAAATAAAAAAATTTAAAAAAAAAGAAAAAAAAAGAAAAAAAAAAGAAATGTTGCTAGGTTAATCTTAGGTTTGTTAAAATAAATTCACAGGAAATCTCTATCAAAAGAAAAAAAAAGAAGGTGTGGTATATATACACAATGGAATACTATGCAGCCATCAAAGAAAAATGAAATTTTGCCATTTGCGACAATGTGGTGGAACTAGAGGGTTTTATGCTTAGCGAAATAAGTCAATCAGAGAAAGACAACTATCATATGCTCTCCCAGATACGGGGGAAGTGGTGATGCAACGTGGGGGGTTTGGGGGGGGGTAAGAAAAGAATAAATGAAACAAGATGGGATTGGGAGGGAGACAAACCATAGGAGACTCTTATTGTCACAAAACAAACTGAGGGTCACTGGGGGGAGGTGGGTAGGAAGGGAGAGAGGGGGTTATGGACATTGAGGAGGATATGTGATATGGTGAGTGCTGTGAAGTGTATCAACCTGGTGATTCGCAGACCTGTACCCCCGGGGATAATAATACATTATATGTTTACTAAAAAAATTTTTAAAAAAAACTTCTATGGTGAGTGCTGTGAATTGCGTAAAAACAGGTGATTCATAGACCTGTACCCCTGGGGATAAAAATACATTATATGTTTATAAAAAATATTTTAAAAATTAAAACAATCTAAAAACAAAACAAAACAAAAACCCAAAAACTCCCAAAAGGAAACTTCGTGGTCAAATGACATCACTAGTGAATTCTAGTGAACATGCAGTGGAAAATTAATACCAATACTCCTGAAACTCTTCCAGAATGTTAAGGAAGAGGCAAGAATTTCAAATTCATTCTGCAAAGGCAGTATTATTTGGATAGGAAACCAAATAAGGATACCACCACAACAAAAAAGCAATAAACCAATAACCTTGATGAATACAGACGGAAATATTCTCAGCAAGTGTTATCAAACTGAGTTCACACATGAAAAAAATTAGACACCATGGCTAAATGGGATTTATCTGTGGGATGCAAGCATAGTTTGAACCTACAAAGATCAATAAGTGTAATTCAATACACCAAGAAAATGAAAGGTAAAAAATCACATGATTGTCTCAAAAGTTGCCCCAAAGAAATTAGACAAAAATATACCATTCTTTTATGATAAAACTCTTAATAGATTGCATAGAGAAGGAGCATACCTCTACATATAAACGCCACCTACAGGAAAACCCATAGCAAACATCCTACTCAATGAAGAAAAATTTGAAAGAATTTCCTCTAAGAACAGGAACATAACAAGGAAGGACACTCTTACCACCTCTATTCAATATAGTAGCAGAAGTCCTAGCTAGAGCAATTAGGCAAGAGAAAGAAAGAAAATCCTTCGACATCAGGAAGGAAGAAGTGAAAATGTCACTCTTTACAAATATCATCTTACATACAGAAAAATCTGAAGAGTCAATAAAAAAATCTGTTGAAAGTAATCAATGATTCAATAAAGTGACATATTACAAATGTACTTACAAAAATCAGTGGCATCCCTGTACGTTAATGGTGAAGCATCAGAAAATGAAAACAGCATCAAAAGCAACAAAATAGGAATATAAGAAACCAGGGAAGTGAAGGACCTTTACAATGAAAACTACAAGACTTTCCTGAAAGAAGTTGAAGACACAAACAAATGGAAACACATCCCACGTTTATGATTTGAAGAATTAATACTGTTGAAATGACCATATTACACAACCATTACAGAGTCAATCTGATCCCAATCAAAATACCAAAGGCATTTTTTTATAGAAATAGAAGAAATCATTCTGAAATTTGTGGGGAAGCATAAGAGACTCCAAATAACCAAAGCAATCCTGCAAAAAGAGAGCAAAGCTGGAGGTAGCACATTTCCTCATTTCAAACCATACCTCAAAGCCATAGTAACAGAATCCAATGTGGTAATGGCAAAAAAAGCAACCTATGCACCAATAGAACAGAATAGAGAGCCCAGAATTAAATACCAACACATGTGGTCAACCAATAATAGGTAAGGAAGCCAAGAAGACTGAATAAAAAAGTATAGTCCCTTCAAGAAATGGTGCTGGGAACACTGGAGAAACACAAAAACAAGCAGAACAATGAACTCTTTGGATCATCTACTCCTTTCAGAATATATTTTCAATGTGCAGCTAATAAATATTTACAGACATTATACAGATTATAAAAAGAAATTCAAGAAACATGTTAAGAGAGTTAAGTTCAAAGCTTCCTAATAGAAGTTCCCTTTTTTATAGTAGAAGTTCAAATATGATCTCTGTCTCTCCCTCCTGCCTGTCTGATCTGGAGCACTCCTATTGCTGGTGCTCCCAATCTGATGTCCTCTGTTTAGAGCTCAGCTGAGCTTGGGGTACACCTGGCTCCTGTAGGATTTGGCCACACAACCAAATGACCCTTGACAGGTGTTCTCCTATGGTTGAGCTTCTGTCTCTCAAATTTACAATGAGGAAAAGACTCTCCTCTGAGGATTAGAGTAAATTATTTATTGAAATAAAGTACATAACATTTGGAGTGAAAATGGCACCTGGTGAACGGTGGGTCTGATTATTTGGTGAAGGTCAGCAGAGAGCAGGATCCTGGCCTCATGGTTTCAGCATACAGTCCAGCCTTTGCAGATAAGTTTCTCTGACAGAGACTCTGACACAGGCTGATTCCAATCAGGCTCTCAGGGTTTCTCAGGGTCTCCATTGCTTTTCTGCCCCAGACCTCTCTCCCTTTATGCTTTCAAGGTGAGAGCCCCAAAGTGCCAGTTCTCCAGGCCTTTTCCCATAATTTGGCACTCACATCCCTCCCACCCAGTTTGCCCATTTCAGGCTTGACCTTGGATGGGCCTGACCTACATGGGACTGAGAGAGTGAGTACATTCTTCCGGGTCACACTTGCTCCTGGAAAATGATTCACTGACATCGCAGGGACTGAGGAATGCGATTGAGACACTCTGGGCATTTCTGTGACTATGTACTGAGTGAAGACTTTCTTTGACCGACCAAAATACATAGTGTCCTGTATTATCATACCTTTACTCTCAATGTGCTCTGAAGAATTAAACCGTGAGATATAAATGGATGTGCAACAGGTTCAAAATATCTCAAATATCTTTCCTGCTGCCTGTCGATTGCTTTTTAAAAATTACAGTCTCAAAAAAAAAACATTACACTATCATATGATCTCCCTGATATGAGGAAGTGGTGATGCAACATGGGGGCTTAAGTGGGTACGAGAAGAATAAATGAAAGAAGATGGGATTGGGAGGGAGACAAACCATAAGTGACTCTTAATCTCACAAAACAAACTGAGGGTTGCTGGGGGGAGGTGTTTGGGAGAAAGGGGTGGTATTATGGATATTGGGGAGGGTATGTGTTTTGGTGAGTGCTGTGAAGTGTGTAAACCTGGTGATTCACAGACCTGTACCCCTGGGGATAAAAATATATGTTTATAAAAAATAAAAAATTATATTAAAAAAAAAAACATTACATTCCCATTAACCGGAGATAGGTTAATCATAAATGGAATTATTACCAATTGCTCAATAATACTTGAAACCATCCCAAGGGGCTTTAAATCAGTATCTTCATGCAGAATAATAGTGAGTTCTTCAACAGAAAGTAGTCCATTAAAAAGTAATTCATCTTTTGTTTTAAGAATAAAATTATTGTTTTCCTTCTCAGTTTGTCAGCCATCTTCTCCGCCTGACAGCAGTGGAGGAAGTGATATACAAGAGGAAGATGAGAATGAGGAGGCGCTTGAACTACCTGAATCTGTTTCACCGTCCAAGTCCAAATCCGAGGCTACGTGTCTAGAGAGTGCGTGTCCCTGCCAGCTCTACAGCGCTCAGGGACGGTGAGCAGTTCCCGGCCTTGACTGTGGAGGAAATTCAAGTGACTGCTCCTTGGCAGGCTGAACATCCGTGTCCTGTCTGCTGTCCGGGGACACCTCATGCGACTGCAGTGACGGCCGTGATCCTGGAACATATATACAGCCCTGAGACTGCACCGCCTGACCTTCGCCATCCCCCGAACCAGTGCCATTAAAGTTCAGAGTTTCTAGCTGAGCTGCCGTGGCCTCAACTACTTTCATGGTGTCGCACCAGAGGGCCCTCAGACAGGCTCACAGCTTGGTAGGAAAAAGATAGAACTGTGCAGGTTGTAACCGCATCTGCGCCAGATTTCCCACATTTCTAGGGTAACTGCAGGAGGACCTGCCTGGAGACACGCCCCCGTCGCTTACACAGGGGCACTTCCAGGGGAGCCTACTCTGTGCTTGCTTTTCTTTTAATTTTTTTATTTACTCATTGTTAATTAATGAGTATAATAAAATTTCTCCAAGTGTCTATAAGAATGTCTTTTTCATTGTGTGTGAGTCCTTTGCCTTTATATAGCTCAGGGGTTTTGATCTTTCCTTGGATCTCAGGTATTAGAAGTAGAGTGGATTGCCTACTCAGATGGTGCTGGGACAGTTGCCCACTGTCATATGCATTGTGCAGCTGACCTCAGGGTGGACATCAGCATGTTCCAACCCTTGGGAGTTGGAGTTGGAGTTGGAATTGGTATTCTCAGGGCACCTTTGTTTTGATACTTCCATTATGGGATGACAATCTCTTGAGAAGGGCTGTGCTCACTAGAGAGACAGATGGTGAACATTCCTGCTGTACCCTTTGACGTCTCATAGCAGGCTGCCAGAGCAAAACTCAGGCCCACCAGCTAGAGTAATGCTGGTTAAAGGAGGAGGAAGGAAAATTTTGAAAAGCCAAAAGAATACTATGACTCTGTGTGTGTGTGTGTGTGTGTGTGTGTGTGTGTGTTAGTGCTGTCATATTCCACATCTTTCCAGGTAGCAAACAAGCAAAAAACTTTACACCGCAGTAGAAGATAACCCAGTGAACCCTTCATCTTAACAGTGTCAAAATAAATGAAGCTCTCTGCAAGCCAGAATGAGTGGCACGATATGTGCAAAGTGCTGAAGGGAAAAAGAAGTACAACCAAGAAGAATGTACTTGACAAGACTACTGTTCAGATTTGAAAGAGAGATCAACATCTTCCTAGAGAAATGAAAGCTAAAGAAGTTTATCATCACCAAAACAGTCTTACAATAAATGTGAAACTGACCTTTTAAAAATGGAAAATGAGGGACGCCAGGGTGGATCAGTGGGTTAAAGCCTCTGCCTTTGGCTCAGGTCATGGTCCCTGGATACTGAGATTGAGCCTCACATCAGGCTCTCTGCTCTGCAAGGAGCCTGATTTCTCTTCTTTCTCTCTCTGACTGCCTCTCTTCCTACTTGTGATCTCTGTCTGTCAAATAAGTAGATAAATTATAAATAAATAAATAAATGAATGGAAAATGAGTGGCCAGAAATTGCATAAGTAATTATGAGTAAAAAGATGTAAAATACAAAATAATATGTCAATATGATAGCATATACATAATATATGGAAGAGTTAAGGAAAAAGGAAGAGAAGATTTTTTTTAAAAGAATGTATTGATTTTAGAAGTTTTTATTTATTTATTTGACAGGGAGAGACAGAGAGAGAGCACAAGAAGGGGGAACAGCAGGCAGAGGGAGAGAGAGAAGCAGGCTGCTGAGCAGGGAGCTGGATGTAGGGCTCGATCCCAGGACCCTGGGATCAGACCTGAACTGAAGACAGATGCTTAAGCAACTGAGCCACCCAGGAATGTGTAAAGAATGTGTTTAGACTCAAGTGACTGTCCAATTCATATACACTGCTATAATGCAGGATATTATATAAGAACTTCAGGGTAATGGCAAACCTAAAACCTGTAGAGGATGCACAAAATTTAAAAAGAGAAAGCCAAACAACACTACAGAAACTTGTCAATCACAAAGGAAAAGAGGAAGATAAGGAGACAGAAACAGTAAACTACAAACAACCGGACAATAAATAATAAAATTTCAATAAGGACATACATGTCAATAATTATGTTAAATGTAAAGGGCCTAAATTTTCCAATTAAATGACAAGGTAGAGAAGGGTTAAATAAGCAAGACTTATCTATATGGTACCCAGAAGAGATCATCTCAGATGTGGAGATACATGCAGAGTAAAAGCTAAGGTATGGAAAGCATAGATGCATGTGTTTGGAAGCAAAAAAAAAAAAAAAAAAAAAAAAAAAAAAAAACAAAAAACAAACAAACAAAAAAAAAACAACAAACAAACAAAATGAAAACAACCCAGAGAAGAAATGCTTATATCATAAAAAATGGAATTTAAAACAAAGACTGTAGCGCGTGATAAAGACATTACATAATGCAAAGGGTTAAATCCAACAGGGAGATATAACAATTCTAAATATCTATGCACCCAACACTGAAGCACCTAAATACATACAGGAAATATTAATGGGGATAAGGAGACAAGATGTTATGGCACAGCAAGAGTAGGGGGCTTTAACCCCAAAGTACATCAATGGGTAGATCATCAGGGCAGAAAATCAGTATGGAAATCATGTCTTTGGATGATAAATGAGACCATGTGGGCAACACAGGTGTATACAAACAATTCTATCCCAAAACAACAGAATACACATTTTCTTCCAGTGTATGTGGAACATCTAGAGTATATCACATGTTAGGGCATAAAACAAGCCTCAGTAAATTTAAAAAGATTGAAAGCATACCATGCAACTGTTCTTGACCCCTATGGTATGTAACTAGAAACAAACCACAAGAAAAAAACGGGAAAACACACAAACACGTAGAGTCTAAACAACATGATACTAAACAGTGATTCAACAAAGCAGTCTAAGGGAATAAAATAATGGGAAATATATATAAATATATAAATACCTATAAAAAGTGGAAACATGAAAAATAAAAATATCCTCTCCATATAATAAAAACAAAAATAATGAGAGTGATGAGACAATGGTAAAAAAAAAAAAATCATTGAATACAGGGAAAGTATTTTGTTACAATTTGAATTCAATTAGCCATAGGGCAGTTCTATTTTCAACATTTTGAAGAACCTCCATGCTGTTTTCCAGAGTGGATGCACCAGCTTGCATTCCCACCAACAGTGTAGAAGGGTTCCCCTTTCTCCGCATCCTCGCCAGCATCTGTCATTTCCTGACTTGTTAATTTTAGCCATTCTGACTGGTGTGAGGTGATATCTCATTGTGGTTTTGATTTGTATTTCCCTGATGCCGAGTGATATGAAGCACTTTTTCATGTGTCTGTTGGCCATCTGGATGTCTTCTTTGCAGAAATGTCTGTTCATGCCAACATTTAGTACATCATTAGCTTCTGATGCAGTGTTCAATGATTCATCAGTTGCATATACACCCAGTGCACATCACTTCGTGTGTACTCCTTAATGCCCATCACCCAGTTACCCCATACCCCCACCAACCTCCCCTTCCACAACCCTCAGTTTGTGTCCCAATAGTTCATTTTTGCTTTTGTTTCTCTTGCCTTTAGAGACATGTCTTGCAAGACTTTGCTCTGGCCAAGGTTGGAGTGGTTATTGCCTTTGTTCTCAGAGATTTTCATGGATTCCTGCCTCACATTTGGGTCTTTCATCCATTTTGAGTTTATTTTTGTGTATGGTGTGTGGTTCTCTTTCTTCAGTCACATTATTAATATATAGAAATGCAACTGATTTCTGTGCATTGCTTTTGTAACCTGCTATGTTGGTGAATTGCTGTATGAGTTCTAGCAATTTTAGGGTGCAGTTTTTTGGGTTTTCCACGTAAAGTACCAAGCCATCTGGGAAAAGAGAAAGTTTGACTTCTTGCCAATTTGAATGCTTTTTATTTGTTTTTGTTGTCTGATTGCTGAAGCTAGGACTTCTAGTACTATGTTAAACAATAGTAGTGAGACTGGGCATCCTTGTCAAGTTCATGACCTTAAGGGAAAAGCTCTGTTTCTTCCCTTTGAGAATGATATTTGCTGCTTTTCATAGATGAATTTAATGATACTGATGTATGGTTCTTCTATCCCTACACTTTGAAGAGTTTTAATGAAGAAAGAATGCTGAATTTTATCAAATGCTTTTTCTGCATCAACATAAAGGATCATAATGTTCTTGCCTTTTCTTTTATTTATGTGATCTATCTCATTGATTGATTTGTGAACATTGAACCACGCTTGCATCACAGGAATCAATTCCACTTGGTCATGATGAATAAATCATTTTAGTGTACTCTTGCATCCTACTGAGTAGTATCTTGGTGAGAATTCTGGCATCTATGTTTATTAGGGATATTTGTCAGTAACTCTCCTTTTTGGTGGGATCTTTATCTGGTTCTGGGATCAAGGTAAAACTGGCCTCATAGAATGATTGGGAAATTTCTTTCCATTTCTATTTTTTTTAAAGCAGCTTCAGAAGAGTAGGTATTAGTTCTTCTTTAGATGTTTGGTATAATTCTCCTGGAGTTATCTGGCCCTGGATTCTTCTTTGTCAAGAGATTTTTGATTACTGTTTCAATTTCCTTGCTGGTTGGCATATAGCTGCTATAATATGTTCTTAAATTTGTTTCTATTTCCTTGGTGTTGGTTTTGATCTCTCCTCTTTCACCTATGGTTTTCTTAATTTGCGTCACTTCTCTTTTCTTTTAAACAAATTTATTTGGCTTTATTTTATTCATTTCTGAGAGAGAGAGTGTGTAAATGAGCGAGAAAGAGAACAAGTCGGGAAGGGACAGAGGAAGAAGCAGACTCCCTGCAAAGCTGGGAGGCTGATAGGGAACTCGATCCTAAGACCCTGGGATCGTGACCTGAGCTGAAGGCAGGTGCTTAACTGACTAAGCCACCAGGTGCCCAAGGGTCCTTTTCCTTTTCTTTTTTTAAAGTCTGGCTGGGAGTTTATCAATCTTATTAATTACTTCAGCGAACCAGCTTCTACTTTCATTGATCTGTTCTACTATTTCTCTGGTTTCTATTTCATTGATTTTTCTGCTCTAATATTTATTATTTCTCTTTCTCCTGCTTGGTTTAAGCCATATTTGCTCTTCTTTCTCCAGTTCTTTTAGGTGTAAGGAGAGCTTGTGTATTTGAGATTTTTCTAATTTTTGAGAGAGGTTTGTAATGAAATACAGCTTCCTCTTAAGGCTGTTTTTGCTACTTCCCAAATGTTTGAACAGTGTGTCTTCATTCTCATTAGTTTTCATGAATTTTTAAGGTTCTTTAATTTCCTGTTGGACCCTTCATTTTTTAGTAGGATGCTCTTAAAACTCCAAGTGTTTGATTTCCTTCCAAATTTCCTCCTGTGATTGAATTCAAGATCATTGTTGTCTGAAAACATGCAAGGAATCATCCCAGTCTTTTGGTATTGCTTGAGACTTGATTGGTAATGTGAGATGTGATCTGTTTGGAGAAATGTTCAATGTGCGCTTCAGAAGAAACATATGTTCTGTTACATTAAGGTAGGTTTGTTGCCAGCCTAGTGTTTCTACCGTTGTAGGTTAAGAACGTGTTGTCTACATAGACCAGTGGAACAGAGTAGAGAGCCCAGATATGGACCCTCAACTCTATGGTCAATTAATCTTCGACAAAACAGGAAAAAATATACAGTGGAAAAAAGACAGTCTCTTCAATAAATGGTGCTGGGAAAACTGGGCAGCTATATGTAGAAGAATGAAACTCGACCATTCTCTTACACCGTACACAAAGATAAACTCAAAATGGATAAAAGACCTCAACGTGAGACAGGAATCCATCAGAATCCTAGAGGAGAACATAGGCAGTAATCTCTTCTATATCAGCCACAGCAACTTTTTTCAAGATATGTCTCCAACGGCAAAGAAAACAAAAGTGAAAATAAACTTTTGGGACTTCATCAAAATCAAAAGCTTCTGCACAGCAAAGGAAACAGTCAACAAAACAAAGAGGCAACCCACGAAATGGGAGAAGATATTTGCAAATGACAGTACAGACAAAAGGTTGATATCCAGGATCTATAATGAACTCCTCAAACTCAACACACACGAAACAGGCAAACATCAAAAAATGGGCAGAAGATCTGAACAGACACTTCTCCAATCAAGACATACAAATGGCTATCAGACACATGAAAAAATGTTCATCATCATTAGCCCTCAGGGAGATTCAAATTAAAACCACATTGAGATATCACCTTACACCAGTAAGAATGGCCAAAATTAACAAAACAGGAAACAACATGTGTTGGAGAGGATGTGGAGAAAGGGGAACCCTCTTCCACTGTTGGTGGGAATGCAAGTTGGTGCAGCCTCTTTGGAGAACAGTCTGGAGATTCCTCAAGAAATTAAAAATAGACCTTCCCTATGACCCTGGAATTGTACTCCTGGGTATTTAACCCAAGGATACAGATGTTGTGAAAAGAAGGGCCATCTGTACCCCAATGTTTATAGCAGCAATGGCCACAGTCGCGAAACTATGGAAAGAACCAAGATGCCCTTCAAGGGACTAATGGATAAGGAAGATGTGGTCCATATACACTATGGAGTATTATGCCTCCATCAGAAAGGATGAATACCCAACTTTTGTAGCAACATGGACGGAAACTGGAAGAGATTATGCTGAGTGAAATAAGTCAAGCAGAGAGAGTCAATTATCATATGGTTTCACTTATTTGTGGAGCATAACAAATAGCATGGAGGACAAAGGGTGTTAGAGAGGAGAAGGGAGTTGGGGTAAATTGGAAGAAGAGGTGAATCATGAGAGACTATGGATTCTGAAAAACAATCTGAGGGGTCTGAATTGGCAGAGTTTGGGAGGTTGGGGTACCAGGTGGTGGGTGTTATAGAGGGCATGGATTGCATGGAGCACTGGGTGTGGTGAAAAAATAATGAATACTGTTTTTCTGAAAATAAATAAATTGAAAACATTAAAAAAAAAGAACCTGTTGTCTTGAACTGCTTTCAGAATTTTGCCTTCAAATCTGAAATTTGCAAGCTTCACTATTACCTGTTGGGGTGTGGATCCATTTTTACTGATTTTGGAATTGTCCTCTCTACCTCTTGGACTTGAATTCCTCTTTCCTTCCCCAGATTCGGGAAGTTCTCAGCTATAATTTCCTTAAATATACCTTTTGGCCCTCAATTTCTCTTTCTTCTCTCTCAGGGACCCCCACAATTCTAATTTTGTTTTATTTGATGACATTGCTGATTTCTCAAAGTCTCCCCTACTGGTCCATTACTTGTTGTTCTCTCTTTTCCTCAACTTCTTTCCTTTCCATCAACTTGTCTTCTATGTCACTTATTTTCTATTCTTCCTCATTTACCCTAGCTGTTCAAACATCCAGTTTAGACTGCAGGTTAGTTAAAGCATTTTAAATTTAGACCAGATTGGATTTCATTTTGACACGGAGAGACAGAGACAGCCCAGTGACTTTTATACTTTTTTTCAGGCCCAGCTAGTAACTTTATCATTATTATCCTGAATTCCATCTCCAACACTTTACTTATATCCATATTGATTAGATCCATGACAGCATTAAACTCTAGTTCTTTCTTTTGTTGTGAATTTCCCCTTTTAGTCATTTTGCTCAGAGAAGAATGGATGAACAAGTGAGATAAATCAAAAACATCAACCATGATCCATGTGAACTACAGACAATACAAATCAAAATAGGTCAAAACCAAAAAGAAAAGAAAAAGAATGAAAGGAAAAAAAAGAGAGAGAGAGGAGAGAGAAGAGAGAGAGACAATATAATATCCCAAATGGACAAAATGGGATAATCAACTTGTCCTGGATGTATTTTAATCTATTTGTTTGAAGACAGTCAATCCCAAAACTGGAAAGAAAGCAAAAACTTATATACACACAAAAATTAAATGAATCCATCGAAAGGAAACCAAAAAGGCAGAATACATTGATTAAATGTAAATGTGAAAAATGAAAGTAGAAAAAGACTTTAAAAATTGCGGAAGGCACAAAAAAATGAAAAGACATTCCATGCTCATGGATTGGAAGACCAAATATTGTTAATATGTCTATGCTACTTAGAGCGATCTACACATTTAATGCAATCCCTGTCAAAATGCTATCAACTGATAAAGGGGGCAAAATGGCAAAGGAGTAGGGGACTCCATTTCAACTGATGCCCTGAATTTAGCTGGATATCTACCAAGCTGTCGAACACCCATGGAATCAGCCTGAGATGTAAGATTATATGTCTGGATCTCTATGGGGACAGAAGACCTTCAGTCGTGAGGTACAAAGGATGGAGTTGTGATTGTGCAGACCAATATCAGAGGATGAACAGAATGGGGAGGGACCCAACAGAAGCTACCCACTGGGAAGTAAAATAATATCCCAGTGCAAAAACATCCTGCCCCTGGGGACCACTGATAGTTTACAGAGGGGTGGTGGTGGGAGAGGAAGTGCCCAGTATAACAGCATTCAAACAGAATCCAGGAGCTTAAGGAGAAATTGCTGGACCAGGACAGGCTCTTGTGAGGACCTGTGCCTGTGGATCAAGGGGGCTGGCCTTTGCCAGGGAAGCTTTCTGCAGCTGCCACCCTCACCCATCCATACTGGGATCACTCATGGTCTTCGTGGCACAAACATGCAGCCAAGAATACTTTATCTAGCAAGGCTGTGATTCAGAACAGATGGAGAGACAAAGAAACTTCCAGGATAGGCAGAAACTGAAAGAATATGTGACCACTAAGCCAGCCCTACAAGAAATATTAAGGGCATTCGATAAAAGGAGAAAGTCCCCAAGAGTGATATAGAACAGAAATATACAGAGACAATCTACAGAAACAAGGACAGGGACAGCATGATGATGACAATAAAAACCCCATCTTTCAATAATCACTTTCAACATGAAGGCCCTAAATGCTCCCATAAAATGGCACAGGGTTGCAGATTGGATAAAAAAGGACCTATCCATATGCTTTCTATAAGAGACTCATGTTGAACTTAAAGATACTTCTAGATCAAAAGCAAAGGGATTGATAACCATTGTTCATGCCATCAGACCTCAAAAGAAAGCTGAGGTAGCAATTCTCATATCAGAGAAATAAGATTTTAAGATAAGGACTGTAGTTAGAGATACAGAAGGACAGTATATCATTCTTAAAGTGTCCATCCAACAAGAGGATCTAACAATTGTAAATATTTATGCCCCCAACATGGGAGCAGCCAACTACCTAAGCCAAATGTTACCAAAAAATATAGATAGAGAGGTAGATAGATAGATAGATATTAACACCTTAATAGTAGGAGACCTCAACACTCTACTCTCAGCAAAGGACAGATCATCTAAGCAGAAAATCAAAGAAGAAACAAGAGCCTTGAATGACATGCTGCACAAGATGAACCTCACAGATATACACAGAACATTCCCCTGAAACAACAGAATACCCATTCTTCTCAGGCACACATAGAACTTTCTCCAGAATAGTCCACATACTGGGTCACAAATCAGGTCTCAACCCACACACCAAAAGACTGAGATGATTTCCTGCATATTCTCAGACCACAATGCTTTCTTTGAAACCGGAACTGAGACACAAGAAAAAAGTTTGGAAAAAATTCAAACACTTGGAAGCTAAGGATCATCCTACTCAAGAATTTTGGGTCAACCAATAAATCAAAGAAGAACTTAAACAATTCATGGAAACCAACGAGAATGAAAACACATCATTATAAAACCTATGGGATATGGCAAAGGCAGTCTTAAGGGGGAAATACATAGCCAGCCAAGCCTCAGAAAAATAGAAATATCCCAAATTCACCACCTATCTTCACACCTTAAGGAACTGAAGAAAAAACAAAAAATGAAGCCTAAGCCACACAGGAGAAGAGAGAACTAATTAAGATTAGAGGAGGGATCAAAGAATTAGAAACCAGAAATGCCAAGAGCAGATCAACAAAACTAGAAAGAAACTGGTTCTTTGAAAGAATTAATAAGATCAATAAACCACTGGCCAGACTTATCCAAAAGAACAGAGAAAAAAAGCCCAAATGAATAATATTATGAATGACAGGGGATGATCACAACGAACACCAAGGAAATAGAAACACTTATTAGAGATTATTATCAACAAATATATGCCAATAAAGTAAGCAAAGTGGAAGAAATGGATGCCTTCCTGGAAACCTATGGACTACTATGACAAAAACAGGCAGAAATTGACAGCCTGAATAGACACATAACCAATAACTAGTTGAGGCAGAGATCAAAAACCTCCCAAAAAAACAAGAGTCAAGGACATGGTGGATTCTCTGGGGATCTCTACCAAACATTCAAAGAAGAAATAACACCTATTCTGAAGCTGTTTCAAAACATAGAAAATGAAGGAAAGCTTCAGGGCTCATTCTGTGAGCCCAGCATTGCCTTGATCCCCAAACCAGGCAAAGACCCCATCAAAAAGGATAATTTCAGACCCACATCCCTGATGGATATGGATGTCAAGATTTCCAATAAGATCCTACCTAACAGGATCCAACAGTGCCTAAAAGGAGTGCATTACAAAGAGTACATTAAGAGATTATCCATCAGGACCAGGTGGGATTTATCCCTGGGATGCAAGAGTGGTTCAACCTTGGCAAATCAGTGTGATAGAACATGTTAATTAGAGTTGAGGGAAGAACCATATGGTTCTCTCAATTGGTGCAGAAAAAGCATTTGACAAAATACAGCATCCTCTCCTGATTGAAACTCTTCAGAGTATGGGGATAGTGGGAACATTCCTCAATTTTATAAAAACCATTTACAAAAAGCCCACAAAGAATATAATTCTCAATGGGGAAAAGCTGAGATCCTTTCCCTTAAGATCAGGAACCCAAGAAGGATACCCACTATCCCCACTGTTGTTCAACATAGTACCAGAAGTCCTAGCCTCAGCAATCAGACAACAAAAAGAAATAAAAATATTGAAATGGGCAAAGAAGAAGTCAAACTTTCTCTCTTCACAGATGACATGATACTTTATATGGAAAACCCAAAGGACTCTGCTCCCAAATTACTAGCACTCATATAGCAAATCAGTAATATGACAGGATACAAAATCAATGCAGAGAAATCAGTTGCTTTCCTATGCACTAACAATGTAACTGTAGAAAGAGAATTTAAGGAATTAATTCCATTTACAATAGCACCAAAAACCATAATATACCTTGCAAAAAAAACCTAACCAAGGAGGTGAAGGAAGTACAAAGAAGACATCGAAATGGCCAAACAAACATAACATACGAAGAAATGCTCAACATCCATCCACTGGCATCAAGGAAATACAATTCGAAACCACAATGAGAAACCACTTCATACCAGTCAAAAATGGCTAAAATTAAACAATTTAGGAATCAACAGATGTTGGTGAGGATGTAGAAAAAAGGGGAACCCTCCTACACTGTTTGTGGGAATGCAACCTGTTGCAGCCGCTCTGGCAAACAGTATGGAGGATCCTCAAAAAGTAGAAAATAAGAGTTTCCCTCTGACCCAGCAATCGCACTACTGGGTATTTACCCCAAAGATACCAACGTAGTTATCCGAAGGGGCATGTGCACCCGGATGGTTATAGCAGCAGTGTCCACAATACCAAACTAGGAAAGGGTCTAGATGTCCATCAACAGAAGAATGGATAAAGAAGATGTGATTGATATATCTATATCTATATCACATATATCTATATCTATGTATCATCTTTCTATATCTACACACAAGCATGCACGCACACACACACACTCACTAGAATATTACGCAGCCAAAAAAAAAAAAAAAAGAATCGTGCCATTTGCAACAACATGGCTGGAACTAGGTGGTATTATGCTAAGAGATATAAGTCAATCAGAGAAAGACAACTAGCGTATTATCACGCTGATGCATGGATTTTAAGAAACAAGGCAGAGGATCATGGGGGATGAGAGGAAGAAGTGAAATGAAATAGGATGAAACCAGTGAGGGAGACAAAACATAAAAGACTTTTAATCTCAGGAAAAAACTGAGGGTTCCTGGAGTGGTGGACGCTGGGAGGGATAAGATGACTGGGTGATGGACATTGGGGAGGGTGTGTGCTATGGTGAGTGATGTGAATTGTGTTAAGACTGATGAATCACAGGCCTGTACCCCTGAAACAAATAATACATTATATGTTCATTAAAAAAAGACTTAAAGATGTGAGGGCGATCTGACTACAGCATCTGTCACCCCATTGTTCGCCAGGGTTGATTCAGCCGATCTGACTGGCTAGGCGGGTGTCCCCTTCCTCCCTCACCACTCTATAAACATCCCTCCCAAAGCAGTGCACTCAGTCAAAGAGGATGACCTTCCCCGATAGAGGAGAGGATCGGTCTTGGGCCAAGGGTATACGAGTAGCTACGCTCCCCTGCTAGAACCTCCAAACAGGCTCTCTAGGTCCATTTGTAGGAGGACGTAGGGTAGTCAAGCTTCCAAGACCCTAGACACACACAAATGAAAGCTCTTCACGTGGCAGTCTGCCTAAAAAAAAAAAAAAAAAAAAAAAAAAAAAAAAAAAAAAAAAAAACAAAAGTCAATAAAGTAAGAAACGAATTGAAAAAGGAAATAACAGAAAAAAGAAAAGGGAAAATTTTAAATGAAAGATAAATCATGAAAAAAAAAAAAAAACCACGTTAAATTCTCTATATTATTTTCCTCTAGTCCTAGAGTTTTGCAGTCCTGTGTGCTCTGTAAACTTGGTGTTCCCAGTTGTTTCATCTAGTCTTCTGGGGAAGGGGCCTGCTGCACTGAATCTCAGGTGCCTTTGCCTGGGCAGAGTTGCACAGCCCCTTGCCAGGGGGCTGGACTTGGGCTGAGCTGCTACTGATTGATCTATGTGGCTTTTGTTCCCCATAGGTGTTCCACATCTCTCTAGAGGATGAAAACAAATAAGGCCTTGCCCAATCTTGAGTACCGGTGCCGAGAGATGGCAGTCCCCTCTCTTCACTAAACCCTCAGGGATAAGTGGTCTTCACTTTTGTGTGTGCCAAAGTCTAAAGACTCCTGTGGTGTGTGCTTGCACGGATCCTCCCAGCAGAATGCAAAAGCTCCCTGAATTTCTATCCTTTGTAGGGTCCCCACACAGAGAGTGGTCACCCAGTCAGGCACTCCTCCATGCTGTCCTTCCTGAGGAAGTCATATGGCTACAAGTTTTCTGTCCTTTGCAGTACCCCTACACTCTGAGGGGGTTGCCCAATTGTGCACACTCCCGTGCCATCCCTGCTGGAGGAAGTCACAGGGCTGCCACTTATCTCTCCTTTGCAGGATGCATGCAGAAGTGCTGTCACCGGATCATGCTGCAGTTCATGGTTTATGGTGAACCAAGTTGAGGGTCCTCTCCCAGGTTTGCTGCCCCTCGCTGCTTTCTTCTTTCCAATGCTTAGGAACTCTGTCTGCTCATGCACCCCTGTTCTTTCTGTGACCCTGGAGATTCTAAGACGACACTGTCAGACCTAGAATCCTGCTCTGCTTCCAACCAGAGCACCTTTCAGGCATAGATGTCTCTCATTGGAGCAGATTTATAAAGGTTCTAATATTGGGCTCTGGAGCTATATCACTTCCTAGTAGCCAGTTTACAGAGACTCCCTGCCTCCACTGATTATCTTCTGAGATAACCCCTCAGATTCTTCAGACCTCCTCCTTTGTAAAAAGTGGTCACTTATTGGTTTGTAGAATTCCCGCAATTCTTTCCTTACATCTCAGTTTGAATTCATAGGTGTTCAGAATGATTTGATAGTTATCTACCTAAAGTCAGGGGACCAGATAAAACGAGGTCCCCTACTCTTCTGCCATCTTGCCTCCCTCCCCAAAATGTAAATTCTATAATCCATACAAGAAGAGGAGTTGACTTATATCATACTAATGAATTTAACAGATCTTGCTCAATATGTTTGGTGTCAACAGTGGAGGGACTCCATATACTCTAAATCCTTGGGTCACACATTGTGCAACACAGCAGCTTTCCCTTCCCTGTATTTACATAAACTAAGTCACCATCCACTGCACACACATCCACCATCTTAGTGCTCATAAACACAAGTTTCCAATTTCACATCAGGTATTGGCAGTCCAACCAATCCAAATCTCCTTCAGCAACAAATAATGATTGATCAGAACATCAAGATCGTACTCAGTTGGTTAAGCATCTGAATTTCAACCAGGTCATGATGTTCCAGGCTGTGAGATGGAGGCCTGTAGTGGTTCCATGGTGGGTGTGGAGCCAGCTTAGGATTCTCTCTCTCCCTCTGTCTCTCACTGCCTCCATGTTCCCTCTCTCTCAAAACACCAAACCAAAACAAACAAAAAAAAAAAAAACCATCACTGTTTTCAGCAGCTAACTATTATAGACACCCAAAAGCACCTTCACACTACTGTATGGATGGATCCTCTAGCACGGGGATTTTCCTCAGCTCTAATGATACAGAAAAGCTCTAGAGATGCAGAGCATCACTACTAGGAGAAAGGTAGTTGCTGGAACTGACACTTCTATAGAGTCACCGATGGATGAGATGTGGAGGGAGCAGCTTCCTGGTGAGACTGGATTCACGTTTGCACCTGGGAAACCAAGGGTACTGAGAAGAGATGAGGGGGATACCTTAAAAGGAAGGCAGGTCAAAGGACTGTAAGCCTGCATTGCTGCCATGATGTTGCTATAGACTTACCGGTAAACATCATTCTTTTGACTCTCTGTATGTAATTCTGTGTAAAGCCACAACATTATTTTCCATACATGTCCACTCCCTCACTGCATACTACAACAAAGGACCCTTCTGTTCAAAGACCCAACGGAGTAGTGTGTAAGCATTTTGAGGCATAATTTGAAAACACCATAAAGGCTAACTCATCTCAACAAAGTATTCTGTCTCTCTGAAAATATAAGGACTATTTTCAGCCCCTTACAGGTCTGGCATCTTGCAGTGGGCCCAGGGTGTGTGGACACCAGATCACAGAAGAGTGGCAGCTCTCTTCCTATCCATTCAACACCTCCAAGTTCAAGCTTGGAAAGGAGGAAGACATACATTTCCTTTGTCTCTCATCCACAGTAGAGCAGGTGTCAAAGGTAACAATTCTCCAGGATGGTTAGCATCCTCTTAGAGCACCCAATAACTCATTATTTGCAGTTAAAACTTGGATGTAATAATACCTTGCTTTACAAACTACCCCTCGTCACTTGAAAAAAAGAAGCAAAATTGAAATAAAACAAAAGCACTTATTTGGGGTCTTAGAATTGCAATTCAGGAACATCAATTCAGGTAGTAACCCAAATTGTGTCCCACTAGGGAACAAAAAAATTGAGGGTTTTTACAACAACAGGGAATGCTTATATATGTTTTTAAAAATAGTTATGATTGGTGTTGGTGGTAGAAAACTAATCTCAGCTAGACAGAATTGGTTCTCTGATGGCTAGAGCCATCATTGAGCAAAAGTCCATTATTGCTGCAAGTTGCAGATGTTCCTACAGAGCCCCTGGAATATTCCTGGTTTGGCCTTCTTCAAAAGTTCATTTTTCCACCCAGTGAGGACATGTGTAAGACCCACCTCCTTAATGGCCTTGGGCTCCATTTTTAAACCTCTCAACATAAGTGACCCCATTTCTTTTCACCTCTCACACATTTCAAAAGGTTAGAAGTCATATTTTAAGCATACTTATATTCTTAATATAAAAAAGACCTGGGACGCTTTCAGCTACTAAAATGATATCATACAGCTATCAAGTCATAAGCCATACTTATTTGTTTCTTCCCTAATGGTCCCTTAATGATAAATTTTATGAGCATCAGGTTATTATTTATAATGCAAAAACAGGAATGAACACTGTAGTAACATTTTCTATTTCCTGTATCTTTTTCTGTAAAATGTCTATTTAGAAGTTCAGGGTTACTGTATTATCGTTGCTATTTTGAAATCAGCTGGACAAAAATAGAAATTGATGTTCTACCAACACAAGTTCTATAAAAAAAAATCAGTCTAGCTTCACAACTGATTCAGTCACATTTTAATTAAATTAACTAATTTGACCTAACCAAAAATGTTAGTAATTTTCTAGCTCAAACTCAATTAGTTTTAGTTACTGGTAGAAAGCCTAGATGCCCAATTTGGCTGTTAAAAAAAAATGGTAAACAGGTATTCCTAGAGGTCAGTATGCTCAGTGCATGTCATGCTGACTGCACACAACAGGCACGGAGCAGATGTGTGTGGAGGGGATGATGGAAGAGTAGATGAGGAGTGGACAGAACCAACTGAACAGGCAAGGAGGAAGGAAAAGTAGGAGGTGAGAAGGAAGACCCAGGGAGTCCCTGAATCCAAGCTGTACACATAATATGATACAGAGAACAAGTACGGAGACATGCAGATGATGGCCATTTAGGTCCATCTGGTAAAGATAGGAGAGGATTATGCTAAGTGAAGTAAGACAAACAGAGAAAGTCAATTATCATATGATTTCACTTATTTGTGAAGCATACAAAGAATAGCATGGAGGACATTAGGAGAAGGGAAAAATGAAGGGGGAGAAATTGGAGTGGGAGACGAGCCATGAGAGACTATGGATTCCGCGAAACACACTGAGGATTTTAGAGGGGCGGGGGGAGGGGGATGGGTGAGTCTGGTGATGGGTGTTAAGGAGGGCAAGGATTGCATGGAGCACCGGGTGTAGCATCCAAACAATGAATCTTGGAACACTACATCAAAAACTAATGGTGCCCTGTATGGTGACTACCATAACACACTAGGAGAGAAAATGGGAGTTCAGTCAGCCCTTCAGATGCTAAAGCAGGAGAGACAAGCAGTGTGTTCTGCACTGTGTCAGCCAGCAACATTGGGCTGCTAGGACCTCCATGCCTGCTGGGCCCAGGCTGATTCCCAAACCTGCAGAGCCACCAGTGTGGACAAGGCTGACTCCCAGAAAATCTTTCTGGGGTGGCAGCTTTCAGCCAGCACACGTACTGCCAACTTGGACTGGCTCCATGATAAAGTTCTGGGCATTCTGTAATCAAGACTCATGGGTGTCTCCTACTGGAGAATATCTCAAACCGTCCTGCACTGCCCTGCTCTGACAAGGCAGTCCAGAGCCCTCCAGGTGTGTCTTCAGGAACAAGAATATCCACATTTGTGCAGATTAGCTCTTGGAATGAGGCCGTGGCCAGGAATACCCAAGAGACCACTACTGGAACCCAGCCTCTCCCTACAGATGCCCTGGTTCAGATTCCAGACTCTTTTGAACTGTGTCACCCATGGATGTGTGGTCTGTACTCTGTCAGTTGGCCTTTGTCTCTGGGGCCCCCAGGCCTGTTGGGCTCAGGTTGGGCCCCCAAAATGCACAGCTTCCAAGGTAGACAGAGCCTACCCCCACCCCCCAAATCTTCCTGAGGTGACAATTTTAAACTGAGGACGGTCAGTCCCCATTGGGACTGACTGCCTGATGGTGTCCTGGGCTCACCAGTAATCAAGTTTCTTGTGAAGGATACTCTAGCCAGTTGGCTGGGCTGATGCTGGGATGGCAGGACAGCTTCCTCCATCTCTTCCTTCAGGGGGACCATGCACATTTGTGCAGAGTAGAGCTTGCAATTAGGCACACACTGGGTCCTGCAAGAGCCGAATCCTGTGACCTGGGCTCTGCAGACCCTTGTCTTTCTGCATCCCTGACAGCACCAATCTGAACAACAGCACATGCCCAGCACACATACCTTCAGCACACCATGGGTGTGAGGGCCCTCCAGGCCTGGGGAGTTAGTGCCTGTCCCCAAATGATGGTAGAGTCTAGAGGATAGTGGAAGCCCACCCCCATAAATCATTCTGAAGCAGCAGTTACAAACTGGCGGGTCAGTCCTCATTTGAAAATCTGTTGCCTGTTTTGGATCCAGGGCTTTGGGTCTCTCTTACTGGAGGAGTCACTGGCCAGTGGTCCTTCCCCTTGTTGACTAGAAAGTTCACTATCCTCCATATTTGCCTGCAGGGGTATTGGGCACACTCTTTATTATGTTAAGACTTGGTGCTTGCAAATAAGCATACCAGCTAGCCACCCAGTCCTGAGCTGGCTAGTCATAGCTGAGGTGGGAGATCCTGAACTTCCAGGTTAGAAAAATGTTTCATGAGTTCACACAGGCCCATATTTGTGCCTCACTCACATAGGAATCATGAGTCCTGCCTCCAAAAAATAAAAAGTGATCACTCAGTTCCGGCAATGTCCATGGGTACCTTCATCTTCTCCTAGGCCATGGGAGAGAGCCGGAGACCTCGGTTCTAATCCTGGGCTTGCCACAAAGCAGCCATATGACTCTGGTTGGACCCCAGTCTCTGCAAGGCCGTCCCCCTCATTTGTAAGAGGTGGTACTAGACTTAGGGGGGGGGTCTCCAAGCTCCATGGTGATGTGTCCCCTCCCTCTCCTCACTAAGTAAAAGGGACATGGCTGAACAGGGGACTTTCTTGCGTGATGTTCCCTCCTTCCTACAACAAGCTGTTTCTACATGTGCATGTTTCATATTAAGTTTTCGGTTCCTGGGAGGGCACAGAAGTCATCATTTTGCTCCAGAGTGAACTGGGGAGAGCACTGGTCCCTGAACAGAGAGTGGTGGGATCTGGCTGCCTCATGTGCAACAGCTCTGAGCAGGGCCATCACCAGCCCTGCTGGTGGGGAACATTTGCCTCTAACTTGGTGGCACCAGTGGCTCCTCAGGACAGCAGTGCTTCCCCTCAGCTCATCCTCCTGACAGGCTCTTCCTGCGCCCTTGGCTCTGCCACAGCCCAGTGCTCAGTGAAGCTCAGGGAGCCCCTGGCAAGGCCGCATAATGGACTCTCACCTTATAGTTTTGTCTCCCGGTGAAGTCAGTAAGGGCTCTGCTGTGCACCCTAATCTTGTGACCCTTGGCTACCAAGAGCCACATGAAAAGTGGAGTCACCAGAGCTGCTTGAAGAAGAAGAATGGGCTTTCTTCCATTTGTGCAGCTCCCAATCTGCTGCATAGATGTGAGCCCATTTCTCCACACCTGCTAGAGGGTCAAGGGACACCAGAGACATTGCCCCATGAGGACGGTTAAAATCAGAAAGCCTTTCCTGCAGTTAAGAGACATCATTGGCCAAGGACAGCTTGGCCAGGCACTGAGCTAAACATGCAGGGTTTGTAGAGGACCTCCTGACACCGCTTCCACATGGCCAGTGGCCTGGGGACTAACACCAGCCTTTTCTTTCCTCAGCATCTATCCTCAGCTGGTCAACCCAGGTTGAAAAAGCACACTGCTTCCTACAATTAGGGCACATGGTCCCAACACGGGAGTTCCTTGGCAGTTCTAACGCACATGATGATGGAGAGTGGTGCCCTGAGGGACAGTGGGGCTCAGCCAGTCCTACTGCCAGATCCCCCACCTGCCCTGGGCCAGCTCAGCTGGGCCCCTATCATGCTGGCTGTCAGTCTACACTGCAGCATCTGAGTGCTCTGAAGTCACATGGCTTCCCAGATACCATCTCATGTTTAACCTACCACCTCCCATTTTGATTCTTTTATGATCTACAAAGTGTGGTGATCTCACTCTAAATATGCTATTGCATTTTGTCATCCTCAGTCTTCTCTGGAGAACTGAAACCAGTGGCCAGACCCAGAACATTGAAAGTCTTGTGAATCCAAACTAATGATCACTCTCAAGTGGCACCTGAGAGGCTTAGCCTGTGTCTCATGGCACTGTAGAAAGTGTGTGTATATAAATGCATGACCTGTATTCATTTGTGTTGCTATAGTGATGATGTATTGAAGCCAGCATAACTGGTGGACACGGTCAGTGAGAGGAAGTGAAGCATCTTGGTGGTGGCTATTGAAGCAAATGTGAATAAAGAGAGGCTCTTAGATGTGGGGACCTTAGGATCAGCAGCGGGGATCACAGAAGCTGCTTCCTGGGCCCCGCTCCCAAGCTATTTGTTGACATGGGGCCCTGGGCTCTGCACTTTTTACAGAAACACCCCAAGTGATACTAATGTAGGTGGGCTACGGACCACAGATTCCTAAATTTGCTTATATAACATTGAGTTACTCTTATAAATAAAGTTGTTTTACTTGAAGAAACTTTAACAGGAAAGTGTATAAGTCATTTCATTAATGTTGATGTAGAGATCTTAATATATTCATTAGGAACTGTCCTCAGTTACGTTCCTTTGCCTTCCAGAGTTAAATAAAGCTGCTACTCCACACTTATTTCCTAGAAACAGTTTAAAAATTAAAGCAAATAACAAGAAGAAAAAAGCCCACCACTGTCATCACCATCACCACCACCAGCAAAAAGAATCCATCAACAAACTCATGTCTGAAGTGGAGACATACCCCTCTTTCCCGGTAGATGGGGTAGCCTCAGTGTTTGCTTTCACACTTGGTTAAATATTTCCATGAGTGCCTTTGGCTGTCAATACACAGAAGCTCGCTGGCAGAATCAGCAGAATGCATAAGTCCTCAAACTTGTAACATAGAGAAAGTAGCAAAACGTGAGACTCTCTTGCCCCGTGGCTGTTCTAGCATCCTTGTGATTCTTCCTTCATCTGTATGCTGCCAAGACTGGTGCATTGAGAAGATAATCAGTAATCAATGAAAGCTCAGATATTGCTCCTAAGAATACATAACATTTATGAAAGTAACAGCATGTGATCTCTTAAATCTCAGATCTGCTCTTTATGAACCATTGAAAATAGCTCTGTGCTTTAACAAAACTGTTTTAAAAAAAAATGTACGTTTGAGCAAAGGATTTGCCAATATTTAATTTTTTGTAAGTTATGTTCTTTCCCTCAATGGTACAGAAACAGAGCCCATTGCTTAAAAAAAAAAAAAAAAATCCATCCTTGTGACCGCCAATGTCTTCCAATTTGCATAATTCACATAAGGACTATGATGAGCTCTGTGCAGAGGATGGTGTATACATCGTACAGAAGAGAATGAGAAGGAAAATGATGGCAGAGACCTAATGTAACACTGAAACATGTAAAGCTAGCTCTTGACCTGACTACCTAAGACAGACAAACTACAGAGTTTATCCAGGGTTTATTGTCTCCCACAGATCTTATCACTGTTGAAGTGAGTGAGAGAGATAGGTGTATAGGTTTCTACTGCTGCTATGACAGGTCACCACAAACACAGTGGCTTCAAAGGACACACTTTATTATCTCACAGTTCTATGGGCTAGGAGTCCAACAAGGATCTCCCTGGATGAAAATCAAGGTGTCAACGGGGCTGCCTTCCTTCTGGGGGCTCTAGGGGACTATCTGTTTCATTGACTTTTCTAGCTTTTATAGGTTCCCCGTATTCCTTGGTCATTAGACACTTCCCTCCGTCTACAGCACTAGAAACAGCAGGTAGAGTTCTTTCACTCTGACCTCCTTTTCTCCCTCTTCCAGTGTGAAGGCCCCCGTGTAATTCCATGGGGTCATCTGGACAATCCAGGGTAATGTCCCCATCTCCAGGTCCTTAACATAAGCACATTGGCAAAGTCCCTTTTACTCTGTGATGTAACATATTCACAGTTCCAGGGATTAGAATGGGGACCTGCTAGGGAGGGGGCATTATTTTTCCCACCACCACAGTATTGAGTCAGGAGTCAACTCGTATTGGAACCAAATACATACAAATAAGTATATGTATATTTACTTCCTAAATACATATTTTTTTTCCGATGTATATGTTCTAATTTCAACATTTTGTAAAGTAAGACACTACCTCAAGCCATAATAAAGACAAAGGCTAATCAGAATTCTAGAAGTGTTTCATTGATGACCATAAAATTCCCTAAGCACTAGTCTCATTGGAGTAATTGTTTTGCTTTGTTTTCCAGACATGGCTTTTTTCTCTCAAGTGCTGACGTTACAGAAATTTCACCCAAGGCGCACTGGTAGAGGAAGAGAATGAAAGGTCATTGCAGAGCTGATGCACCTAGGACCCACTCACATTCCGCTGTGAACCCTCAGCTGGGTCTATATAGGGCAGGTGGGATGGATAGATTGTTAGACACAAGATCTAACAATAGTAAATATCTATGCCCCCAATATGGGAACAGCCAACTGCCTAAGCCAACTGTTAATCAAAATAAAGAGACATATTGATAAAAATACATTAATTGTAGGGGATCATCACATGGCACTCTCAGCAATAGACATATCATCTAAGCATAAAATCAACAAAGAAGAGCTTTGAATGACACATTGGACCAGATGGACCTCATAGATATATACAGAACATTCCACCCTAAAACAGCAGAATACTCATTCTTCTCAAGCTCACATGGAACTTTCTCCAGAATAGACCACATACTGGGTGACAAATCAGGGCTTTACTGATACCAAAAGACCGAGATTATTCCTTGCATATTCTCAGACCAAGACGCTTTGAAACTGGAACTCAGACACAAGAAAAAGTTTGGAAGGATTTCAAACACTTGGAAGCTAAAAACTATCCTGCTCAAGAATGTTTGGGTCAACCAGGAAATCAAAGAAAAACTTAAAAAATTCATGGAAACCAATGAGAATGAAGACACATCGGTCCAACATCTATGGGATATAGCAAAGGCAGTCCTAAGGGGGAAATACATAGCCATCCAAGCCTCCCTCAAAAAAATTGAAAAATTCAGAATTCACCAGCTCTCTTTACACCTTAAAGAACGGGAAAATCAACAAAAAATTAAGCCAACCCCATGCACAGAGAGGGGAAATAATCAGGATTAGAGCAGAGATCATGAGTTAGGAAATAGAGGTATAGTAGAACACATCAATGAAACTAGAAGCTGGTTCTTTGAAAGAATTGATAAGATCAATAAACCACTGGACAAACTAATCCAAAAGAAAAGAGAGAGGGCCCAAATTAATAAAATTCTGAATGAAAGGGGAGAGATCATGACTAACACCGGGGAAATAGATACAAACATGAGAAATTATTATCAACAGCTGTATGCCAAAGAGTTATGCAACCTAGAAGAAATGGATGCATTGCTAGAAACCTATTAACTTTCAAGTCTGAAACAGGAAGAAATTGACAACCTGAATAGACCAATGTCTAGCAATGAGATTGAAGCAGTGATCAAAAGCCTCCCAAAAAACAAAAGTCCAGAATCTGATGGATTCCCTGGGGAATTTCAAAGAAGAAATAATACCTATTCTCTTGAAGCTGTTTCAAAAAATAGAAACAGACGGCAAACTTCCAGACTCATTCTGTGAGGCCAGCATCACCTTGACCCCCAAGCCAGGCAAAGACTCTATCAAGAAGGAGAACTTCAGACCCATATCCTTGATGAATATGGATGCCAAGATTCTCAACAAGATCCTAGATAGTTAGGATCCAACAGCACATTAAAAAGATTATCCACCAGGACGAGGTGGAATTTATCCCTGGGATGCAAGTGTCGTTCAACATTCACATATCAATCAATTTGATAGAACAACCAACACGAAAAGAGATGAATCCCATGGTCCTCTCAATTGATGCAGAAAAAGAATTTGACAAAATAACAGCATCCTTCCTGATTAAAGCTCTTCAGGGTATGGTGATAGAGGGAAAATTCCTCAACTTCATAAAATCTGTCTATGAAAAACCCACAGTGAATATCATTCTCAATGGGAAAAAACTGACAGCCTTCCCATTGAGATCAGGAACACAACAAGGATGTCCACTCTCGTCACTACTTTTCCATATAGTACTAGAAGTCCTAGCAACTGCAATCAGACAACAAAAAGAAATAAAAGTTATTCAAATTGGCAAAGAAGAAGTCAAACTCTCTCTCTTTGCAGATGACATGATAACTTTACATGGGAACCCCAAAAGACTCCACCCCCAAACTACTAGAACTCATACAGCAATTCATGAATGTAGAAGGATACAAAATCAGTGCACAGAAATCAGTTGCTTTCTTATATACTAACAATGAAAATATAGAAATGGAATTTAGAGAATTGATTCCATTTACTACAGCACCAAGAACCAAAAGATACCTTGGAATAAACCTAAACAAAGAGGCAAAGGATCTATACTTGAGGAACTATAGAATAGTCATGAAGGAAATTGAAGAAGACACAAAAAGATGGAAAAGCATTTCATGATCATGGATTGGAAAAATAAACATTGTTAACATGTCTATACTTCCCAGAGCAATCTAAACTTTAAATGCCATCCCAATCGAAATTCCAATGCCATTTTTCAAAGTGCTGGAACAAACAATCCAAAAGTTTGTATGGAAGCAGAAAAGACCTTGGGTTGCTGAGGAAATGTTGCAAAAGAAAAACAAAGCTGGGGGCATCACGTCATGGGATTTCAAGCTTTACTACAAAGCTGTGATCACCAAGAGAGCATGGTACTGGCACAAAACCAGACACATAGACTAGTGGAACAGAGTAGACAGCCCAGATATGGATCCGCAACTCTATGGTAAACTAATTCTCGACAAAGCAGGAAGAAATATCCAGTGGAAAAAAGACAGTTTCTTCAATAAATGGTGCTGAGAAAATTGGACAGCTATGTATAGAAGAATGAAACTCGACCATTCTCTTACACCATACACAAAGATAAATTTTAAATGGATAAAAGACCTCAACGTGAAGCAGGAATCTATCAAAACTGTAGAGGAGATCATAAGCAATAACCTCTTTGACACCGGCCACAACAACCTCTTTCAAGACATGTCTCCAAAGGCATGGAAACAGAAGTGAAAATGAACTTTTGGGTCTCCCTCAAGATTAAAAGCTTCTGCAGAGCAAAGGAAACAGTCAACAAAACAAAGAGGCAGCTCACGGAGTGGGAGAAGATATTTGCAAATGACACTCCAGACCAAGGGCTGATATCCAGGGTCCATAAAGAACCCCTCAAGCTCAACCCCTAGAAAAGAGATAGTCATGTCAAAAATTGTGCAGAAGACATGAACAGACACTTCTCCAAAGAAGACATACATGGCTAACAGACACATGAAAAAAAAAAAATTCATCACTAGCCATCAGGGAGATTCAAATCAAAACCACATTCAGATACCATATTACACCAGTTAAAATGGCCAAAATTAACAAGATAGGAAACAACAAGTGTTGGAGAGGGTGTGGAGAAAGGGGAACCCTCTTACACTGTTGGTGGGAATGCAAGTTGGTGCATCCAGGTTGGTAAACAGTGTGGAGATTCTTTAAAAAATTAAAAATAGAGCTGCCCTATGACCATGCAATTGCACTACTGGGTATTTACCCCAAAGATACAGATGTAATGAAAGAAGGGCCATATGTACCTCAATGTTCATAGCAGCCATGGCCACAGTCACCAAACTGTGGAAAGAGAAAAGATGCCCTTCAGTAGATGAATGGTTTAAGAAGATATAGCCCATATATACAATGGAGTATTATGCCTCCATCAGAAAGGACGAATACCCATCCTTTGTATCAACATGGATGGGACTGGAGGAGATTATGCTGAGTGAAATAAGTCAAGCAGGAAAGTCACTTATCATATGGTTCCACTCACTTGTGGAGCATAAGGAATAATATGGAGAACATTAGGAGAAGGAAAGAAAAAGTGGGTTGGGATAAATCAGAGGGGGAGATGAAGGATGAGGGACTGTGGACTCTGAGAATTAAACTGAGAGTATTGGAGGGGAGGGGGTTGGGGAGGTGGGTGGGTGTTAAGGAGGGCACATATTGCATGGAGCACTGGGTGTGGTGCATAAACAATGAATCTTCCCGGGAGCCTGGAAAAAAAAATGAAAGGCATTTTCTCCAAATTTACAATTTGCAAACCTTACTATCACATGCCTGGAGGTCTTTCTACTCTCATTGATCTGGAGGGTATCCTCTCTGCCTCTAGGACATGAACACTTGTTCCATTCCCCAAGTAGGGAGATTCTCTGCTAGGATTTGCTCAACCTTGTCTTCTAGTCCTCTGTCCACCTGCTCAGGGATCCCACCAATTCTGACATTGGAATATTTCATGGCATTATTTATTCCCCTAATTCTGTTTTCATGGCTTCTAAGGTGTTTGTTCCAGGCCTCCTGATCCCTCTTTCCTAACACTTTGTCTTCTAGGTCACTAATTTGATCTTCTGCCTCATGTACCCTAGCTGTTAGAGTATTTAAATTAGGTTGGATCCCGTTGATAGCATTTTTATGTTCTGTCAGATTAGCTCTCACTTCTGCCCTCAGAGATTCTATGTTGCCACTAATGGTTTTCTCCACCCTAGCCATTGTCTGACTAACTGTTGCCCTGAATTCTATTTCCACCATCTTGCTTATGTCCATATCCAATAGTTCTGTGGCAGAGGTCACAGTCTCTGAATTTTTCCTCTGTTGGGGCTTCCTCGTCCGAGTCATTTTGGTGAGAGATTGTTGAGGGGATGCATAGCTGTAGATATCAACCATGAACCAGGCAAGGTACACCCTGGCAAGTTTCAGAATAATCAGAAATCACCACCAAAAAGAAAGAAAAATAAAAAGAACAAGAACAACAAAAAAGAGCAAAGAGAAAAAAAGAAACCCAGACAAATGAGCCCCAAGAATAAGATTTATAACATACAAAAACAAAAATGAACAAAAGACTGATAATAGAAAAAGAAAAAGAATAGGAAAGAAAAACCCTGCAAACTGAACTCCAAGAATAAGATTTATGAAGTACAAAAACAACACACTGAAACATCAACAAAAGTAGAAAACGAGAAGTTGGTTACAAGCTATTGAAGTGGGGGAGGAAGGGTATTTCAGTTCTTCCTGGGTATATCTTGTTAGTTTTTTTTTTTTTAAATATTTTATTTATTTATTTGACAGAGAGAAATCACAAGTAGATGGAGAGGCAGGCAGAGAGAGAGAGGGAAGCGGGCTCTCTGCTCAGCAGGGAGCCCGATGCGGGACTCGATCCCAGGACCCTGAGATCATGACCTGAGCCGAAGGCAGCGGCTTAACCCACTGAGCCACCCAGGCGCCCTATCTTGTTAGTTTTGATAGAGATCTCACCATTCCAGAGATATAAGGAAATTGAAACTGGTGTATAGATAGATAGACAGATAGCATTGAATAGGGAAAAAGGATTACCTTGAAGCTTATATATATAGAAAAAAGGAAACAAAAGTATATGTATAAAAAAAGTTTAGTTAAAAAGTTACTATGGAATATGGTGTATTAGACATCTACTTGAAACATCTAGTTGAAATGGTAAGTTGGTAAAAAAAAAATAAAACAACATGAATCATGATAAGGAATTTTAAAAAAGTTTGTATCTATGAAATACAAAGGCTGTGAGGCAATACTGGCAGCTTACTATATTTTTGCCCATGATGTTGGGCTTTTACAGTTTCACGGGTACCCTGTGGTTGCTGTTGTTCTCTTGTTCTTTCATCTTGTCATCTGCGGAGGGGTCGGCTGCATTGTTTTTTAATTTGGCGCTCCTTGGATTAAATTTAATATGTTGAATTTAATATGCTGAATGTTTTCAATTTGATTCTATGCAAATTTATTAAATCAGAATTGTTTGCATGTTTTTCTGCCTTCATGGAAGACAAAGTTTCTTTTCCTTTTCGTTTCTTTATTTTCTTTCCTATTCTTTTTTTTATAACAAAGTAGACATTCAATTATTTATTTCATCTCCTCCGTACTAGATGTAGGCAATGTTCTTGTATTACTCATTCATCATTATATTCCCAGCATTAGATCAGTGTCTGGCTTATAATCACCACTCAAGTATATCTGTTGATTGAAAGATAAACAGACTTCATAGGCATGGAGGAAAATTTGGTGGTTGTCAGAAGGGAGAAGGTGGGAGGAATGTGTAAAATAGGAGAAGGGGATTAACATTTTAGGATAGAAGCAGATTTTAAACAGGACACAAAAAGCATCAACCATAAAAAAAGATTGATGAGGTGAACAACATTGAAATTAAAAACTTCTGTTCATAAAACAGCACATTAAGACAATGAGAAGGCCAGGCCCAGAGTGGGAGATGATGGTTATAATACATATTACTGGCAAAGGACTCATATCCAGATATATAAAGAATGATCCAAATCAGGGAGAAATAAAGATTGGCAACCCAAACTTTAAAAAATGGCCAAGGGGCTACAAAGTACTAATGAGGGCAGTAGAAAGGACTACTAACAGATGGACAGATGCTCCACCTCCTTTTTAGGGAAACATACTGAAAGCATGAGGAGATGGCCCTGAGCACCACCAGAGTGGTCAAAACTACAAAGCTGACCAGGATGTGAAGTAGCTTTCTGAAGCCTTGATGGGGTGTGAATGGAAGACCATTTCTGAGCACTGTCCACATTTGCTGCACAGCTAAACACTGGCATACCCAGCGATTCCAGAACTAGGCATGCCCCCAGAAAATGCATTTGCATGTGCACCAGAAGACACATACATGAATGCCTGCAATAACATTATTCATAATTGTCTCAAACTGGACACACTCCAAATTCCAAAAACAGTAGGACAAAGAAAGGTGGTATATTCAAACAACGAACTACCATAAAGCAAGCATGACACATAATATTACATAATTCCACTTGTATGAAACTTCAAAATCAAGAAATACTAATCAGGACAGTGATGACTTTGGGGAGAAGGAGTGTACTTCAAAGGTACTTGTTCTAGATGGTGGTCACCAAGGTGTGTATTTATTTTGTGATAATTCAGTGAGTTGTAAAAACTCATGACTTGTATACATTTATATATATATGTGTTATATTTCAATAAAAAGTTTAGAAAAGTTTTAAAAATACTAATTGACTAATGAATGGATTAACAAAAGAATATTAAGAAAGCTTTCTTTCTGATTTAACTGGGACATCAGCTGGACTTTGGCACTGTCCCTTACCATGATTAGTGAGTTTGTTAGTAAATGTGTGACCTGGGTTCGTAAACTGTACTTGCTTGTTGCATTGATGTTTGTCTGTAGTGATTCTTAGTTTGTAAAATATTAACCTTGGGCTGAAATTAGCAGATACATTGTTTGCAAACTACTCCCAGATTTTAAAGCTTATAATAACATTGAAAAGTATGGGGTTTTTTTTAAAGATTTTATTTATTTATTTGACAAAGATCACAAGTAGGCAGAGAGGCAGGCAGAGAGAAGAAGGGAAGCAGGCTCCCCAGGCTGAGCAGAGAGCCAGACGCGGGGCTCGATCCCAAGACCCTGGGACCATGACCTGAGCTGAAGGTAAAGGCTTTAACCCACTGAGCCACCCAGGCACCCCGAAAAGTATGGGTTTTTAATGTTTTTTTGAGCTCTCATAATTGAGTTTTGATCACACTCTATAGTAGAGTGGCTAACAAATGGTAAAAAAAAAAAAAAAAAAAAAAAAAAAAAAAAAAAAAAAAAAAAAAGGACAAAAGAAAGAGGACTCCCATTCTTAAAGCTCATCAGCTCAGATAGAGGAGCAGATGGTTTTTTTTTTTTTTGTCCCCCCACCAACACAGAGTGAAATTAGGGAGTCCACTTCAGTCCAGAGAAGACAGGGAGCGTCCTTGACACAAAAGGAGTTTTGGCACCTGCGTGGGAATATTCCTTCAGGGCCGTGTTCTGAGGTAGACTAACCGATAATTGGCTCCAATGATCATAAACATTAACCAGTAAATGAATGAGGAAGAAGGCCCCATATAGAAGAAGAATAACCTGGGTCTATTAAGAGGAAGAACAGTGAAAGAGTCAGTGTCTCCTTCTTTAGCTTCCTCTGGCAAGCTGTGTTTGTTAGAAGGAGTAGGCTTATTTAGATATCATCATCCAACATGTCAGAAGGGGGACTATTAACCTGGTGAGTGGCCAAATGTATTCTGTCAAGGTCAGGATCCTGATTTAGGGTCATGAAGGCCTGGGAATAGCATGCCTCAGTCCATTTGCCCTTTTTCCTGCAGAAGATATCTAAATGGTAGATCGTATTGAAACTCAGCATCTCAGCATCGTATTTTCCCTCATCTAATAAGGAGTACTGAGGCCATGAACAGTTACAGAGAAAATCGGTCTTGTCTTTCTTAAATCTTGTGACCTGAATTGATGCTAGTGCATTAAAAGACACCCCAAAGGAGAGTCCTTGGGGACTGAAAAAGGAGATACCATGTTCCTACAGAAGCAGAGCAGGCCCATTAGCAAGAAAATCCCCCATACTCCCCTGTGGCGTCCTATGCAGGATATGTCAGAGGATCCCAGTGTCAAACTGACTGGAGGTGTGTCTAGAACAAAACTGCTGTGAACACTTCCAGCCTTGCAGGAGCGATGTAGGAGGGATGCTCTTGCCCCCCACCTCCCCATAGCATTCTAGACTACATACTGGTGCTGGTGAATTGGCTGAAATAATGTGACATGCCATGAAAACCTGCCATTTTTAGCCTATAGAAAACACTAGAAAAGTTTTATGAGGAGAAATTACCCAACATTGTAATTCAAGCTGTGATTAGAGGACACTGATGAAAAATTGTAAAGATAGAAATCCATCATGGTCTAAGTAACATCCCAATGCAGGTAGTCTTTACAGCCAACTTCCCTTGTAAATAGCCCTTTGCTGGGTTCTTATTCAGTTTTGGATGGCTCTCAGTGGAGGTCTTTTGGCCAGAAGTGGCTGGATAAGTGATGTGGAAGAGACCACATTGGACCAATGAGGAGGAAACCTAGAGGAGAGTCTTAAGGTTGGCAGGCATCGTAGTGACTTAGGTGGCTGTCCTGTGCCCCAAAAAGACAGCTTTGTATTAAGATTGGAATAAAGAGAATGCATCAAGTTTCTGGGTCTTATTACCACTTTGTCTAGGGTACTAGCTTCCAGTCAAAATGCCAGCTTTTTTCCCTACCCTGAGAGCAGCCATGGGCTAGAGGGTTGCAGCTTAAGCAATCTACAAGAAAGGGCCATCTGCACCCCAATGTTTATAGTAGCAATGGCCACGGTTGCCAAACAGTGGAAAGAACCAAGATGCCCTTCAACGGACGAATGGATAAGGAAAATGTGGTGCATATACACTGCATATTCATCAGAAAGGATGAATACTCAGCTTTTGTATCAACATGGACGGGACTGGAAGAGATTATTCTGAGTGAAATAAGTCAAGCAGAGAGAGTCAATTATCATATGGTTTCACTTATTTGTGGACCATAACAAATAGCATGGAGGACATGGGGAGTTAGAGAGGAGAAGGGAGTTGGGGGAAATTGGAAGGGGAGGTGATCCATGAGAGACTATGGACTCTGAAAAATAATCTGAGGGTTTTGAAGGGGCGGGGGGTAAGAGGTCGGGGTACCCGGTGATGGGTATTATAGAGGGCTTGTATTGCATGGAACACTTGGTGTGGTGCAAAAATAATGAATACTGTTATGCTGAAAATAAATAAAAAAATAATTTTTTAAAGTGTCCTTTTTAAAAAAAAATTTTTTAATTTTTTTTTCAGTGTAACAGTGTAACAAAAACATTGTTTTTGCATCACACCCAGTGCTCCATGCAATATGTACCCTCCTTAACACCCACCACCTGGCTCCCCCAACCTGACATGAAAGTGTTCTGATAAAGCCTTACTCCTGGGATAGCCCCTGAAATGGAAGCACAGGAAGAGAACTCTGCACTGAGGTTGAAGTCCAGATAAGAAGAAAGGCCCCGTGTTGGACACCAAATGATGTGAGGCTGGTGAGGTACTGGTCAGGATATCATTTTTGAGACTTTTCCATGCAAAAGGTGGTTTTATTATAGCACAGAGACAGGATCCATGGGCAGAACGAGTTGCACAGAGACTGTGAGCTGTGACTGATCTTATACTTTTTAGTTAGTGGGGATAAGGGATAGTGCAAGTCTCAAAAGAATTTGGAAGCAAGGCTTCCAGGATTTTGAGGAGACAGCTGCTGTTAAGATAAAGTTATTTACTACTTTCTAGTAAAACATTAACCCTGAGACCCTTCAGATGTATATAGGTGGAGCAATGTTCCTAAGGTAATTGCAATCATATTTTGGGTGGGGCTGTTTATGGTTCTCACAGGGATGTAAAATTACAAAGAACAAAGCTATAGTGGTCAAACATGAAAGGAAGTCCTTGAGGGAGCTGCAAAAGTGTTGTAATCTGTAAGCCTGTAACCTATGAGCCACAGCAAATTCTAGGCTTTGTTCTGTTTTCTCTCATTAAATATTTACCCAAAGATAATGAAAATATGAATTTGATAAGGCATAAACACCCCCATATTTATTGTAATATTATTTATAATAGCTAAGATACGGAAGCAATCTACCAGTCCATTGACAGATGGACAAGGGGGAGGTAGTATGTATAAACACAATAGAATTGTATGCAGCCAGCTCAAAGGATGAGATTGTGCTATTTGTGAAAACATGGATGGATCTAGAAAGTTTTATACTAAGTGAAAGAAGTCAGACTGGGAAAGCAAAAACTGCGTGATTTTACTCATAAGCAAACAAACGAAAGGCAGAACCAGACCTGTGAACACAGAGCACAAACCCATGCTTGCCAGAGGGGAGATGGAGTGCAGTGTGGGCCAAAGTGGGTGAAGAGAATGGGAGATAGGCTCCCAGATAGATGATAGGTACACCTGCAGAGAGCATAGAATAATGTTTAACTTTTTGAATCAGCGTGTTCTCATCTGAAAAAAAAATTGTCAATTACACTCAGATGGAAATGAGCCATAAAAAATTAAAATGAATTAAGCTTTACTGTATTAGAGATTTTTTAAAAGTGGGTTTTTTACTTCCTACAAATTTTCTACAAACTGCCACATTAGAAATTCATAATAATTATTATTTTTTAAAATTAATTTATTTATTTTTATTTTTAAAAATTTATTATTTATTTATTTTCAGCATAATGGTACTCATTATTTTTGCACCACACCAATGCTCCATGCAATCCGTGCCCTCTATAATACCCACCACCTGGTACCCTGACCTCCCACCCCTCTGCCACTTAAACCCCTCAGATTATTTTTCAGTGTCCATACTCTCTCATGATTCACCTCCCCTTCCAATTTCCCCCAACTCCCTTCTCCTCTCTAACTCCCCATGTCCTTCATGCTATTTGTTATGCTCCACAAATAAGTGAAACCATATGATAATTGACTCTCTCTGCTTGACTTATTTCATAATTATTTTTAAATTAGCCATTGTTTTAAAGCCTAGGTGTTTCTCTGGAAGTGTTTCAAAAGCACTTGAAGCTATTATATGCTATTATATTATATGCTAACAGCTATTATATGGCTGTTCAAGTAGAAAGTGCAATCTTAATACCCCACTAGATAATTTGTTTTTTTATTATTTTTTTTAATTTTTTATTTTTATAAACATATTTTTTTTTGCTTTTAAAGTTTTTATTCTGTTTAAGGTATTGCTCTTTTATTTTTTTATTTTATTTTTTTTTTTTTATAAACATATATTTTTATCCCCAGGGGTACAGGTCTGTGAATCACCAGGTTTACACACTTCACAGCACTCACCCAAGCACATACCCTCCCCAATGTCCATAATCCCACCCCCTTCTCCCAATCCCCCTCCCCCCAGCAACCCTCAGTTTGTTTTGTGAGATTAAGAGTCACTTATGGTTTGTCACCCTCCCAATCCCATCTTGTTTCATTGATTCTTCTCCTACCCACTTAAGCCCCCATGTTGCATCACCACTTCTTCATATCAGGGAGATCATATGATAGTTGTCTTTCTCTGATTGACTTATTTCGCTAAGCATGATACGCTCTAGTTCCATCCATGTTGTCGCAAATGGCAAGATTTCATTTCTTTTGATGGCTGCATAGTATTCCATTGTGTATATATAACACATCTTCTTGATCCATTCATCTGTTGATAATTTATTTTGAGCAAGAAAAATCATTCATGGCCAGTGAATAGTGTTTATTAACAAATAGCTGGACCGTGAATCTGATGAAATGGCAGTGTGTGGGTGGGGGGAGTGAAGTTTGTTGTTTGGTGTCTTTCCTGCAATGTGTCCGGGTGTCTTTCCAGGGTCCTTCAGCAAAATCTTCCCTGTGCTTTGTCATTCCTTCTCTTCCTCTTCCAACATGGGATCCACGGGCCAGCATTCAAGGGAGATAAGCTTTCTGGCCCAATCATGCTGGACCATTGTTGAATCCAAGGTTCCCTTCCTTCTCTTCTTTCATCCTGAGTTGTGTGGAGCTGGGGTCTGGGCTGGGCTTGAGGACTGGGGTGTGTGTGGGGGGCAGTGTTGGTGCAGCTCCAGTACTCCTTCTTCTAGAAAGTTCCTGGATAAAGGCTTATTAGATGTTAGGGCTCATGTCTTCCTTCATCTCTGTTGCATGTATGAGAATGAAGTGTCATAAGAACAACTGGTGTAGCCTAGGTCCTGGCACTTACTAGGTACTCAATAAGTTTGTACTCCCCCTCTCTGTTCTTGTATAAAATTCCCCTAATGTCTCTCAGCCCTTAAGAAGTCTCCCTGTTGGGCAGGGAAAGTTGGTGGGAGTGGGGATGGAATTGGAGATTAATATTGATCCTTTTTCATTAATTAATCTTCAGTAAGATGGGTTTTCCCAGTACTCCTGACTCTAAGTGGATATTGGCAGAAATGCACATTAGGGGATAACAGCATCAGATGTGCTCAGGTATATCCAGAAGTCCTGGGTTTGCCTGGAGTTTTAATATGTCTGACCAGACATTTGGGCAGAAACTCCCATGCATTGATGGGTCAGTCTTTGTTTCATTAAAACAAATGCATCAGAACATTCAGAACAATTGAGAGTGAACATAGGCTGAGAGAGGCTTTGCTGGGAGCAAGGCCAGGTCATTGGTCCCAAGCAGGAAAACGCTGGGGAACAGCAGGACAGGGTGTGTGGTGGGAGCCACAGTGTCCTTTAGGAGAATGTAATCTGACTCTTATACTTCTCAGTGATTCCCTGGGATCAGGAGAAGAAAAGCATGCAGAAGCTGGCATATCATTCATGGGTAGGGGCCTGAGATGGGTTCTGTGTCCCTGGGCCACAGTGGTGGCCTGTGACTCATGCAGACATGGAGGAGGCCCATATGCTGAGGTGGGAAGGGTCTCGTCCTATAGGCAGAGCAGGCTGGGAAAGTTTCAAAAGGGCTGGGAGCACTTTCCTGGCATCAGCATTGTGGGGGCCCCATCTCATCAGCAAACTGAGCAGTAGGAAAGGCTGTGCTCCTGCTGGGGACTGTTGCCAGTCCTGAACCCTGCTGTCTGCTCTGAGGTCCAGAGCTGTGGCTGGCCCTGCCTTCTCTCTGGAGGTGTTCTTCAGCTTCCTGCTCTGTGTCCCCCCAACTCTGAGGAAATGGAGGATTGCTTCAGGGACTCTTTGTTCTCCCATCTCCCCTCCCTGCTTCTCCTCTTCCAGCTACATGCTGGGGCTCTGCAGATGAGTGTGTCCCTAGACCCTCCATGTGTCTCCCTTGGGTGGGTGAGAGCACCAGGGAACTCTGCAGGCGTCTCCATCATGACAGATGGCTATTGGTGGAAGGCCTGGCTCTACAAAGATTCTCGAGAACTTCAAACTGCTAGTATCTAAATTTTAAGAAGATTCCTAAATGTAAACAAGGACCAGGAACCATGTCACTTGTCTAATGAGGAGTTTCTGTCTTAGAAAATGAAAAAGGTGAATTTCACCATGAAAAGTGTGAAATTAAATTTGCCTCAATTTCTTGTTTCCTGGCTTTGTTGGTATCTAAGCAGTTATTCTCTAATTAATTCAATGCACCCAAAGCTATTTACAGGGTATGGAGTCTGTGTTAGGTAGTAGTCTATGTACAAAGCTGACAGAATCCCTATCTTCACAGAGTTTACATTCTGTCAAGAGACAGCAAACAATGCCATATAATTTATATCTGTTAGAGGAGTGGAGAGCATGGGACAAAGAAGTAGAGCAGGTGGGGCAGTTGTGTAGACAGGAGTTGTTGTGCGGTGCTCTACAAGGTGACCAGTGTAGGCAGTGAGATGGGAAGAAGATGTGGAGGAGGTTGGTTACCAGCCTGTGAGGATCCCAAGGAAAGAGTGTCTCTGCAGGGATGAAAAGCCAGAGCAAACTTGGCAGAGTGCTTGGATGATCAAGGAGCAGAGGAGGCAAGTATTGGCTGGGGAAACTGAATGAGAAGGAGAGAAGCAAGAGTTGAGAGAGAGCTCTGTGAGATCTTCCTCTTGGGATTTCAGACCATGTCGGGAACTGGGGAGACATTGCAGGGCTTTGAGCCAAGTAAGGACATCGTTTTACTATTGTTTTACTTACAGGTTAAAAGGGTCACACACATGGGGTTGGGGAGAGGATAGTGCCAGGGAGACTAGTCACTGTCATACCCCAGGTGAGACAGATAACTGTGACAATTGAGTAGCACATGGAATTCAGCAGAGGAGAAATACATGTACAGAAATAATAAACTTAGGAGCAAGTGTGGGGAAGTTGCTGGGCGTGGACCCATGAGCAGAGAGTTCCCATCTAGACCACAGTAGTGCTCTTTGGTGCGTTTTCAGTCCTGTCCTAAGAGGAGGCCTGTTGGAGCTGTGGTTTTCAGAGTGTGGTCCCTGGAACATCACTATCAGCATCTCCACCACCTCCTTAGAAATGCACATTCTTGGACCCACTCCAGACCTACTGAACCAGGAGCTCTGGGGGTGGAGCCCAGCAGTCTGTGTTTCACAGGCCTTCCTGGTGATTGTGATGCTTGTGGAAGGTTAGAACTACTGAATTAGAGAGTCCTTCATAGAAGGACCTGGAGCCAGGAGCAAAGGCTGCTGAGGGAGTCTCTTTGACACCATTTCTGGGTCTCAAAATTGTTGTAAGATGATCTTGCTCTGATTCAGAATGGTCAGGTCAGGGCCTACTGCCTGACAATTACATCCTCCAGCCTGGGACTCCCAAATGACAGTGTGTTCCCTGCCCTTGGCCTGTCTCACTCCTATGTCTGTGTCCACAATGGAATTCATGGCCTCACTGGTGAAGACCTTCCTCACCTGGGAGGAGGCCATCCTGCACATCCATAATGTCCAGGCTTTCGTCAACAGGCTGTATGCTTGCTTCTTCCAACAAGGAAGCTTCTGTGAATCTGTCTGTTAAGAGATGAATGTGACAGATTTGTGGTTGACCTATATTAAGTCCTTCAGTATTAGAGTTAGGAGCAGCCTCAGAGCCAAGTAAATCAGCCCCTTATTTTTCAGATGAAGGAAAGGAAGTCTTTCACTTATTCAGTTATTCAGTATGATTATATAGAACCTCTACTAAATACCAGGTTCCCTTTTAGATACCTGGACACATCAATAAACCTAAGGAAGTTCCCTGTACTGCAGCATTTATATTCTAGAGGCAAAAAATAGATAGATAAATGGGGGTTAGAGGATGTTAGATGTTAGTGAGTAGGCATTTTGAAGAGAGGATATCTGAGGGCAAGTTTTCCAAGAGGAGGAACACGCATGTGAAGCACTTGAGGAAGGAGGGTGGCTTGTGAGTCTGGGCACACAGGGAGTTCACATATTTGGTGAGAGGAGGATGGGGAGGTGGGGAGAAGTGACAATCCTGGTATAAAGAGGTGTTCCTGGTCCATGGGCACAGAGAAGAGATTTATCATTTAAAGCTCATGAGGAGGACACACTTGAGCAGCTACCTGAGTGAAGCACATAGTGTTCCAAAGAGTAATGCAGGTTGATGGACTGGACCATCAGGGAGGGGCACAGAGAGCATGGTTACTGTGGTTATGACAGTTAACCCAATAGTCCAGAGACTGGAATGTGTGTGCTCTGTGGGGCACAGGTATGGAATTTGGGCTGGAAGTGGACAGGGATTTTGTTGGACGGGGGTGGAGGCAGATGTCAGCATAAAGAAGTCTTTGTGTGCTGTGAAATGGAGTTTGGATGCAGACCTAAGGAAAATTTAAACAGAACTTTGCAGGGATTTGCTTTAACGGCATGAAGGATGGAGAATGGAGGCATGGATGTAGTTACACAGAGGAAGTTTGGCTGTCTGACTCCATGTAGGGGCAGCTGGGTGGAAGAGGAGGCATCTGGCTTCAGAGAGGTTTGGAAAGTAGACTCTGCTCAGGGTGTATATTTGGGGACAGAATTTAGAGGTGGGATAGAAGACTACAGGGAGTTCCAGGATTTCTCTTTGGCTATTTGTTTAATACTAGTAGAAGTATTGATAATGATGTGTTTTTTGCCAATTGTTGTCATGTTTCTGGGTAACACACAGCCACAGAAATCTTAGTGGCATATAGCCATTTTTTTTTAGTTATTTAGGGAGTTTAGCTCATCTAGGTTGTATTTCTCTACTCTTAACTGGGCTTCCTTACCCATCTTTGTTCATTTCAGAAAAATATCACTAAACACTCATCTCCCAAACCAGAAATCTTCTCCACAGAGACAGTATGAAAAGAAATAATTTTTATTATTTCTATTTTTTTATTTTTTTAGGATTAACTACAATGTGATGTGCCTCACTGAGATTCTTTCAAGAGCTGCAGAGACAAATTAATCTCACCCTTTTCCATGACCATGCAGTCACAACTCATTAGTTCTCTGGATAGACAGTTACTGGCTCTGAAGTCAGCAGACTTGACAACACCGTTTGTCACAAGCAGTTCATGCTATGTTTACTTGGCTATCAGGGTGGTCCTTATGTTAGCTAATTGGCTTTATCTGGAAGGAAACAAAATTCTCCCATCTTCATGACAGGAAGTATTTTACATGTGAATCCTCGTGCTCACTAATTTTAGGTTCCTACCCTGGCACAGAAAGGGGGAGAGAAGGGTGCTGTTTTCCTTGGTGTCAACAGTTCAAAGAGAGGGTTCCAAGGTCTTTGAGAAAGACATTCCAGGATCACAAAGCTAGCAAAAGTCCTATCTAGTTTTTACATTTTAAAAAGGATAGGAAGCACCCAGAGTCACAAGTTTCCTCAAGTAAATGCTGCAAGAAAAGGATGGGAAGGGACTCTCTTTCCTTATTTTCAATAGACAGTGAGTTCTGACCTTTAATTTTTATTTGTCCTGACAATGGATCTTGGCTGGGGTTGCTCACATGGGTGTTGTCCAGTTGGCTGGTGGCTGGTCTAGAACAGCTTTAGCTGAAAGGCTGTGTTAGCTTGAGTATGTGCACCCTGTGGAAGAGGGCAAGGCAATGACATAAGCAGTTTCCAACCTCTGATAGAGTCACATTTCCTGAACTCTCAGTAGCTGAGTCAAGTCACAGGTTGGAACCCAGAAGCAGAGTGTGAAGGCATTAACAATATGTGGCAGAGGACACACTGGATGTAAAGAAGGATGAAGGATCATCGTCCTATCACAGATGGGTCCAAACATGAATTAGTTCAGGATTTGAGTTGGACGTATCTGTGAGGAATGGCAGAGCTAACCTCCAGGGATGTGAATATTTGGGAAGGAGCTCAGAGAGTATGTAGGGTTGTCAATGGTGGAAATGATGACAAAGTGGCAGTCTGTGTGCAAGCAGATGCCCTAGAGAGTGTGTGAGGTGAGAAGAGCAGAGAAGGATGGGTCCTGGGACCAAAATCTTCCTTCTGTCACTCTGGGCGTTGGACCACTACCCTCATGGTTAGGGAGAAGAGCCCACACTCTGTGCCTACAGCAGTCTCTGTGCTTTTTCCTTCTGTTCCCTGAGGCAGGGCTACTGTTTTGCTCCCTGTGGAGACCACTCCTCAAAGAGACCCCAGAATGCAATGCTATCCCAGAGAAGACTCTACTGGGATTCCTGGATTCTCCAGTTTCTCTCTTGTAGGTATGGGTTCTACCCCTCAAGTGTTCATCCAAGCACAGGGGAGGATGGGGCCCAAGTGCTGTGCATGGCCTTGGGGTGGTTCCTGAAGCCTCAGGTGTAGTGGAGAGCTCTCAGTGGGAGGAAGTTCCTGGTATTCTCTGAGATATATGCACAAGACAGTGGGAGGCTGTTTAGTGTGGAGGCTGCTCTACGGTGAGGAATAGCTCTTCAGGTAATGTGATCTGCCGCATCTTCAACCTCTTCCTGGGCTAGGGGGAGGCAAGGGCTCTTTCATTTCAAGTCAGTGCTCTTTCTGGGAGGGAGTGCTCTTTGTGGGTGTGCTTGCCTGGTCTGTTCTAGTCTGTGTCCCTGACAGGGCCTCTGGCTGGGCACAGAGGCCTTCTTTCCTAGGGCCTCTCCTTGGAAGCTAGCTTTCACAGTAAGCCTGAAACTGATGATGCTCTTAACCCCTGGGGCTGCCTACCACACCAAGAGAGAACATACCTCAAAGTGGCAGGAGATGCCGGAACAGGAGAAACTGCACAAGGATAAGAAAAAGGACTGGAATACAAAGGAAAATGTGTTGAATGCCAGAGGTAAGGCAGGGTATGGGCCAAGGCCTGTGAATGTGGAAGCTGGTATGGAGGCAAAGTGGACAGGAAGGCACTTGGCCTGGGCAGGTGGCCAAGTAGTTTCAGAGAGGACAGTTGGAACTATGGAAGCTCAAGGGGTCTGGAGTTAGATCTTTGTATAGAATATAGAGAGATCTTTTGGTGGGTTTTCCAGGTGTAGTCCTTGCTGTTCTTAGTGACAGGAATTCATGACCAATTTTCACTTTCTTTCAGATGATCTGCAAGCAGATCTTGGTAAGTTCTGTTCTTACTCCAGAACTTTCTGCATTGCCTTTGTAGGAGATGTTCTGGTTCTCAACTCACTGTTTCCTGTGTTGCCTTTCAGACTGGAAGAAATCTGTTTACCTGGCTGGCGAGTGACTTTCCAGATATCCTTGTGTCTTCCATCTTAATTAAGCCAAGAGGTATCCCCTCTCCTTGTGTCATGCAGAGGCATGTGGGCCCTTTCCTGGGGGCAGAAATGGAAGCTGGTGGGAGGCAGACCCCACTCTGTGAGCTTTCCCTGATCTGTGCCACTATTCCTAACCAGTGCTTGGGAATCAGGGGGTGATGATGGTCACTGGAGTCTGTTGTGCATCTTGGCTTTATTCTAATGCTGACCTACCCACCACATTGCTTGCTTTTTAGCAATCAATATAACTAGTTCTGTTAGCACCTGGAACCCAAAAGCCAGCCACTTTGAAATTTTATTTAAGAAGTTATAGAAGTAAATGGGGTTCATTAAACAAAGGAGTGGTCCTGACCACATAATACAAACTGGGGAGAGTGTGTTTTCTTCAGTTCCTGGAAGTTGTAGTCACGAAGTGGTGGGTAGAGGACTGGAAAGACAATGTGTGAGAATGTGGTGGGATGAACTGTCGATGCCCCAAAACAGCGATGTGTTATCTGAGAAAGTTTGGCCACCTTTACCCCAGAGCTCGCCTTATATCCCTGTCCTGAAGTCATCCTCCCTTCTGAATTCTTTCTTAAATACCTGGGCCTGAGCTTGGGCTATGATAATCCATGACTTTATTCCCTGATCAGCGACTCATCCTGGAACACTTTGCCAGTAATCCTGACCTCTAGGCTTCTTTGACCAGTCCCCAGCCACAGGTCCAGGCTCCTACAACTACTGATCACTGTCTGACTCCTCCCTCTCATTCATTGTATTGGCTGTCTCCTCCATCAATTCTTCCTCTCCTTCTTCATGTCCTATTTTGGGTTCCTCCCTTTATCTGGGTTCTACAACTGGGACCTCTCCCCACCATCATGTTTCCCTCAGTCCCCTCGGGTTGCTCATGGACCCACATGATACCCTAAAGTCCCAACAGTAGCTTCCCAAACAGTTGTTGCCAACAATGTCACCTACATTGTCCTCTTTCACTCAGGATGCTCCCTGGATACCTGCAAAGTACCCACTGACCAATGGCTGCCTCTATACTCATGCAGCCCCTGAGTATGGTTCTGCCTGCCCGAGTCACCCACCCTGAGGCTTCTACCTTAGCTAGGGCTGTCTTCTGAAGCTTACTCAATGCAGCTCTCTAGTCAGCAGCCCCTGGGCAGGCCATGACACTATGGTGCATTACGCATACAGCTCCATGAGTATAAGGAACAATCTTACCACTGGCCAATGAGTGACTTCAGCCTGGGGACTGTTTTCATATAGAATGCTCTTTGATGACTGCTGATCTGACTCAAACTCTTCCTGGCATGCACAACTTGGTCCCAGCAGCTGGAGCAATTCGGCAGGGAGAGCCCAGCAACTAGCCTTGTGCAGGATCTCCCATGTTTTCGGAAGGGCCCGGATTTTTATGGGCTGAGGGAGTAGTAAATGGCCTCCAGGATTCCCATGCTCTCAACCACCAGAACTTGTTCCACTCTTCCAGGACCCAACATGATCCTCCCAGGAGAGTCCTCTCTAGGTTTCTCTAAGGAGATTGTGGCAGAGTTGGCTAGAGTGCCTGAAATGAGGTGTCCACAGCCTGGCTGTGGCTTATTTGGGGTTGGAGGAGGAGCTGGGCATGGAACAACTGGGCATGGATGGGCTCCACATGCTAAGCTAAACTTGTGCCCTGCTCTCTGATCCTGCTGTGCAGAATTCATTCTGCAGTGAGTAGCTGCAGTGAGGGATTTCTCAGCATCATTCTTCTTGGACCTTGGCCCATCACTCTCCCTGTTCTCCCTTTCCTCTAGACAGTAGAGACTCCATTCTGCCTCAAGATTCTCCTTCTAACATGAGAAAACGCAAGGGGTTTGTCCAGGTGGCCCCTAAATTCCACACAAGGGGTGGTTCTGGGGAGCTGAAGGGAGGGCCTAATCGCTTGTAACTTGTAATTCAAGATTTGCTTCAGTAACAAACATACAAACATAAAACCTCATAGTCAAATGGCTTCAGTAGTGAATTCTAACAAACATTTATATCTATTTATTTTTATTTTTAAAAGAACAATAATTCTATTTCTTATATAAAATCAGTTAATATGCAGGTAGTGTATTATTAGTTTCATAGGTAGAGTTTAGTCACTCATCAGTTGCAAGTGACACCCAGTGCTCATTACATCAAGTGTCCTCCTTAATGCCCAACACCCACTTGCCCCATATCCCCACACACCTTGCATCCAGCAACACTATTTGTTTCTTATAGTTAAGAGTCCCTTATGGTTTGGCTCCCTCTCTGATTTTGTCTTATTTTGTTTTTCCTCCCTTTCCCTACGTTCATCTGTTTTCATTCTTAAATTACACATAAGATTGAAATCCTATGTTATTTGTTTTTCTCTGACTTACTTCACTTAGCATAAACCCACAAGTTCCATCCACATCATTGCAAATAGCAAGATTTCATTCTTCTCATGGCTGAGTAATATTCTATTCTTTTATCTATAACCACCTCTTCTTTGTCCATTCATCTGCTGATGGACATCAGGGCTCTTTCCATAGTTTGGGTATTGTGGACATCAATGCTATAAACATTGGGGTTCATGGCCCTTTCAAATCACAATGCTTGCATCCTTTGAAGAAATACCTAGTAGTACAACTTCTGGGTCATAGGGTAGCTATATTTTTAACTTTTTGTGGAACCTCTATGCTCTTCTCCAGAGTGGCTGTACTAATTTGCATTACCACCAACAGTGTAAGAGGTTTCCCCTTTCTCTGCAACCTCACCAACATCTTTTTTTAAATTTTTAAAAAATTTCTTTTCAGATCCTTTACCTCTTTGGTTAGGTTTATTCCCAGGTATCTTATGGTTCTTGGTGCTATAGTAAATGGAATTGATTCTATAATTTCACTTTCTGTATTTTCATTGTTAGTGTATAACAACAGAACACTCATGAAAGAAATTGAAGAAGACACAAAAAGATGGAAGACCATTCCATGCTCTTGGATCGGAAGAATAAACAATGTTAAAATGTCTATACTGCCTAGAGCAATCTATACTTTTAATGCTATTCTGATCAAAATTCCACCGGTATTCTTCAAAGAGCTGGAGCAAATAACCCTAAAATTTGTATGGAATCAGAAGAGACCCCGAATTGCTAAGGAAATGTTGAAAAATTAATATAAAATGGGGGGCATCACATTACCTGATTTCAAGCTTTACTACAAAGCTATGATCACCAAGACAGCATGGTACTGGCATAAAAACAGACCCATAGACCAGTGGAACAGAGTAGAGAGCCCAGATATGGACCCTCAACTCTATGGTCAAATAATCTTCGACAAAAGAGGAAAAAATATACAGTGGAAAAAAGACAGTCTCTTCAATAAATGGTGCTGGGAAAACTGGGCAGCTATATGTAGAAGAATGAAACTCAGCCCTTCTATTACACCGTACACAAAGATAAAGTCAAAATGGATAAAAGAACTCAATGTGAGACAGGAACCCATCAGAATCCTAGAGGAGAACATAGGCAGTAATCTCTTCGATATCATCCACAGCAACTTCTTTCAAGATATGTCTCCAAAGGCAAAGGAAACAAAAGCGAAGATGAACTTTTGGGACTTCCTCAAGATCAAAACCTTTTACACAACAAAGGAAACAGTCAAGAAAACAAAGAGGCAACCCACGGAATTGGAGAAGACATTTGCAAATGACAGTACAGACAAAAGATTGATATCCAGGATCTATAATGAACTCCTCAAACTCAACACACACAAAACAGACAATCATATCAAAAAATGGGCAGAAGATATTTACAGACACTTCTCCAATAAAGACATACAAATGGCTATCAGAATCATGGAAAAAGCTTCATCATCACTAGCCATCAGGGAGATTCAAATTAAAACCACACTGAGATATCACCTTACACCAGTTAGAATGGCCAAAATTAGCAAGATAGGAAACAACATGTGTTGCAGAGGACGTGAAGAAAGGGGAACCCTCTTACACTGTTGGCGGGAATGCAAGTTGGTGCAGCCTCTTTGGAGAACAGTGTGGAGATTCCTCAAGAAATTAAAAATAGAACTTCCCTATGACCCTGCAATTGCACTCCTGGGTATTTACCCCAAAGATACAGATGCCCTGAAAAGAAGGGCCATCTGTACCCCAATGTTTATAGCAGCAATGGCCACGGTCGCCAAAGTATGGAAAGAACCAAGATGCCCTTCAACAGATGGATAAGGAAGATGTGGTCCATATACACTATGGAGTATTATGCCTCCATCAGAAAGGACGAATACCCAACTTTTGTATCAACATAGATGGGACTGGAAGAGAACAACTCTCTCTGCTTGATTTATTTCACTCAGCATAATCTCTTCCAGTCCCATCCATGTTGATACAAAAGTTGGGTACTCATCCTTTCTGATGGAGGCATAATACTCCATTGTGTATATGGACCACATTTTCCTTATCCATTCGTCCATTGAAGGGCACATTGGTTCTTTCCACTGTTTGGCGATCGTGACCATTGCTGCTAACATTGGGGTACAGATGGCCCTTCTTTTCACTCCATCTGTATCTTTGGGGTAAATATCCAGGAGTGCAATGGCAGGGTCATAGGGAAGTTCTATTTTTAATTACTTGAGGAATCTCCAGACTGTTTTCCAAAGAGGCTGCACCAACTTGCATTCCCGCCAACAGTGTAAGAGGGTTCCCCTTTCTTCACGTCCTCTGCAACACATGTTGTTTCCTATCTTGCTAATTTTGGCCATTCTAACTGGTGTAAGGTGATATCTCAGTGTGGTTTTAATTTGAATCTCCCTGATGGCTAGTGATGATGAAGCTTTTTCCATGATTCTGATAGCCATTTGTATGTCTTCATTGGAGAAATGTCTGTTCATATCTTTTGCCCATTTTTTTGATATGATTGTCTGTTTTGTGTGTGTTGAGTTTGAGGAGTTCATTATAGATCCTGGATATCAATCTTTTGTCTGTACTGTCATTTGCAAATGTCTTCTCCAATTCCGTGGGTTGCCTCTTTGTTTTCTTGACTGTTTCCTTTGTTGTGTAAAAGGTTTTGATCTTGAGGAAGTCCCAAAAGTTCATCTTCGCTTTTGTTTCCTTTGCCTTTGGAGACATATCTTGAGAGAAGTTGCTGTGGCTGATATCGAAGAGATTAGTGGTATGTCCTCCTCTAGGATTCTGATGGATTCTTGTCTCACATTGAGTTCTTTTATCCATTTTGACTTTATCTTTGTGTACGGTGTAATAGAATGGTTGATTTTCATTCTTCTACATATATCTGTCCAGTTTTCCCTCATTGTGGCTTTGATTTGCATTTCCCCAATGCCAAGGGATGTGGAGCAATTTTTCACATGTCTGTTGGCCATTTGTATGTCTTTTTTGGATAAATGTCTGACGATGTCTTTTGCCCTCTTCTAGACTGGATTTTTTTTTGTTTTTAGGGTGTTGAGTTTGATAGTTTTTTATGGATTTTGGATACTAGCCTTATATCTGATAAGACATTTGCAAATATCTTCTCCCATTTGCAAATATGTTCACACATTCTGTACACTGTCTTTTAGTTTTCTCAACCTTTTCTTTTGCTGTGCAAAAACTTTTTGTCTTGAGGAAGTCTCAATAGTTTATTTTTGCTTTTGTTTCCCTTGCCTTTGAAGATGTGTCTAGCAAGTTGTTGCTATGGCTGAGGTTAGAGAGGATCCTGCCTGTGCTCTCCTCTGGGATTTTTATGGAATACTGTCTTACATTTAGCACTTTCATCCATTTTGAGTTTATTTTTGTGTATGGTGTGATAAAATGGTCCAGTTTCATTCTCCAGATGTGGCTGTTCAATTTTTCCTGCATGATTTATTGAAGAGACTATCTTTTTTCCATTGGATATTCCTTCCTGCTTTGTCAAAAGATTAGTTTGCCATAGAGTTGAGGGTCCATTTCTGTGTTCTCTATTCTGTTCCAATGTTCTATGCTGTCTGGATGATGACATCTTTGCAATACAGCTTGAAGTATGGAGTTCTGATGGATGCCACCAGCTTTGGTTTTCTCTTTCAGCATTCCTTTGGCTATTCGGTTTTTTTCTGGTTCCATACAAATTTTAGGATTATTTGTTCCAGTGCTGTGAAAAATATTGGTGGTATTTTTGATAAGGATTACATGGAATGTGTAGAGTTCTTTGGGTAGGAGAGACATAATATTTGTTCTGTGATGCCTGGGTGGCTCAGTCAATTAAGCATCTGCCTTTGTCTCAGATCATGATACCAGAGTCCTGGGATTGAATTCTGCATCAGGCTCCTTCCTCAGTTGGGCGCCTGCTTCTCCCTCTGCTTGCCACTCCCCCTCCTTTTGTAATCTCTCTCTCTTTCTGATAATTAAGCAAATAAAATTTTTTAAATAGATTTAAAAAAAAAGACAAAGTAAAAACCAATATTTGCTCTTCCAATCCATAAACATGGAATGTTTTTCCATTTCTTGGTCTCAGTCTCAATTACTTTCATGAGAGTTCTATCATTTTTAGAGCACAGATTATTTACTGCTTTGGTTAGGCTATTTCTTAGGTAACTTATGATTTTGGGGTTTTGGTGCAATTGTAAATGAATTGATTCCTTGATTTTTTTTTTATTTCTCATTGTTAGTGTGTAGAAATGCAACTGACTTCTGTGCCATGATTTTATATCCTGCCATTTTGCTGATTTGCTGTATGAGTTGTCATTATTTTGGTGTGGAGTTCTTTGGGTTTTCCACACAGAGGATAATGTCATTAGTGAAGAATGAGAATTTGACTTCTTTGACAATTTGGATGCCTTTTATTTACTTCTTATTTTTTAACTTTAAAACTTAAAAAAAAAAGTATAGCGTTATTTATTTATTTAATTATTTATATTTACTATTTTATGTTTTTGTTGTCAGATTGCTGAGGCTAGGATTTCCAGTACTATGTTGAAAGACAGTGGTGAGAGTGGACATCCTTGTCATATTCTGGACCTCAAGGGAAAAGCTCTCAGTTTTTACCCATTGAAAATGATATTTGCTGTGGATTTTTCATAGATAGCATTTATGATATTGAGGTATGTCCCCAATATCCCACCACTGTGGAGAATTTTAATCAAGAAAAGATGCTGTATTTTGTCAAATGTTTTTTCTGCATCTATTGAGAAAAATCATACGTTTTTTTGCCCTTTCTTTTATTAATGTAGTGTATTACATTGATTAATGAGCAGATGTTGGACGGCTCTTGTAACCCAAGAGTAAATCCCACTTGGTCATGGTGAATAGTCCTTTTAATGTACTGTTGGATGCTGATGGCTCGTATCTTGGTGAGAATCTTTCCATCATGTTCATCAGGGATATTTGTCTTTAATTTTCCTTTTTGGTGGAGTCTTTGTCTGGTTTTAGGGTCAAGGTAATGATGACCTCCTAAGAATGTTTTGGAAAATTTCCTTCCATTTCTACTTTTTTAAAACAGTTTCAGAAGAATAAGTATTTTATTTTATTTTATTTTATTTGACAGAGAGAAATAACAACTAGGCAGAGATGCAGGCAGAGAGAGAGGAGGAAGCAGGCTCCCTGCGGAGCAGACAGCCCAATGCGGGGCTTGAAGGCAGAGGCCCTAACCCACTAAGCCACACAGGTGCCCCAGAATAAGTATTTTTTATTAATTATTTACTTTTATTTATTTTTATTGCTATTTTTATTTTAATGTTATTTTAAATAATTTTTTTTAAATTTTACATATACTGTATTATTAACGTCAGGGGTACAGGTCTGTGAATCAGGAGGTTTACACACTTCACAGCACTCACCATAACATATACCCTACCCAATGTCTATAAATCCACTACCCTCTCCCTACCTCCCTTACTCCTGGCAACCCTCAGGTTGTTTTGTGAGATTAAGGGTCTTTTCTGGTATGTCTCCCTCCTGTTCCCATCTTTTTTCATTTATTCTTTTCCTACCCCAAAACCCCCCACTTGCATCTCCATTTCCTCATATCAGGGAGATCATATGATAGTTGTATATCTCTGATTGACTTATTTTGCTAAGCATAATACCCTCTAGTTCCATCCATGTCATCAAAAATGGCAAGATTTCATTTCTTTTGATGGCTGCCCAGTAATCCCATATATATATATATATATATATATATATATATACCACTTCTTCTTTATACATTCATCTGTTGATGGACATCTAGGTTCTTTCCATAGTTTGGCTATTGTGGAAATTGCTGCTATAAACATTTGGGTACACATGCACCTTTGGATCACTACGTTTGTGTCTTTAGGGTAAATATCCAGTAGTGCAATTGATGGGTCACAGGGTAGCTCTACTTTCAACTTTTTGAGGATCCTCCATGCTGTTTTCCAGAATGGTTGCACCAGCTTGCATTCCGACAAACAATGTAGGAGGGTTCGCCTTTCCCTGCATCCTCACCAGCATCTGTCATATCCTGACTTCTTACTTTTAGCCATTCTGACTGGTGTGAGGTGGTATCTATTCTTTTTTTTTTTAATTTAATTTTTCATTTTTTATAAACATATATGTTTATCCCCAGGGGTACAGGTCTGTGAATCGCCAGGTTTACACACTTCACAGCACTCACCAAAGCACATACCCTCCCCAATGTCCATAATCCCACTACCTTCTCCCAAACCCCTCCCCCCAACAACCCTCAGTTTGTTTTGTGAGATTAAGAGTCACTTATGGTTTGTCTCCCTCCCAACCCCATCTTCTTTCATTGATTCTTCTCCTACCCACTTAAGCCCCCATGTTGCATCACCACTTCCTCATATCAGGGAGATCATATGATAGATGTCTTTCTCTGCTTGACTTATTCACTAAGCATGATACGCTCTAGTTCCATCCATGCTGTCACAAATGGCAAGATTTCATTTCTTTTGACGGCTGCATAGTATTCCATTGTGTATATATACCACATCTTCTTGATCCATTCATCTGTTGATGGACATCTAGGTTCTTTCCATAGTTTGGCTATTGTGGACATTGCTGCTATAAACATTCAGGTGCACGTGCCCCTTTGGATCACTACGTTTGTATCTTTAGGGTAAATACCCAATAGTGCAATTGCTGGGTCATAGGGCAGTTCTATTTTCAACATTTTGAGGAACCTCCATGCTGTTTTCCAGAGTCGATGCACCAGCTTGCATTCCCATAAACAGTGTGGGAGGGTTCCGCTTTCTCCACATCCCCGCCAGCATCTGTCATTTCCTGACTTGTTGATTTTAGCCATTCTGACTGGTGTGAGGTGATATCTCATTGTGGTTTTGATTTGTATTTCTCTGTTTCCGAGTGATATGGAGCACTTTTTCATGTGTCTGTTGGCCATCTGGATGTCTTCTTTGCAGAAATGTCTGTTCATGTCCTCTGCCCATTTCTTGATTGGATTATTTGTTCTTTGGGTGTTGAGTTTGCTAAGTTCTTTATAGATTCTGGACACTAGTCCTTTATCTGATATGTCGTTTGCAAATATCTTCTCCCATTCTGTCAGTGGTTCTTTTGATTTTGTTAACTGTTTCCTTTGCTGTGCAAAAGCTTTTGATCTTGATGAAATCCCAATAGTTCATTGTTGCCCTTGCTTCCCTTGCCTTTGGTGTTGTTCCTAGGAAGATGTTGCTGCGGCTGAGGTCGAAGAGGTTGCTGACTGTGTTCTCCTCAAGGATTTTAATGGATTCCTTTCACACATTGAGGTCCTTCATCCATTTTGAGTCTATTTTTGTGTGTGGTGTAAGGAAATGGTCCAATTTCATTTTTCTGCATGTGGCTGTCCAATTTTCCCAGCACCATTTATTGAAGAGCCTGTCTTTTTTCCGTTGGACATTCTTTCCTGCTTTGTCAAAGACTAGTTGACTGTAGAGTTGAGGATCTATTTCTGGGCTCTCTATTCTGTTCCATTGATCTATGTGTCTGTTTTTGTGCCAGTACCATGCTGTCTTGATGATGACAGCTTTGTAATAGAGCTTAAAGTCCGGAATTGTGATGCCACCAACATTGGCTTTCTTTTTCAATATCCCTTTGGCTATTCGAGGTCTTTTCTGGTTCCATATAAATTTTAAATTGTTTGTTCCATTTCTTTGAGAAAGATGGATGGTACTTTGATAGCAATTGCATTAAATGTGTAGATTATTTAGGTAGCAGAGACATTTTCGCAATATTTATTCTTCCAATCCAGGAGCATGGAACATTTTTCCATTTCTTTGTGTCTTCCTCAATTTCTTTCATGAGTACTTTATAGTTTTCTGAGTATAGATTCTGTGCCTCTTTGGTTAGGTTTATTTCTAGGTATCTTATGGTTTTGGGTCCAGTTGTAAATGGGATTGACTCCTTAATTTCTCTTTCTTCTGTCTTGCTGTTGGTGTAGAGGAATGCAACTGATTTCTGTGCATTGATTTTATATCCTGACACTTTACTGAATTCCTGTATAAGTTCTAGCAGTTTTGGAGTGGAGTCTTTTGGGTTTTCCACATATAGTATCATATCATCTGCGAAGAGTGATAATTTGACTTCTTCTTTGCCAATTTGGATGCCTTTAATTTCCTTTTGTTGTCTGATTGCTGAGGCTAGGACCTCTAGTACTATGTTGAATAGCAGTGGTGATAATGGACATCCCTGCCGTGTTCCAGACCTTAGCGGAAAAGCTTTCAGTTTTTCTCCATTGAGAATGATATTTGCGGTGGGTTTTTCATAGATGGCTTTGATGATATTGAGGTATGTGCCCTCTATCCCTACACTTTGAAGAGTTTTTTTTGATCAGGAAGGGATGCTGTACTTTGTCAAATGCTTTTTTCAGCATCTATTGAGAGTATCATATGGTTCTTGTTCTTTCTTTTACTGATGTGTTGTATCACATTGACTGATTTGCGGATGTTGAACCAACTTTGCAGCCCTGGAATAAATCCCACTTGGTCGTGGTAAATAATCCTTTTAATGTACTGTTGAATCCTATTGGCTAGTATTTCGCTGAGTATTTTCGCATCTGTGTTCATCAAGGATATTGGTCTATAGCTCTCTTTTTTGATGGGATCCTTGTCTGGTTTTGGGATCAAGGTGATGCTGGCCTCATAAAATGAGTTTGGAAGTTTTCCTTCCATTTCGATTTTTTGGAACAGTTTCAGGAGAATAGGAATTAGTTCTTCTTGAAATGTTTGGTAGAATTCCCCCGGGAAGCCATCTGGCCCTGGGCTTTTGTTTGTTTGGAGATTTTTAATGACTGTTTCAATCTCCTTACTGGTTATGGGTCTGTTCAGGCTTTCTACTTCTTCCTGGTTCAGTTGTGGTAGTTTATATGTTTCTAGGACTCATCCATTTCTTCCAGATTGTCAAATTTGTTGGCGTAGAGTTGCTCATAGTATGTTCTTATAATAGTTAGTATTTCTTTGGTGTTAGTTGTGATCTCTCCTCTTTCCTTCATGATTTTATTTATTTGGGTCCTTTCTCTTTTCTTTTTGATAAGTCTGGCCAGGGGTTTATCAATTTTATTAATTCTTTCAAAGAACCAAATCCTAGTTTTGTTGATTTGTTCTATTGTTTTTTTGGTTTCTATTTCATTGATTTCCGCTCTGATCTTTATGATTTCTCTTCTCCTGCTGGGCTTATGGTTTCTTTCTTGTTCTTTCTCCAGCTCCTTTAGGTGTAGGGTTAGGTTGTGTACCTGAGACCTTTCTTGTTTCTTGAGAAAGGCTTGTACCGCTATATATTTTCCTCTCAGGACTCCCTTTGTTGTGTCCCACAGATTTTTAACTGTTGTGTTTTCATTATCATTTGTTTCCATGAATTTTTTCAAATCTTCTTTAATTTCCTGGTTGACCCATTCATTTTTAGAAGGATGCTGTTTAGTCTCCATGTATTTGAGTTCTTTCCAAATTTCCTTTTATGATTGAGTTCTAGCTTCAGAGCATTGTGGTCTGAAAATATGCAGGGAATGATCCCAATCTTTTGATACCGGTTGAGACCTGATTTAGGACCGAGGATGTGATCTATTCTGGAGAATGTCCCATGTGCACTAGAGAAGAATGTATATTCTGTAGCTTTGGGATGGAATGTTCTGAATATATCTGTGATGTCCATCTGGTCCAGTGTGTCCTTTAAGGTCTTTATTTCCTTGCTGATCTTTTGTTTAGATGACCTGTCCATGTCAGTGAGGGGAGTGTTAAAGTCCCCTACTATTATTGTATTATTTTCATGTATTTCTTTGATTTTGTTATTAATTGGTTCATATAGTTGGCTGCTCACCTGTTAGGGGCATAGATATTTAAAATTGTTAGGTCTTCTTGTTTGACAGACCCTTTGAGTATGAAATAGTGTCCTTCCTCATCTCTTATTATAGTCTTTGGAATAAAATCTAATTGATCTGATATAAGGTTTGCCACCCCAGCTTTATTCTGATGTCCATTAGCATGGTACATTGTTTTCCACCCCCTCACTTTAAATCTAGAGGTGTCTTTGAGTCTAAAATGAGTTTCTTGTTAGGCAACATATAATGGTTTTTTTTTTTTAATCCATTCTGATACCCTGTGTCTTTTGATTGGGGCATTTAGCCCATTAACATTCAGAGTAACTATTGAGAGATAGTTAGTACCATTGTATTGCCTATAAGGTGACTGTTACTGTATATTGTTTCTGTTTCTTTCTGATCTACTATGTTTAGGGTCTCTCTTTGCTTAGAGGAAGACTTTCAATATTTCCCGTGGAGCTGGTGTGGTGTTTGCAAATTCTTTCAGTTTTTGTTTGTCCTGGAAGCTTTTTATCTCTCCTCTATTTTCAATGATAGCCTAGCTGGATATAGTATTCTTGGCTGAATGTTTTTCTCGTTTAGTGGTGTAGAGTTGCTCATAGTATGTTCTTATAATTGTTTGTATTTCTTTGGTGGTTGTGATCTCTCCTCTTTCATTCATGATTTTATTTATTTTGGTCCTTTATCTTTTCTTTTTGATAAGTCTGGCCAGGGGTTTGTCAATCTTATTAATTCTTATTAATATCATGCCAGTTCTTTCTGGCCTGCCAGGTCTCTGTGGATAGGTCTGCTGCCAATCTAATGTTTTTACCCTTGTATGTTACAGACTTCTTTTACCAGGCTGTTTCAGGATTTTCTCTTTGTCGCTAAGACTTGTAAATTTTACTATCAGGTGACAAGGTGCGGACCTATTTTTATTGATTTTGAGGGGCGTTCTTAGCATCTCCTGGATTTTGATGTTTGTTCCCTTTGCCATATTAGGGAAATTCTCTCCAATAATTTTCTCCAATATACCTTCTGCTCTCCTCTCTCTCTCTCTTTCTTCTTCTTCTGGAATCCCAATTATTTTGTGTCATCTTATGGTGTCACTTATCTTTCAAATTCTCTCCTCGTGGTCCAGTATTTGTTTGTCCCTCTTTTGCTCAGCTTCTTTATTCTCTGTCATTTGGTCTTCTATATCACTAATTCTTTCTTCCACCTCATTTATCCTAGCAGTAAGAGCCTCCATTTTTGATTGCACCTCATTAATAGCTATTTTGATTTCAACGTGGTTAGATTTTAGTTCCTTTATTTCTCCAGAAAGGACTTTTATCTCTCTGGAGAGGGTTTCTCTAATATCTTCTATGCCTTTTTTGAGCCCGGCTAGAACCTTGAGAATCGTCATTCTGAACTCTAGATCTGTTATATTAGCAATGTCTGTATTGATCAGGTCCCCAGCCTTCGGTACTGGCTCTTGTTCTTTTTTCTGTGGTGAGTTTTTCCACTTTGTCATTTTGTCCAGATAAAATTTGCTTTCTCCTCCTCTGGAATTCCACTGTTCTCCTTGGTGAGTGAAGTGGGTCTTAGCTGGGTTTCTTGTTGATCTCCTGCGGGAGGGGCCTGTTGTAGTGATTCTCAAGTGCCTTTGTGCCAGGTGGAATTGCACTGCCCTAACCAGGGGCTGGGCTAAGTAATCCACTCGGATTTGCATTCGGGAGCTTTTGTTCCCTAAGCACTTTCCGGAGAGTTCCAGAGGACGGGAATGAAGATGGCAGCCTCATGATCTCTGGCCCAGAGGTGCTGAGAGCTCTGGGTCCTGCTCCTCAGTGTGCCCTCAGAGAAAAGCGCTCAACCGCCGCCATCTCCCTGGTCTCTGGTTGAGCTTGTAAGAAATCACTCAATTGGTCTCACTTGGAGAAAGGCGCCTGGTCATTTCCATCTCTGTGGCCTCTGGCTGTGCTCCGAGCTCACCCAGCCTGCAACCAGTTCATGATAACCCCCGAGCTGAGAGTACACTCCTTGGCTTCGTCGCTGTAGGCAGCTTCCCCGCTCTAATACCTGCAAGCTTTGCGACACTCAGACACTCTCGGTCCTTCTGTGACCCCATGGGACATGGGGTTATGCTGACCCTGCGTGGGCTTCCCCCCGGTTTAGCCTCTGAAGCAATGTCCCTCCATGGAGCAGACTTTTAAAAGTCCTGATTTTGTGCTCCATAGCTCTGCCACTTGCTGGGATCCGGCCCCTCCTTCCGCAGTCTATCTTCCCATCACTTTGGATTTACTTCCCAGGTCCTACCTTTTAGAAAGTGATTGATTTTCTGTTTCTATAATTGTTGCTCTTCTTCTCTTCGATTTCCCATTGGATTTGTAGGTGTTCACAATGGATAGATAAGGTATCTAGCTGATCTCCTGCTTCCTGATGTCGTCTCAGCCTGCTACTTCTCTGCCATCTTGACTTCTCCCTGGTAAACCAATTTTTAATCCCTCTTTATCTTAGGAAAGTTGACAAAGATATCAATATACACCCAGGAAGAACCAGAACAAACTTCCACGCCCACACTGAGAATTTATAACCACTCTCTCATCTTTTTTTTCTGCCAGTGTTTTTTGTTTGTTTGTTTGTTTGTTTAGTGTTTCTGTATTTTTGTGTTTGTCCTGATAATATATAAATCTTATACTTGGGGTTATTTTTGATGAGGTGCTTCCTTTATTTGCCTCTCTCTCTGTATATATTTTTTCTCTGTCATATACTTTTATAAGTCTTTTTGTTTGTCTGTTTTTGTTTGTATACTTCATAAATCTTACCTTGGGGCCCATTTGGGCTGAACCTTCACTTTTATCTCACTTTTCATTCCTGTCTCTCTCTCTTTCTTTTTCTTTTCTTTTTTCTCTCATTTGGGTAGGGAGCCCTGATTGCTCAGAGCGTTCCAGGGTGCACCTTGACTGCACCACAGTCGATACATCCACCTACATATGTTCAGTCATCTCTCACCAAAATGACTAGGAGGAGGAATGCCCAACGGAAGAAAAATACAGAGGATGGGCCTTCTGCAACAGAGCTAATGGCTATCAACATAGACAATATGTCAGAAAGAGAATTCAGGCTAACAATTATCCAGGCAATAGCTAGCTTGGACAAAGCTATGGATGACCAAATGTAGTTGATTAGAGGTGAACTGAAAGCAACCAGGGATGATGTTCACAATGTTAGGGAAGAGCTGAAAGCTATCAGGGATGAGGTTCACAATGCTCTCAATGAATTCCAATCTAATCTAAATTCTCTCAAAGCTAGGGTAACTGAGACAGAAGATAGAATTAGTGATCTGGAGGATAAACAGATAGAGAGAAAGGACCAGGAAGAAGCCTGGAACAAACACCTTAGAAACCACAAAAACAGAATCAGGGAAATAAATGATGCCATGAAATGTTCCAATGTCAGAATTATTGGAATCCCTAAAGGGTAAGGAGAAAGAAAGAAGTCTTGAAGATATAGTGGAACAAGTCCTTCATGAAAATTTTCCCAATCTCATGAATGGAACCAGTGTTCATGTACTAGAGGCTGAACGATCTCCACCCAAGATTATAGATTCCAAAAAAACATCAAGACACCTGATAGTCAAATTGGGGAATCATAATTGTAGATACAATCTCTTGAAAGCCGCTAGGATTAAGAGGCTCCTTACTTACAGAGGAAAGCCTATCAGAATAACATCAGACCTGTCCACAGAGACCTGGCAAGCCAGAAAGGGCTGGCAAGATATATTCAGGGCACTAAATGAGAAGAACATACAGCCAAGAATGCTTTATCCAGCAAGACTGACATTCAGAATGGATGGAGGGATAAAGAGTTTCCAAGACCGGCAAGGCTTAGAAGACTATGCAACCACCAAGGTGACACTGCAGGAAATATTAAGGGGAGTTCTATAAAAGAGGAAAAATCCTAATAGCATTGAACAGAAATACAAAGACAATCTGAAGAAAGAAAGACTTCAAAGGTAACACAATGTCAATAACAATGTATCTGTCAATAATCACTCTCAGATGTAGAGACACATACAGACTAAAAGTTAAGGATGGAAAACTAACACCATGCAATTGGAAGAAAAAAAAAACAACACACACACACACACACACACACACAAAGCAAAAACAACAACAACAAAAAAATACAAAGCAACCTGGAGTAAGAATACTTAAATCAAACAAAACAAACCAAAATAGAGTTTACAAAATAGAGTAAACAAAGATGGAGTATACAAAATAGAGTAAACAAAATAGAGTTTAAAACAAAGACAGTAACAAGAGACAACAAAAGACATTATTTAATACAAAGGGATCAATCCTACAAGAGTATATAACAATTCTAAACATCTGCCCACCCAACACTGAAGCACCTAAATACATAAAGCAAATATTAGTGGACATAAGAAGAAAAAGCACTGTGACACAGAAACAGGAGGGGATTTTAACTCCCTCTACAGCAACTGGTAGATCATCAAGGCATAAAATCCATAAAGATATGGTGTATTTGAATGACAAATTAGACCAAGTCGACATAACAGATGTATAGAGATGACCAGCCCACAAAAAAAAAAAAAAAAAAAAAAAAAAAAAAGATACACATTCTTTTCAAGTACACATGCTACATTGTCTAGAATATATCACTTGTTAGGGAACAAAATAAGCCTTAATTAATTTAAAAAGATTGAAAATGGGGCACTTGAGTGCCTCAGTCTTGATTTCGGCACAAGACTTGATTTCGGCACAAGACATTATCTCAGGATCACTAGATTAAGCCCCCTTTCAGCACTGCACTGGGCATGGAGTTAGCATAGGATTCTCTGTCTCCCTCTCTGTCTGCTCTGCCCCACAACCCTCCCTGCTTATGCACTCTGTCTCTAAAATAAAATAAAATGACTGAACGTATATCATACAAGGTTTTCTTTTTGACTCTAAAGGTACAGAACTAGAATTTAATCGCAAGGAAAAAAAAAAAAACAAAACTGGAAAGCAAAGAAACATGTGGAGACAAAACAACATGATACAAAACAACTAGAGTGTCAAGAAAGAAATCAAAGAAGAGAAAAAAAATACACGGAAACAACTGAAAATTAAAACACAATACTAAAAGTCTTTGAAACAGTGAAAGCTGTTCTAGTTGGAAAATATTGATGGGTCTAGTCTACTTCAAGAAACAAGAAATAGCTCTAATAAACAATCCAACTGTTCCCATAAAGGAACTCAAAAAAGAAGTACACATGAAGCTCAAGGTGAGTAGAAAAAGGCTCAATGAAACCAAGAACTGGTTGTCTGAGGAGATACACAAATACTGAAAAAGCTGTTAGCCAGACTCTTCAAGAAGAGAAAGGACCGAAATAAATAAAGTCAGAAATGAGAAAGGAGAAGGAACAATTGAAAACCCAGAATGCAAGGGACTATAAAAGAACACTATGATAAGCTATCTGCCAACAGTTGGACAACCTAGAAGAAATGGATATATTCCTAGATACAATCCTCCAAAATAGAATCAGGAAGAAATAAAAATTTGAACGGTCTTACTACAATTGAAATGGAAATAGTAATTAAAAAAAAAAAAAACTACTAAACAACTAGGGTCCAGGAAAGGAGGCTTCATGTATGAGTTCTACCAAACATTTACACAATTATCAAAAATTCTCCTTCAAATTATTCCAAACAACAGAAGAGGAAGGAAACTCCAATAAATTTGATGAGGGCAAAATTAACCTGATATTGAATATAGGGAAAAACAACATAAAAAAAGAACACACAGAACACACAGGCCAATATCCCTAATGGACATAGAGGCAGAATCTTCAAGAAAATATTAGTTAACTACATTTAGCATTACATTAAAAGGACCATTCACCATTATGAAGTGAAATTTAGGGGATGGGGATGCAAGGATAGTTCAATATTTGCAAGTCAATCAATGTGATAAATTTCATCTACAAAATGAAGGAAAACATTGTATGATCATGTCAATAGATGTAGAAAAAACTCATTTAGCAAAATTCAACATCCTTTTATTCTTTTAAAAAATATTTATTAATTTTTAAGAGAGAGATAATGTGCACAAGCAGGCAGAGTGGCAGGCAGAGGCAGGGATAGAAGCAGGCTCCCCACTGAGCAAGAAGCTGATGTAGGATTCAATTCCAGGACCCTGAGATCATGACCTGAGCTGAAGGCAGCTGTTTAACTGAGTGAGCCACTCAGACATCCCCATGATTCTTTTTAAAAAGATTTTATTTATTTATTAGAGAGAGGGAGAGAGAAACAGAAAGTACAAGCAGGGAGAGTGGGAGAGGGAGAAGCAGACTCCCCACTGATCAGGGAGTCCTATGCGATGGCTTGATACCAGGAGTCTGGGATCAATCTTGAGCCAAAGGCAGATGTTTAACCAACTCAGAATCCATTTTGATAAAAATCCATTTATTTTTGGATAAATGGATTATCCAGCTGCCCCTCAAAATCCATTTTGATAAAAACCCTCAACAAAAGGGGTTTAGATTGTTCCTCTGTGTAAAAAAGGTCATCTATGAGAAACCCACGAATAATATCTTAATGGAGAAAAATTGAGAGGTTTTCCTTTCAGATCAGGAGTAAGACATGGGTGATCACTCTCTCCACTTTTATTAAACAGAACACTGAAAGTCTTCGTTATAGCAATCAGACAAGAAAAAGAAATTAGAGGCATACATATTGGTAATGAAGAACCTAAACTGTCACTCTTTGTAGATGAAAGGATAGTGTACATAGGAAACTTTAACAGCTCCACCAAAAACTCCTAGAAATAAGAAATGAATTCAGTCAAGTTGCAGCATCCAAAATTAATACCTACAGTTCATTAATGTTTCTGTTACACCATTAACAAGCAGCAGAAAGAGAAATTAAGAAAAAAATCTATTTACAATTGTACATAAAAGACTTAACCAAAGAAGTGAAAGAACTGTACTCATATTGATGAAAGAAAAATAAGATGACAGAAACCAATGGAAAGGGATACATGCTTGTGATTTGGAAGCATTAATATTGTTAAAATGTCCATACCTACTGCCCAAAGCAGTCTACAGATTCAAGACAATCCTTATAAAAATATCCATAGCATTTTTCTCAAAACTGGAACAAACAATACTAAAATTTTTATGGAACCACAAAAGACCCTGGTAGCCAAAGCATTATTTAAAAAGAACAAAGCTGGAGGTATCATAATTTCAGATCTCAAGACATTCTACGAGGTTGTAGTAATGAGAACAGTACAAGATTGTACTGTACAATACTGTATAATATTGTACAATACTGAAATACGAAAAGAAATAAAACATTTTTTTAAAAAGTATAATATTTTGAAAAACATAGACACATAGGTTAATGGAAGAGAATAGAGAGCACAGAAATAAACTCACAAATCTTTGGTATGTGAACCTATACAAAGAAAGCCAGAACATACAATGGGGAAAAGACAGTCTCTTCCCAAAAAAGATGCTTGGAAAAGTGGGCAGCTGCATATCATTGAATGACACTGGATCACTTTGTGGCACAGTATACAAGAATAAAGTCAGAGTGGATTAAAGACTGATTTCAGTGAGACCTGAAACAATAAAACTCCTAGAAGGAAATACAGAAGGGTGCCTGCATGGTTCACTCAGTTGAGAGTCTGCCTTTGGCTCAGGTCATGATCTCATGGTCCTGGATCAAGCCCAGCTTTTGGATCTTTGCTTAGAAATGAGTGTGCTTCTCCCTCTCCCTCAGCGCCTCCTCCTCCACTTGTGCTCTGTCTCTGCTCTCTCATTCTCTCCAGTAAATAAATGAAAAAGAAAACAGAGAATAATTTCTCTGACATCAACCATAGAAATATTTTTTTCTAGATATATCTCCTCAGACAAGGGATAGGGTAAGAAATACAAAGTATTGGGAATACATGAAAATAAAATGCTTTTGCATAGCGAAGGAAAACCATCTTCTTTGGGAGAAGATATTTGGAAATGATCTCTCCCATAAGGTGTTAATATCCATAATGTATAAAGAGCCCATACAAGTCAACCCCCTAAAACCCCCAGGCAACCCAATTAACCAATGCACAGAGAACCTAAACAGATATTTACCAAAGAAGACATACAGATCACCAGTAGTTACATGAAAAGATGCTCAACATTACTCATCATCAGGGAAATACAAATCAAAACCATAGGAGATGATCATCTCACACCTGTCAGAATGGCAAAAACCAATACAAGAAATAAGAAGTATTGGTGAGGATGAGGATAAATGGAACCATTATATATATATATATATATATATATATATATATATATATATATATATATATTTCTTTAGTGGTGGTTGGCAATAGTGTTAAGTATCTAAGAAATTTGGAAGCAAGACTTCCAGGACCTTGAGGGACTTTCTACTATTAAGATAAGATTATTTACTACTGTCACAGGGAAGCAACACTAAGAAGAACAAAGCTATAGCGGTAAAGCATGAAAGGAAGTCCTTGAGGGAGCTGTAGGAGTGTTACCATCTATAAGCCTGGAGACTACAGGCTGCAGCAAAGTCGAGCCTTTGTTCTGTTTTCTCTCATCAGGTATTTACCCAAAGGAAATGAATACACTAATTTGGAAAAGATGTGTGCATCCCTATTGGTACTGCAGCATTATTTATCATATCCAAGATATGGAAGCAACTTAGGAGTCCACTGACAGATGAGTGGATAAGGAGGAGGAGGTCTATAACCAATGGAATATTATCTATGCCGCCAAGAAAAATGATGAAATCTTGCTGTTTGTGACAACATGGATAAACCTAGAAGGTACTACACTAAGTGAAAGAAGCAAGACTGGGGAAGACAAATACCATGTGATTTTACTCATATGTGAAATCTAAAACACCAAACAAATGAATAAACAACAAACAAAAGCAGAATCAGATCTATAAACACAGAGAACATGCCCACGTGTTTTGCTTTCAGTCAGTTAGGAGTCTCCATGGTTGTGTAACTGATTCTCTGAGAAAAGCACCAGATGAAACTCACACTATTAAAAGTAAAATGGTCGGGGCACCTGGAAGGCTCAGTGCCTTCGGCTCAGGGTCCTGGGAACAAGCCCCGCATTGGGCTCTCTGCTCAGAGAGGAGCCTTCTTCCCCTCCCCCCCCCACCCCCTTCTGCCTCTCTGCCTACTTATGATCTCTCTCTGTTAAATAAATAAATAAAATCTTTAAAAAAAAATGGTGACAAACTACAGAGCACACAGCTGCACACCCTTATCCATCTGCTCAAGGTCAAATCACTAGCAATTCTGGCTAGAAGAACTCTACTAATATTTTGGTATTATTACCACAATAACTACAATTTACAAGAAGGAAAAAAAAAAAACAAGTAATTACAAATAAGAGAATGGCAGCCTAAGTAAAGTTCTCTTTTTGTCCGTCTTTCTGTCTTTCTTTCTCTCTTTCTTTTTTCTCTTGAGTAAAGTTCTATTGTTACAATGTTCAATTGTCTGGTCAACCCTCACTGCAGAGACAGAAGGAAAAACACCATTTTGGTTCCCAAGTTTCACACAAGAACTCTTATGAAATATTCCAGATAAATGAGTTTTAATCATCCCCTTCCTCCACTTCCTCACCCTGGTTAATCTTTGAAGTAACACAATTAGCAACTCTCTTTGCTGTTAGCAACTATGTGCACACAATCACGTAGATTATTATTCTTCAAATACTTCTTGGTGAGATATTTCAAATATCTTTTTGGAAAAAGACACCTCAGGAGCTACAGTGATCTTGCTCTTTCTCCTTTCAATGGTTACAACCCCTCCACCAAGACTCCCAGCTTTTCCATTCACTGATTGTCTCTTGAAGAAAATGCTTACAATTGACAGCATCCAGGATTCCATCTTCTACTGCGTGGGTGCACTCAAGGGTAAACTTCAGAACTTGCTTCTTTCCCCTTTTCCCCCTTCACTACAAGCTTTTCCAAGGATACAATGGCATCAGCAGAGGCAGAAAGGAAGTTCCCTTCTGTCTGAGCTTTTACCCACCTCCAGCCTTGCTGGCAGCCCCTCCCCCTCACCTGCCTCCCCCCCACTCCCTCCTCCTGTATCTGCACCACCATGGGTGTACCTTGTACAGCCAGCTCCTATACCATCCCGGGTGCTTCCACAACCCATCGGCTCCTGCTTCTCCTGCCCTCACAATCAGGGAACAAACAGCACCCTCTTGGACTTAAACCACCCACTTCAGATTTCCCTATAGGTACCCCAGGTTGAAAAGAAATGACAATGGGGAACAAATTGATTGACTTTTAAGTGGAAATAGGTGCAACATATTCTGTATTAAAGTTAATTTGAGTTTGTTGGTTTAATTAAGATAAGCATGTTTATCTCAATTAGTTCCCAACATTAAATATAACACTTTTATTCTACAAAGGTTTGCTGAGGATCAAATAGGCTCATGTTATCTCTTTCCATTTTTAACAAAAAATGGTTTCAAATGATGATTAAATTTGTCTGTCTCAAAGTTTTTATGGGTAATTGCTAAAATAGCTTTCACAGTCTTTGGTAACCTGAAATTTTACAGTTTTACTTGGATGACAACTCAGATTGAATTCATTGGATATCTAAGTCTTTTCCAAATAAGAAAAAATACTGAATCATTAATTCCTAAAGTAAGGTTTACTTGCTTTTGGCTTCCTATTATGAGGGAACAGAAGGCTGGCTGAGGACAAAGCAAAAGCTGACACCCAGCAACCTTCTCCCACCCCCACTCCTGGGTGGGACATATTATGACTTTCTTTAGGAATCTCCCTACTATCTTAATGTTAATACCTTGTTAGAGGGAAAAATGACCTTGACAATGGCAAGGCCTCAAGCTTATGAAAGTTTTATTGAAACCTCCCTTTTAGCTTATGAAAGTTCTTTAGCATATGAACGTTCTATTGAAATCTCCCTTTTCCTTCCCCACACTCATGGTACAGAACCTGCCACTCCTCACAACCCTGGAGCAGCAACTCTTACTGCCCCATGGGTTGAGTCCCTGTGCTTTATTTAATAAACCACCATTTTGTACCAAAGATGTCTCAAGAATTCTTTCTTGGTCATGGGCTTTGGACCTTACCCCACTGAACCTTACCTATATCTAAACTTAATCATTATTGCAAAGAAGCTGAGTATAAGGACCTATTTAGCCAGAGTGCTTCCATCAGTTAAACAATAACCTTGTTATTTAACCCCTAAAATGTCCCTGTTCCCCTTCCCCTAGGGGACTTACTTAAAAAACAAGTTCCAGAAACCAGCCCCAGGTAGCAAGCCCTCTTCTTCGCTACAATCAATTTTCGACCATTCCCCGGATAGCACACTCTGGAGGCGACACCGCCTCTTCTCCCCCGTCTACTATCCCAAATACAAGGGTGGGTCAGGCTAGGTGGAGACATCTGATCAGTGGGGGATGCATACTGTCTCCCTAGTTACCAAGAAGTATGGGCCCTGCCCTTTGGGCTCCTTTTGATCACCAATTCTGACCAAGGTGATAGGCTGGCTCAAATATCTACTAGGATAAATTGTAATTCAACTGGTCACTTATGTGTGACCTAACATGACTGTGCAGCTTTCTCTGTGTGTTACAATTTCATTGGCCATTTGTGCGTGGCCAGGCCCAACCACATGGCTTTTGCCCTTAAAAGCTAGTCTGTGAAGCAGAGAGGGGTGGCCCTCTCTGTAAGAGGCGTGGACCCAAATGTTTGGTTTGATTCTTGATGCTTGGCATGAAATAAAGCTTTGCATGACCTTCACTTTGTATCAGTCTCACTCCTTTAATCACAGACCCATTATTGGGGGGCCCAACATTGGGGACCGAACACTGAGGATACTTGGATCTATTAGTAAACATACTTGATGCTTTATCAAAAGATTGTACCACAGAAAAACACATTTTTACAAAATAGTAAATGTATCCATAAATTTCAGATCTAAAGGATTCCAGTGTAACACAGAGTTCACAACTGGTTACTACTTAGTTTTCATTAGACACTAAGGTTTCTAAGTGTTAAAATTCTGCCAAATGTAATTGAGACTGATGGAGATAATGAAAGCAACTTTGCAGGGGGAAAAATGTGTTTTTGATGAGAAAGATATAAGGCATGGGAATTCATTTTGTTGGGGTGGGGGATGTAATTTTGTCCTAAAATAAGACTGGTAGTCTAGAGAGAAAGGCTTAGGCCAAATCTGAAGGAGACAATACAAAAAAAGCTACAGAAGGATTGTGAAAGGAAATCGTTGGAAAGAATTTTATGTGTGGACAGGACAAATGTTGAAATAAATAAATTCTAAAGGTACACTGGCACATCATTAAAATTCTGCTTTACTCTGTGAGAAAAAGACACCATATTCTTGGATTGTTGCACTTGATAAGAGATTGTAAACAAAGTTGTTTTATTTTACTTGCCCAGAAAATCAAATTTTGTTTTGTCTTTATGGGGTCTTGGGTTACCTAAGAGAGTTAAAACTTCTCAATATTAAAAGAGCTAAATTTTTCGAACAACTATGTAACCCTACCTAATTGTCTTTGGAATCACTCATTATCACCTTGGGGAGATAAATAATTCAGGTTTAAGTTTTATAATGATGCATAATCCTATTTAGACATGTGCTTTAAAGCTTTCTGAGAGTTTTAACAAACTTTCCACAGGAATTGTAAATGAAGTCTTTTATTTTACTAATTAGACTTATTTGATATCTTAAATTACATGGGAAGCACTGTCAAGCAACTGATGATAAGCCTTAGGTTATATTGTAGGGGTAAATGCTATGACTATTTTAGAAACTGTATGAAATTCTGAAAGTTTTCTTATATCCTGGTATAAAGTAATCACTGGATGTTCTGATTATGAAAATGTTCTGTAGCAGAAAGAACTGGGTTTCCTTATCAACTACATTATACTGAACTCTCCTGTTATCACCAACTCTCATCAGATCTTTAACCATGTCCATTTTTGAGTCTTTTGTCAGTTACAGTTATTATCCTGATGCTCTTACAAAATGTGTTTTGTCTTCAAGAAGACCCATGAAATGGTCTTTTGGCAAATACAGGTATCTGATATCTTTAAGATCATAAAACTAAAACAAATGAAAATTTCCAGAGCTAATGGGGAAAGAAGCCACATTCAAAGAGATTAAGAATTAGTAATATGGGACTAAATAAATTGAGAAAAATTGACATATTTTTTTATGAGTCTTATTTGAAACATTGCTGGTTCTCTAATGTTAGCTCTTCCAGATTAAGGAAACTTCCTCATAGGGGATCCATGATATACAGAAATATGATGAAATGTTCTTTTGTTCTTTTAGGAACAACTTGGTGAAGCACTTTTGTTTTTCTCCCTACCTGAACCTTCTGAAATTCAGAAACTCTATTGAGTATACTTTCTTCCAATGCAAATTATAATTTTTTGCCATAAGTTCCATAATAATCTGTTCTCCTTGTACCAGGTCACCATTGGAAACATTTTGCCAAGGCTTTGACTAGAATGTCCTATTTGAGAGAGACATGCATAGATTCATATATGACCAGACAGCTTTAAGAACTAAGGTTGACTTTATGGAGTCAACAAATCCCCTTGGAAATGCAGTCTGGCACCCCACTCACAGAGCTCCCAGAAGCCTCACTAGGTGAGTAAAGAATGTTCCTTCCTGGCAGATGCAGGAACCTCAGAATATTTGGGAAGCATCGAGAAGTGGAATTTCCCAAAACTACAGATATTGCAGGCATGCCAGAGGACAAGTATGTAGCATGGTTTCTGGCCTCAAGAGGCTATTAAAATTGTTCAATCTAGGGATGCCTGGGTGTCTCGGTCAGTTAAGTGGCTGTATTTGGCTCAGGTCATGATCCCAGGGTTCTGGGATCGAGTCCTATATCGGGCTCCTACTCAGAGCCTGCTTCAATTCTCCCTTTGCCTTCTCTTCCTGCTGCTCCCTGTGCTGTGCTCTATTTCTCTCTCTTTCTCTCTCTCTGAAAAATAAATAAATAATGTCTTTAAAAAAAAACTTTCAAAAATTGTTCATTCTAGAGATTCCTTATAAAAAGCTCCAACAATGGAAATTTTAAAAAGATCTATGTGGTCAATCACTATTCTTGTTGAGCTTATTATATAAATAAATAGACCAAGTTTGTTAAAACTGGACTTGCTTTAAAAAATAATTAATCTTGATTTGGCTATCTTTCATAAAATGAGGGTGATTATAGAGAAAAGTATGATTTAATAAAACATTTTTGTACATATTGGATTTTAATACCATTTATTATGAACTAGACTAGATACTGAATGTTTCCTGAAATATCTGGCTATGGTTCTCCAAACTAAGGTTTCCAATCTTTTCACATTCTCTCAGCTTGAAGCCAATCAAAACTAAAACTGGGAGGAGGGGCAAGATGGAGGAGGAGTAGGAGACCTAATTCAACAGGCCTCCTGAAGTGAGCTAGGTACTACCAGAATACTCTGAGCACCCATGACATCAGCCTGAGATGTAAGATTATACACTTCTGGATCTCTACGGGGACAGAGGATTATCAGTGGAGAGGCACAGAGCTGTTGGGAACACAAGGACTGGTATCAGAGGATAAGCAGTAGGGGGACGGAGTCACCAGAAGTGAGCCATTGGAAAATAATACCCCAATGCGAAAGTGTTCTGTGGTTGGGGACCAGAAATAGCTTAGAGAGCAGTGGCAGTGAGAAGGAAAGGGACTGATAACAGCACTCAAACAGAACAAAGGGGCTTAAGGGACAATTGCTCATACAAGATAGCCATAGGTGCAAAGCTAAGCCTACAATCCAGGAAGGCCACAGCACGGGCTTGAGTTGGCAGTACCTGGGTCTGTGGCTACCACAGCCACCTCTGCTGCCTCCACTGCCACTGGGGCTGAGCACATCCAGGGTGAGTACCAATCAGCAGTCCCAGGAACCACAGCTGCCAGGCCCAGGCTTTCTCAGACCAGTATCACTCACAGTTTTGGTGGCACAGGGGTACAAAGACAACCAGGGGCCTCAGGCAACCACTGGTGCAGACACCTCTGAATAGGTGCAAAAAGCCACCAAAGAACAAAAACCCCCAGAGAACAAAGCCTGAAAAACCAGCTTCCACAGACCCCAGCCCCTGGATAAATGGCAGGGCAACTCAGCCCAAGTTTGATTGACTGAAAAACAATGCAGCAGACCCCTCCTCCAGATGACAAGATGAAAGAACAAGAGAACAGCAGCAACCACAGGGTTCCCATGAAACTGTAAAAGCCCAACATCATGGGCAAAAATATAGTAAACTCCAAGTATTACCACACAGCCTGTGTATTTCATAGATACAACTTTTCTTCTTTAATTCCTTATCATCATTCTGGATGTTTTATTTTTTTTTACCTACTTACCATTTCAACTAGATGTCTACTACACCATATTCCATAGTAACTTTTTAACTAAACATTTTATACATATACTTTTGTTTCCTTTTTTCTATATATATAAGCTTCAAGGTAATCCTTTTTCCCTATTCAATGCTATCTGTCTATCTATCTATACACCAGTTTCAATTTCCTTATATCTCTGGAATGGTGAGATCTCTATCAAAACTAACAAGATATACCCAGGAAGAACTGAAATACCCTTCCTCCCCCACTTCAATAGCTTGTAACCAACTTCTCGTTTTCTACTTTTGTTGATGTTTCAGTGTGTTGTTTTTGTACTTCATAAATCTTATTCTTGGAGTTCAGTTTGCAGGGTTTTTCTTTCCTATTCTTTTTCTTTTTCTATTATCAGTCTTTTGTTCATTTTTGTTTTTGTATGTTATAAATCTTATTCTTGGGGCTCATTTGTCTGGGTTTCTTTTTTTCTCTTTGCTCTTTGTTGTTGTTGTTGTTCTTTTTATTTTTCTTTCTTTTTGGTGGTGATTTCTGATTATTCTGAAACTTGCCAGGGTGTACCTTGCCTGGTTCATGGTTGATATCTACAGCTATGCATCCCCTCAACAATCTCTCACCAAAATGACTCGGACGAGGAAGCCCCAACAGAGGAAAAATTCAGAGACTGTGACCTCTGCCACAGAACTATTGGATATGGACATAAGCAAGATGGTGGAAATAGAATTCAGGGCAACAGTTAGTCAGACAATGGCTAGGGTGGAGAAAACCATTAGTGGCAACATAGAATCTCTGAGGGCAGAAGTGAGAGCTAATCTGACAGAACATAAAAATGCTATCAACGGGATCCAACCTAATTTAAATACTCTAACAGCTAGGGTACATGAGGCAGAAGATCAAATTAGTGACCTAGAAGACAAAGTGTTAGGAAAGAGGGATCAGGAGGCCTGGAACAAACACCTTAGAAGCCATGAAAAACAGAATTAGGGGAATAAATAATGCCATGAAATATTCCAATGTCAGAATTGGTGGGATCCCTGAGCAGGTGGACAGAGGACTAGAAGACAAGGTTGAGCAAATCCTAGCAGAGAATCTCCCTACTTGGGGAATGGAACAAGTGTTCATGTCCTAGAGGCAGAGAGGATACCCTCCAGATCAATGAGAGTAGAAAGACCTCCAGGCATGTGATAGTAAGGTTTGCAAATTGTAAATTTGGAGAAAATGCCTTTCATTTTTTTTTTCCAGGCTCCCGGGAAGATTCATTGTTTATGCACCACACCCAGTGCTCCATGCAATATGTGCCCTCCTTAACACCCACCCACCTCCCCAACCCCCTCCCCTCCAATACTCTCAGTTTAATTCTCAGAGTCCACAGTCCCTCATGCTTCATCTCCCCCTCTGTTTTATCCCAACCCACTTTTTCTTTCCTTCTCCTAATGTTCTCCATATTATTCCTTATGCTCCACAAGTGAGTGGAACCATATGATAAGTGACTTTCCTGCTTGACTTATTTCACTCAGCATAATCTCCTCCAGTCCCATCCATGTTGATACAAAGGATGGGTATTCGTCCTTTCTGATGGAGGCATAATACTCCATTGTATATATGGGCTATATCTTCTTAAACCATTCATCTACTGAAGGGCATCTTTTCTCTTTCCACAGTTTGGTGACTGTGGCCATGGCTGCTATGAACATTGAGGTACATATGGCCCTTCTTTCATTACATCTGTATCTTTGGGGTAAATACCCAGTAGTGCAATTGCATGGTCATAGGGCAGCTCTATTTTTAATTTTTTAAAGAATCTCCACACTGTTTACCAACCTGGATGCACCAACTTGCATTCCCACCAACAGTGTAAGAGGGTTCCCCTTTCTCCACACCCTCTCCAACACTTGTTGTTTCCTATCTTGTTAATTTTGGCCATTTTAAACTGGTGTAATATGGTATCTGAATGTGGTTTTGATTTGAATCTCCCTGATGGCTAGTGATGAATTTTTTTTTTTTCATGTGTCTGTTAGCCATGTATGTCTTCTTTGGAGAAGTGTCTGTTCATGTCTTCTGCACAATTTTTGACGTGACTATCTCTTTTCTAGGGGTTGAGCTTGAGGGGTTCTTTATGGACCCTGGATATCAGCCCTTGGTCTGGAGTGTCATTTGCAAATATCTTCTCCCACTCCGTGAGCTGCCTCTTTGTTTTGTTGACTGTTTCCTTTGCTCTGCAGAAGCTTTTAATCTTGAGGGAGACCCAAAAGTTCATTTTCACTTCTGTTTCCATGCCTTTGGAGACATGTCTTGAAAGAGGTTGTTGTGGCCGGTGTCAAAGAGGTTATTGCTTATGATCTCCTCTACAGTTTTGATAGATTCCTGCTTCACGTTGAGGTCTTTTATCCATTTAAAATTTATCTTTGTGTATGGTGTAAGAGAATGGTCGAGTTTCATTCTTCTATACATAGCTGTCCAATTTTCTCAGCACCATTTATTGAAGAAACTGTCTTTTTTCCACTGGATATTTCTTCCTGCTTTGTCGAGAATTAGTTTACCATAGAGTTGCGGATCCATATCTGGGCTGGGCTGTCTACTCTGTTCCACTAGTCTATGTGTCTGGTTTTGTGCCAGTACCATGCTCTCTTGGTGATCACAGCTTTGTAGTAAAGCTTGAAATCCCATGACGTGATGCCCCCAGCTTTGTTTTTCTTTTGCAACATTTCCTTAGCAACCCAAGGTCTTTTCTGCTTCCATACAAACTTTTGGATTGTTTGTTCCAGCACTTTGAAAAATGGCATTGGAATTTCGATTGGGATGGCATTTAAAGTTTAGATTGCTCTGGGAAGTATAGACATGTTAACAATGTTTATTTTTCCAATCCATGATCATGAAATGCTTTTCCATCTTTTTGTGTCTTCTTCAATTTCCTTCATGACTATTCTATAGTTCCTCAAGTATAGATCCTTTGCCTCTTTGTTTAGGTTTATTCCAAGGTATCTTTTGGTTCTTGGTGCTGTAGTAAATGGAATCAATTCTCTAAATTCCATTTCTATATTTTCATTGTTAGTATATAAGAAAGCAACTGATTTCTGTGCACTGATTTTGTATCCTTCTACATTCATGAATTGCTGTATGAGTTCTAGTAGTTTGGGGGTGGAGTCTTTTGGGGTTCCCATGTAAAGTTATCATGTCATCTGCAAAGAGAGAGAGTTTTTGACTTCTTCTTTGCCAATTTGAATAACTTTTATTTCTTTTTGTTGTCTGATTGCAGTTGCTAGGACTTCTAGTACTATATGGAAAAGTAGTGACGAGAGTGGACATCCTTGTTGTGTTCCTGATCTCAATGGGAAGGCTGTCAGTTTTTTCCCATTGAGAATGATATTCACTGTGGGTTTTTCATAGACAGATTTTATGAAGTTGAGGAATTTTCCCTCTATCACCATACCCTGAAGAGCTTTAATCAGGAAGGATGCTGTTATTTTGTCAAATTCTTTTTCTGCATCAATTGAGAGGACCATGGGATTCATCTCTTTTCGTGTTGGTTGTTCTATCAAATTGATTGATATGTGAATGTTGAACGACACTTGCATCCCAGGGATAAATTCCACCTCGTCCTGGTGGATAATCTTTTTAATGTGCTGTTGGATCCTAACTATCTAGGATCTTGTTGAGAATCTTGGCATCCATATTCATCAAGGATATGGGTCTGAAGTTCTCCTTCTTGATAGAGTCTTTGCCTGGCTTGGGGGTCAAGGTGATGCTGGCCTCACAGAATGAGTCTGGAAGTTTGCCGTCTGTTTCTATTTTTTGAAACAGCTTCAAGAGAATAGGTATTATTTCTTCTTTGAAATTCCCCAGGGAATCCATCAGATTCTGGACTTTTGTTTTTTGGGAGGCTTTTGATCACTGCTTCAATCTCATTGCTAAACATTGGTCTATTCAGGTTGTCAATTTCTTCCTGTTTCAGACTTGAAAGTTAATAGGTTTCTAGCAATGCATCCATTTCTTCTAGGTTGCATAACTCTTTGGCATACAGCTGTTGATAATAATTTCTCATGTTTGTATCTATTTCCCCGGTGTTAGTCATGATCTCTCCCCTTTCATTCAGAATTTTATTAATTTGGGCCCTCTCTCTTTTCTTTTGGATTAGTTTGTCCAGTGGTTTATTGATCTTATCAATTCTTTCAAAGAACCAGCTTCTAGTTTCATTGATGTGTTCTACTATACCTCTATTTCCTAACTCATGATCTCTGCTCTAATCCTGATTATTTCCCCTCTCTGTGCATGGGGTTGGCTTAATTTTTTGTTAATTTTCCCGTTCTTTAAGGTGTAAAGAGAGCTGGTGAATTCTGAATTTTTCAATTTTTTTGAGGGAGGCTTGGATGGTTATGTATTTCCCCCTTAGGACTGCCTTTGCTATATCCCATAGATGTTGGACCGATGTGTCTTCATTCTCATTGGTTTCCATGAATTTTTTAAGTTTTTCTTTGATTTCCTGGTTGACCCAAACATTCTTTTTTTTTTTTTTTAATTTTTTATTTTTTATAAACATATATTTTTATCCCCAGGGGTACAGGTCTGTGAATCACCAGGTTTACACACTTCACAGCACTCACCAAATCACATACCCTCCCCAATGTCCATAATCCCACCCCCTTCTCCCAAACCCCCTCCCCGGCAACCCTCAGTTTGTTTTGTGAGATTAAGAGTCACTTATGGTTTGTCTCCCTCCCAATCCCATCTTGTTTCATTTATTCTTCTCATACCCACTTAAGCCTCCATGTTGCATCACCACTTCCTCATATCAGGGAGATCATATGATAGTTGTCTTTCTCTGCTTGACTTATTTCGCTAAGCATGATACGCTCTAGTTCCATCCATGTTGTTGCAAATGGCAAGATTTCATTTCTTTTGATGGCTGCATAGTATTCCATTGTGTATATATACCACATCTTCTTGATCCATTCATCTGTTGATGGACATCTAGGTTCTTTCCATAGTTTGGCTATTGTGGACATTGCTGCTATAAACATTCGGGTGCATGTGTCCCTTTGGATCACTACATTTGTATCTTTAGGGTAAATACCCAATAGTGCAATTGCTGGGTCATAGGGCAGTTCTATTTTCAACATTTTGAGGAACCTCCATGCTGTTTTCCAGAGTGGCTGCACCAGCTTGCATTCCCACCAACAGTGTAGGAGGGTTCCCCTTTCTCCGCATCCTCGCCAGCATCTGTCATTTCCTGACTTGTTGATTTTAGCCATTCTGACTGGTGTGAGGTGATATCTCATTGTGGTTTTTGATTTGTATTTCCCTGATGCCGAGTGATATGGAGCACTTTTTTCATGTGTCTGTTCGCCATCTGGATGTCTTCTTTGCAGAAATGTCTGTTCATGTCTTCTGCCCATTTCTTGATTGGATTATTTGTTCTTTGGGTGTTGAGTTTGCTAAGTTCTTTATAGATTCTGGACACTAGTCCTTTATCTGATATGTCGTTTGCAAATATCTTCTCCCATTCTGTCAGTTGTCTTTTGATTTTGTTAACTGTTTCCTTTGCTGTGCAAAAGCTTTTGATCTTGATGAAATCCCAGTAGTTCATTTTTTCCCTTGCTTCCCTTGCCTTTTGCGTTGTTCCTAGGAAGATGTTGCTGCGGCAGAGGTCGAAGAGGTTGCTGCCCGTGTTCTCCTCAAGGATTTTGATGGATTCCTTTCGTACATTGAGGTCCTTCATCCATTTTGAGTCTATTTTTGTGTGTGGTGTAAGGAAATGGTCCAATTTCATTTTTCTGCATGTGGCTGTCCAATTTTCCCAGCACCATTTATTGAAGAGGCTGTCTTTTTTCCATTGGACATTCTTTCCTGCTTTGTCGAAGATTAGTTGACCATAGATTTGAGGGTCTATTTCTGGGCTCTCTATTCTGTTCCATTGATCTATGTGTCTGTTTTTGTGCCAGTACCATGCTGTCTTGATGATGACAGCTTTGTAATAGACCTTGAAGTCCGGAATTGTGATGCCACCAATGTTGGCTTTCCTTTTCAATTTCCCTTTGGCTATTCGAGGTCTTTTCTGGTTCCATATAAATTTTAGAATTATTTGTTCTATTTCTTTGAAAAAGATGGATGGTACTTTGATAGGAATTGCATTAAATGTGTAGATTGCTTTAGGTAGCATAGACATTTTCACAATATTTATTCTTCCAATCCAGGAGCATGGAACATTTTTCCATTTCTTTGTGTCTTCCTCAATTTCTTTCATGAGTACTTTATAGTTTTCTGAGTATAGATTCTGTGTCTCTTTGGTTAGGTTTATTCCTAGGTATCTTATGGTTTTGGATGCAATTGTAAATGGGATTGACTCCTTAATATCTCTTTCTTCTGTCTTGCTGTTGGTGTAGAGAAATGCAACTGATTTCTGTGCATTGATTTTATATCCTGACACTTTACTGAATTCCTGTATAAGTTCTAGCAGTTTTGGAGTGGAGTCTTTTGGGTTTTCCACATATAGTATCATATCATCTGCGAAGAGTGATAATTTGACTTCTTCTTTGCCGATTTGGAGGCCTTTAATTTCCTTTTGTTGTCTGATTGCCGAGGCTAGGACCTCTAGTACGATGTTGAATAGCAGTGGTGATAATGGACATCCCTGCCGTGTTCCTGACCTTAGCGGAAAAGCTTTCAGTTTTTCTCCATTGAGAATGATATTTGCGGTGGGTTTTTCATAGATGGCTTTGATGATAATGAGGTATGTGCCCTCTATCCCTACACTTTGAAGAGTTTTGATCAGGAAGGGATGTTGTACTTTGTCAAATGCTTTTTCAGCATCTATTGAGAGTATCATATGGTTCTTGTTCTTTCTTTTATTGATGTGTTGTATCACATTGACTGATTTGCGGATGTTGAACCAACCTTGCAGCCCTGGAATAAATCCCACTTGGTCGTGGTGAATAATCTTTTTAATGTACTGTTGAATCCTATTGGCTAGTATTTTGTTGAGTATTTTCGCATCTGTGTTCATCAAGGATATCGGTCTATAGCTCTCTTTTTTGGTGGGATCCTTGTCTGGTTTTGGGATCAAGGTGATGCTGGCCTCATAAAATGAGTTTGGAAGTTTTCCTTCCATTTCTATTTTTTGGAACAGTTTCAGGAGAATAGGAATTAGTTCTTCTTTAAATGTTTGGTAGAATTCCCCCGGGAAGCCGTCTGGCCCTGGGCTTTTGTTTGTTTGGAGATTTTTTTTTTTTTTTTTTTTTTTTAATTTTTTTATTTTTTATAAACATATATTTTTATCCCCAGGGCTACAGGTCTGTGAATCATCAGGTTTACACACTTCACAGCACTCACCAAAGCACATACCCTCCCCAATGTCCATAATCCCACCCCCTTCTCCCAAACCCCCTCCCCCCGGCAACCCTCAGTTTGTTTTGTGAGATTAAGAGTCACTTTTGGTTTGTCTCCCTCCCAATCCCATCTTGTTTCATTTATTCTTCTTCTACCCACTTAAGCCTCCATGTTGCATCACCACTTCCTCATATCAGGGAGATCATATGATAGTTGTCTTTCTCTGCTTGACTTATTTCGCTAAGCATGATACGCTCTAGTTCCATCCATGTTGTTGCAAATGGCAAGATTTCATTTCTTTTGATGGCTGCATAGTATTCCATTGTGTATATATACCACATCTTCTTGATCCATTCATCTGTTGATGGACATCTAGGTTCTTTCCATAGTTTGGCTATTGTGGACATTGCTGCTATAAACATTCGGGTGCATGTGTCCCTTTGGATCACTACATTTGTATCTTTAGGGTAAATACCCAATAGTGCAATTGCTGGGTCATAGGGCAGTTATATTTTCAACATTTTGAGGAACCTCCATGCTGTTTTCCAGAGTGGCTGCACCAGCTTGCATTCCCACCAACAGTGTAGGAGGGTTCCCCTTTCTCCGCATCCTCGCCAGCATCTGTCATTTCCTGACTTGTTGATTTTAGCCATTCTGACTGGTGTGAGGTGATATCTCATTGTGGTTTTGATTTGTATTTCCCTGATGCCGAGTGATATGGAGCACTTTTTCATGTGTCTGTTCGCCATCTGGATGTCTTCTTTGCAGAAATGTCTGTTCATGTCTTCTGCCCATTTCTTGATTGGATTATTTGTTCTTTGGGTGTTGAGTTTGCTAAGTTCTTTATAGATTCTGGACACTAGTCCTTTATCTGATATGTCGTTTGCAAATATCTTCTCCCATTCTGTCAGTTGTCTTTTGATTTTGTTAACTGTTTCCTTTGCTGTGCAAAAGCTTTTGATCTTGATGAAATCCCAGTAGTTCATTTTTTCCCTTGCTTCCCTTGCCTTTTGCGTTGTTCCTAGGAAGATATTGCTGCGGCAGAGGTCGAAGAGGTTGCTGCCCGTGTTCTCCTCAAGGATTTTGATGGATTCCTTTCGTACATTGAGGTCCTTCATCCATTTTGAGTCTATTTTTGTGTGTGGGTGTAAGGAAATGGTCCAATTTCATTTTTCTGCATGTGGCTGTCCAATTTTCCCAGCACCATTTATTGAAGAGGCTGTCTTTTTTTCCATTGGACATTCTTTCCTGCTTTGTCGAAGATTAGTTGACCATAGATTTGAGGGTCTATTTCTGGGCTCTCTATTCTTCCCTTCCATTGATCTATGTGTCTGTTTTTTGTGCCAGTACCATGTTGTCTTGATGATGACAGCTTTGTAATAGAGCTTGAAGTCCGGAATTGTGATGCCACCAACGTTGGCTTTCTTTTTCAATATCCCTTTGGCTATTCGAGGTCTTTTCTGGTTCCATATAAATTTTAGAATTATTTGTTCCATTTCTTTGAAAAAAATGGATGGTACTTTGATAGGAATTGCATTAAATGTGTAGATTGCTTTAGGTAGCATAGACATTTTCACAATATTTATTCTTCCAATCCAGGAGCATGGAACATTTTTCCATTTCTTTGTGTCTTCCTCAATTTCTTTCATGAGTACTTTATAGTTTTTCTGAGTATAGATTCTGTGTCTCTTTGGTTAGGTTTATTCCTAGGTATCTTATGGTTTTGGATGCAATTTGTAAATGGATTGACTCCTTAATATCTCTTTCTTCTGTCTTGCTGTTGGTTGTAGAGAAATGTAACTGATTTCTGTGCATTGATTTTATATCCTGACACTTTACTGAATTCCTGTATAAGTTCTAGCAGTTTTGGAGTGGAGTCTTTTGGGTTTTCCACATATAGTATCATATCATCTGCGAAGAGTGATAATTTGACTTCTTCTTTGCCGATTTGGATGCCTTTAATTTCCTTTTGTTGTCTGATTGCTGACGCTAGGACCTCTAGTACGATGTTGAATAGCAGTGGTGATAATGGACATCCCTGCCGTGTTCCTGACCTTAGCGGAAAAGCTTTCAGTTTTTCTCCATTGAGAATGATATTTGCGGTGGGTTTTTTCATAGATGGCTTTGATGATATTGAGGTATGTGCCCTCTATCCCTACACTTTGAAGAGTTTTGATCAGGAAGGGATGTTGTACTTTGTCAAATGCTTTTTCAGCATCTATTGAGAGTATCATATGGTTCTTGTTCTTTCTTTTATTGATGTGTTGTATCACATTGACTGATTTGCGGATGTTGAACCAACCTTGCAGCCCTGGAATAAATCCCACTTGGTCGTGGTGAATAATCTTTTTAATGTACTGTTGAATCCTATTGGCTAGTATTTTGTTGAGTATTTTCGCATCTGTGTTCATCAAGGATATCGGTCTATAGCTCTCTTTTTTGGTGGGATCCTTGTCTGGTTTTGGGATCAAGGTGATGCTGGCCTCATAAAATGAGTTGGGAAGTTTTCCTTCCATTTCTATTTTTTGGAACAGTTTCAGGAGAATAGGAATTAGTTCTTCTTTAAATGTTTGGTAGAATTCCCCCGGGAAGCCGTCTGGCCCTGGGCTTTTGTTTGTTTGGAGATTTTTAATGACTGTTTCAATCTCCTTACTGGTTATGGGTCTGTTCAGGCTTTCTATTTCTTCCTGGTTCAGTTGTGGTAGTTTATATGTTTCTAGGAATGCATCCATTTCTTCCAGATTGTCAAATTTATTGGCGTAGAGTTGCTCATAGTATGTTCTTATAATAGTTTGTATTTCTTTGGTGTTAGTTGTGATCTCTCCTCTTTCATTCATGATTTTATTTATTTGGGTCCTTTCTCTTTTCTTTTTGATAAGTCGGGCCAGGGGTTTATCAATTTTATTAATTCTTTCAAAGAACCAGCTCCTAGTTTCGTTGATTTGTTCTATTGTTTTTTTGGTTTCTATTTCATTGATTTCTGCTCTGATCTTTATGATTTCTCTTCTCCTGCTGGGCTTAGGGTTTCTTTCTTGTTCTTTCTCCAGCTCCTTTAGGTGTAGGGTTAGGTTGTGTACCTGAGACCTTTCTTGTTTCTTGAGAAAGGCTTGTACCGCTATATATTTTCCTCTCAGGACTGCCTTTGTTGTGTCCCACAGATTTTGAACCGTTGTATTTTCATTATCATTTGTTTCCATGATTTTTTTCAATTCTTCTTTAATTTCCCGGTTGACCCATTCATTCTTTAGAAGGATACTGTTTAGTCTCCATGTATTTGGGTTCTTTCCAAACTTCCTTTTGTGGTTGAGTTCTAGCTTTAGAGCATTGTGGTCTGAAAATATGCAGGGAATGATCCCAATCTTTTGATACCGGTTGAGTCCTGATTTAGGACCGAGGATGTGATCTATTCTGGAGAATGTTCCATGTGCACTAGAGAAGAATGTGTATTCTGTTGCTTTGGGATGAAATATTCTGAATATATCTGTGATGTCCATCTGGTCCAGTGTGTCGTTTAAGGCCTTTATTTCCTTGCTGATCTTTTGCTTGGATGACCTGTCCATTTCAGTGAGGGGAGTGTTAAAGTCCCCTACTATTATTGTATTATGGTTGATGTGTTTCTTTGATTTTGTTATTAATTGGTTTATATAGTTGGCTGCTCCCACATTGGGGGCATAGATATTTAAAATTGTTAAATCTTCTTGTTGGACAGACCCTTTGAGTATGATATAGTGTCCTTCCTCATCTCTTATTATAGTCTTAGGCTTAAAATCTAATTGATCTGATATAAGGATTGCCACTCCTGCTTTCTTCTGATGTCCATTAGCATGGTAAATTCTTTTCCACCCCCTCACTTTAAATCTGGAGGTGTCTTCGGGCTTAAAATGTGTTTCTTGGAGGCAACATATAGATGGGTTTTGTTTTTTTATCCATTCTGATACCCTGTGTCTTTTGACAGGGGCATTTAGCCCATTCACATTCAGGGTAACTATTGAGAGATATGAATTTAGTGCCATTGTATTGCCTGTAAGGTGACTGTTACTGTATATGGTCTCTGTTCCTTTCTGATCTACCACTTGTAGGCTCTCTCTTTGCTTAGAGGACCCCTTTCAATATTTCCTGTAGAGATGGTTTGGTATATGCAAATTCTTTCAGTTGTTGTTTGTCCTGGAAGCTTTTAATCTCTCCTTCTATTTTCAATGATATCCTAGCTGGATATAGTATTCTTGGCTGCATGTTTTTCTCGTTTAGTGCTCTGAAAATATCATGCCAGCTCTTTCTGGCCTGCCAGGTCTCTGTGGATAAGTCAGCTGCCAATCTAATATTTTTACCATTGTAAGTTACAGACTTCTTTTCCCGGGCTGCTTTCAGGATTTTCTCTTTGTCATTGAGACTTGTAAATTTTACTATTAGGTGACGGGGTGTGGGCCTATTCTTATTGATTTTGAGGGGCATTCTCTGAACCTCCTGAATTTTGATGCTCATTCCCTTTGCCATATTGGGGAAATTCTCCCCAATAATTCTCTCCAGTATACCTTCTGCTCCCCTCTCACTTTCTTCTTCTTCTGGAATCCCAATTATTCTAATGTTGTTTCGTCTTATGGTGTCACTTATCTCTCGAATTCTCCCCTCGTGGTCCAGTAGCTGTTTGTCCCTCTTTTGCTCAGCTTCTTTATTCTCTGTCATTTGGTCTTCTATATCACTAATTCTTTCTTCTGCCTCATTTATCCTAGCAGTTAGAGCTTCCATTTTTGATTGCACCTCATTAATAGCTTTTTTGATTTCACCTTGGTTAGATTTTAGTTCTTTTATTTCTCCAGAAAGGGCTTTTATATCTCTCGAGAGGGTTTCTCTAATATCTTCCATGCCTTTTTCGAGCCCGGCTAGAACCTTGAGAATTGTCATTCTGAACTCTAGATCTGACATATTACCGATGTCTGTATTGATTAGGTCCCTAGCCTTCGGTACTGCCTCTTGTTCTTTTTTTTGTGTGTGAATTTTTACGTCTTGTCATTTTGTCCAGATAAGAGTAAATGAAGGGGGAAGTAAAATACTAAAAGGGTGGCAACAACCCCAGGAAAATATGCTTTAACCAAATTAGAAGAGATCCAAAATCGTGAGTGGGGAGAAAGGGGATAAAAAAAGAGGTTCAAAAAGGAAGAAAGAAAGAAAAAAAAAAAAAAAAAAAAAAAAAAAAGAAAAGAAAAAAAAAAAAAAAAAAAAAAAAAAAAAAAAAAAAAAAAAGAATTTTTTTAAAAAAGAAAAAAACACCTAAGAAAAATGTAATATATATATATATATATATATATATATATATATATTAGATAAACTAGTAAAAAATCGTTAAAAAAGAAAAAGGTAACAGTTAAAAAAAAATTTTACCCGAAGGCAAGAAAAAAAAAAATGAAAAAGAAAAAATTAAATTAACTGCAAGACTAAAAAAAATCACAGGAAAAAAGCCATGAGTTCCGTGCTTGACTTTCTCCTCCTCTGGAATTCTGCTGCTCTCCTTGGTATTGAAACCGCACTCCTTGGTAGGTGAACTTGGTCTCGGCTGGATTTCTTGTTGATCTTCTGGGGGAGGGGCCTGTTGTATTGATTCTCAAGTGTCTTTGCCCCAGGCGGAATTACACCGCCCTTACCCGGGGCCGGGGGGAGTAATCCGCTCGGGTTTGCTTTCAGGAGCTTTTGTTCCCTGAGCGCTTTCCGTAGAGTTCCAGAGGACGGAAATACAAATGGCGGCCTCCTGGTCTCCGGCCCGGAGGAGCCGAGAGCCCAGGGCCCCACTCCTCAGTGCGCCCTCAGAGAACAGCGCCCAGTTACTCCCGTCTGCCTGACCTCCAGCCGCGCTCCGAGCTCACCGAGCCTGCGACAGGTTCAAGGTAACACGGAGCTGCGAGCTTACTGTCAGCTCTGCCTCTGTAGCCGGCTTTCCCGTTCCAATACCCGCAAGCTCTGCGACACTCAGACACCCCCGATCCTTCTGTGACCCTGCGGGACCTGAGGCCACGCTGACCCCGCGTGGGCTTCGCCCCGGTTTAGCCTCTGGAGCGATGTCCCTCAGCGGAACAGACTTTTAAATGTCCTGATTTTGTGCGCGGTTGCTCCGCCGCTTGCCGGGAGCCGGCCCCTCCCCCCGGGATCTATCTTCCCGTCGCTTTGGATTCACTTCTCCGCCGGTCCTACCTTTCAGAAAGTGGTTGTTTTTCTGTTTCCAGAATTGCTGTTCTTCTTCTCTTCGATCTGCCGATGGATTTTCAGGTGTTTGCAATCTTTAGATAAGCTATCTAGCTGATCTCCGGCTAGCTGAAGCAGTCTCAGCTTGCTACTTCTCCGCCATCTTGACTCCTCCCCGACCCAAACATTCTTGAGCAGGATAGTTTTTAGCTTCCAAGTGTTTGAAATCCTTCCAAACTTTTTCTTGTGTCTGAGTTCCAGTTTCAAAGCGTCTTGGTCTGAGAATATGCAAGGAATAATCTCGGTCTTTTGGTATCAGTAAAGCCCTGATTTGTCACCCAGTATGTGGTCTATTCTGGAGAAAGTTCCATGTGAGCTTGAGAAGAATGAGTATTCTGCTGTTTTAGGGTGGAATGTTCTGTATATATCTATGAGGTCCATCTGGTCCAATGTGTCATTCAAAGCTCTTCTTTGTTGATTTTATGCTTAGATGATATGTCTATTGCTGAGAGTGCCATGTGATGATCCCCTACAATTAATGTATTTTTATCAATATGTCTCTTTATTTTGATTAACAGTTGGCTTAGGCAGTTGGCTGTTCCCATATTGGGGGCATAGATATTTACTATTGTTAGATCTCGTGTCTAACAATCTATCCATCCCACCTGCCCTATATAGACCCAGCTGAGGGTTCACAGCGGAATGTGAGTGGGTCCTAGGTGCATCAGCTCTGCAATGACCTTTCATTCTCTTCCTCTACCAGTGCGCCTTGGGTGAAATTTCTGTAACGTCAGCACTTGGAGAGAAAAAAGCCATGTCTGGAAAACAAAGCAAAACAATTACTCCAATGAGACTAGTGCTTAGGGAATTTTATGGTCATCAATGAAACACTTCTAGAATTCTGATTAGCCTTTGTCTTTATTATGGCTTGAGGTAGTGTCTTACTTTACAAAATGTTGAAATTAGAACATATACATCGGAAAAAAAAATATGTATTTAGGAAGTAAATATACATATACTTATTTGTATGTATTTGGTTCCAATACGAGTTGACTCCTGACTCAATACTGTGGTGGTGGGAAAAATAATGCCCCCTCCCTAGCAGGTCCCCATTCTAATCCCTGGAACTGTGAATATGTTACATCACAGAGTAAAAGGGACTTTGCCAATGTGCTTATGTTAAGGACCTGGAGATGGGGACATTACCCTGGATTGTCCAGATGACCCCATGGAATTACACGGGGGCCTTCACACTGGAAGAGGGAGAAAAGGAGGTCAGAGTGAAAGAACTCTACCTGCTGTTTCTAGTGCTGTAGACGGAGGGAAGTGTCTAATGACCAAGGAATACGGGGAACCTATAAAAGCTAGAAAAGTCAATGAAACAGATAGTCCCCTAGAGCCCCCAGAAGGAAGGCAGCCCCGTTGACACACCTTGATTTTCATCCAGGGAGATCCTTGTTGGACTCCTAGCCCATAGAACTGTGAGATAATAAAGTGTGTCCTTTGAAGCCACTGTGTTTGTGGTGACCTGTCATAGCAGCAGTAGAAAACCTATACACCTATCTCTCTCACTCACTTCAACAGTGATAAGATCTGTGGGAGACAATAAACCCTGGATAAACTCTGTAGTTTGTCTGTCTTAGGTAGTCAGGTCAAGAGCTAGCTTTACATGTTTCAGTGTTACATTAGGTCTCTGCCATCATTTTCCTTCTCATTCTCTTCTGTACGATGTATACACCATCCTCTGCACAGAGCTCATCATAGTCCTTATGTGAATTATGCAAATTGGAAGACATTGGCGGTCACAAGGATGGATTTTTTTTTTTTTTTTTTAAGCAATGGGCTCTGTTTCTGTCCCATTGAGGGAAAGAACATAACTTACAAAAAATTAAATATTGGCAAATCCTTTGCTCAAACGTACATTTTTTTTTAAAACAGTTTTGTTAAAGCACAGAGCTATTTTCAATGGTTCATAAAGAGCAGATCTGAGATTTAAGAGATCACATGCTGTTACTTTCATAAATGTTATGTATTCTTAGGAGCAATATCTGAGCTTTCATTGATTACTGATTATCTTCTCAATGCACCAGTCTTGGCAGCATACAGATGAAGGAAGAATCACAAGGATGCTAGAACAGCCACGGGGCAAGAGAGTCTCACGTTTTGCTACTTTCTCTATGTTACAAGTTTGAGGACTTATGCATTCTGCTGATTCTGCCAGCGAGCTTCTGTGTATTGACAGCCAAAGGCACTCATGGAAATATTTAACCAAGTGTGAAAGCAAACACTGAGGCTACCCCATCTACCGGGAAAGAGGGGTATGTCTCCACTTCAGACATGAGTTTGTTGATGGATTCTTTTTGCTGGTGGTGGTGATGGTGATGACAGTGGTGGGCTTTTTTCTTCTTGTTATTTGCTTTAATTTTTAAAACTGTTTCTAGGAAATAAGTGTGGAGTAGCAGCTTTATTTAACTCTGGAAGGCAAAGGAACGTAACTGAGGACAGTTCCTAATGAATATATTAAGATCTCTACATCAACATTAATGAAATGACTTATACACTTTCCTGTTAAAGTTTCTTCAAGTAAAACAACTTTATTTATAAGAGTAACTCAATGTTATATAAGCAAATTTAGGAATCTGTGGTCCGTAGCCCACCTACATTAGTATCACTTGGGGTGTTTCTGTAAAAAGTGCAGAGCCCAGGGCCCCATGTCAACAAATAGCTTGGGAGCGGGGCCCAGGAAGCAGCTTCTGTGATCCCCGCTGCTGATCCTAAGGTCCCCACATCTAAGAGCCTCTCTTTATTCACATTTGCTTCAATAGCCACCACCAAGATGCTTCACTTCCTCTCACTGACCGTGTCCACCAGTTATGCTGGCTTCAATACATCATCACTATAGCAACACAAATGAATACAGGTCATGCATTTATATACACACACTTTCTACAGTGCCATGAGACACAGGCTAAGCCTCTCAGGTGCCACTTGAGAGTGATCATTAGTTTGGATTCACAAGACTTTCAATGTTCTGGGTCTGGCCACTGGTTTCAGTTCTCCAGAGAAGACTGAGGATGACAAAATGCAATAGCATATTTAGAGTGAGATCACCACACTTTGTAGATCATAAAAGAATCAAAATGGGAGGTGGTAGGTTAAAAACATGAGATGGTATCTGGGAAGCCATGTGACTTCAGAGCACTCAGATGCTGCAGTGTAGACTGACAGCCAGCATGATAGGGGCCCAGCTGAGCTGGCCCAGGGCAGGTGGGGGATCTGGCAGTAGGACTGGCTGAGCCCCACTGTCCCTCAGGGCACCACTCTCCATCATCATGTGCGTTAGAACTGCCAAGGAACTCCCGTGTTGGGACCATGTGCCCTAATTGTAGGAAGCAGTGTGCTTTTTCAACCTGGGTTGACCAGCTGAGGATAGATGCTGAGGAAAGAAAAGGCTGGTGTTAGTCCCCAGGCCACTGGCCATGTGGAAGCGGTGTCAGGAGGTCCTCTACAAACCCTGCATGTTTAGCTCAGTGCCTGGCCAAGCTGTCCTTGGCCAATGATGTCTCTTAACTGCAGGAAAGGCTTTCTGATTTTAACCGTCCTCATGGGGCAATGTCTCTGGTGTCCCTTGACCCTCTAGCAGGTGTGGAGAAATGGGCTCACATCTATGCAGCAGATTGGGAGCTGCACAAATGGAAGAAAGCCCATTCTTCTTCTTCAAGCAGCTCTGGTGACTCCACTTTTCATGTGGCTCTTGGTAGCCAAGGGTCACAAGATTAGGGTGCACAGCAGAGCCCTTACTGACTTCACCGGAGACAAAAACTATAAGGTGAGAGTCCATTATGCGGCCTTGCCAGGGGCTCCCTGAGCTTCACTGAGCACTGGGCTGTGGCAGAGCCAAGGGCGCAGGAAGAGCCTGTCAGGAGGATGAGCTGAGGGGAGGCACTGCTGTCCTGAGGAGCCACTGGTGCCACCAAGTTAGAGGCAAATGTTCCCCACCAGCAGGGCTGGTGATGGCCCTGCTCAGAGCTGTTGCACATGAGGCAGCCAGATCCCACCACTCTCTGTTCAGGGACCAGTGCTCTCCCCAGTTCACTCTGGAGCAAAATGATGACTTCTGTGCCCTCCCAGGAACCGAAAACTTAATATGAAACATGCACATGTAGAAACAGCTTGTTGTAGGAAGGAGGGAACATCACGCAAGAAAGTCCCCTGTTCAGCCATGTCCCTTTTACTTAGTGAGGAGAGGGAGGGGACACATCACCATGGAGCTTGGAGACCCCCTAAGTCTAGTACCACCTCTTACAAATGAGGGGGACGGCCTTGCAGAGACTGGGGTCCAACCAGAGTCATATGGCTGCTTTGTGGCAAGCCCAGGATTAGAACCGAGGTCTCCGGCTCTCTCCCATGGCCTAGGAGAAGATGAAGGTACCCATGGACATTGCCGGAACTGAGTGATCACTTTTATTTTTTGGAGGCAGGACTCATGATTCCTATGTGAGTGAGGCACAAATATGGGCCTGTGTGAACTCATGAAACATTTTTCTAACCTGGAAGTTCAGGATCTCCCACCTCAGCTATGACTAGCCAGCTCAGGACTGGGTGGCTAGCTGGTATGCTTATTTGCAAGCACCAAGTCTTAACATAATAAAGAGTGTGCCCAATACCCCTGCAGGCAAATATGGAGGATAGTGAACTTTCTAGTCAACAAGGGGAAGGACCACTGGCCAGTGACTCCTCCAGTAAGAGAGACCCAAAGCCCTGGATCCAAAACAGGCAACAGATTTTCAAATGAGGACTGACCCGCCAGTTTGTAACTGCTGCTTCAGAATGATTTATGGGGGTGGGCTTCCACTATCCTCTAGACTCTACCATCATTTGGGGACAGGCACTAACTCCCCAGGCCTGGAGGGCCCTCACACCCATGGTGTGCTGAAGGTATGTGTGCTGGGCATGTGCTGTTGTTCAGATTGGTGCTGTCAGGGATGCAGAAAGACAAGGGTCTGCAGAGCCCAGGTCACAGGATTCGGCTCTTGCAGGACCCAGTGTGTGCCTAATTGCAAGCTCTACTCTGCACAAATGTGCATGGTCCCCCTGAAGGAAGAGATGGAGGAAGCTGTCCTGCCATCCCAGCATCAGCCCAGCCAACTGGCTAGAGTATCCTTCACAAGAAACTTGATTACTGGTGAGCCCAGGACACCATCAGGCAGTCAGTCCCAATGGGGACTGACCGTCCTCAGTTTAAAATTGTCACCTCAGGAAGATTTGGGGGGTGGGGGTAGGCTCTGTCTACCTTGGAAGCTGTGCATTTTGGGGGCCCAACCTGAGCCCAACAGGCCTGGGGGCCCCAGAGCCAAAGGCCAACTGACAGAGTACAGACCACACATCCATGGGTGACACAGTTCAAAAGAGTCTGGAATCTGAACCAGGGCATCTGTAGGGAGAGGCTGGGTTCCAGTAGTGGTCTCTTGGGTATTCCTGGCCACGGCCTCATTCCAAGAGCTAATCTGCACAAATGTGGATATTCTTGTTCCTGAAGACACACCTGGAGGGCTCTGGACTGCCTTGTCAGAGCAGGGCAGTGCAGGACGGTTTGAGATATTCTCCAGTAGGAGACACCCATGAGTCTTGATTACAGAATGCCCAGAACTTTATCATGGAGCCAGTCCAAGTTGGCAGTACGTGTGCTGGCTGAAAGCTGCCACCCCCAGAAAGATTTTCTGGGAGTCAGCCTTGTCCACACTGGTGGCTCTGCAGGTTTGGGAATCAGCCTGGGCCCAGCAGGCATGGAGGTCCTAGCAGCCCAATGTTGCTGGCTGACACAGTGCAGAACACACTGCTTGTCTCTCCTGCTTTAGCATCTGAAGGGCTGACTGAACTCCCATTTTCTCTCCTAGTGTGTTATGGTAGTCACCATACAGGGCACCATTAGTTTTTGATGTAGTGTTCCAAGATTCATTGTTTGGATGCTACACACCCGTGCTCCATGCAATCCTTGCCCTCCTTAACACCCATCACCAGACTCACCCATCCCCCCCCCCCCCGCCCCTCTAAAATCCTCAGTGTGTTTTCGCGGAATCCATAGTCTCTCATGGCTCGTCTCCCACTCCAATTTCTCCCCCTTCATTTTTCCCTTCTCCTAATGTCCTCCATGCTATTCTTTGTATGCTTCACAAATAAGTGAAATCATATGATAATTGACTTTCTCTGTTTGTCTTACTTCACTTAGCATAATCCTCTCCTATCTTTACCAGATGGACCTAAATGGCCATCATCTGCATGTCTCCGTACTTGTTCTCTGTATCATATTATGTGTACAGCTTGGATTCAGGGACTCCCTGGGTCTTCCTTCTCACCTCCTACTTTTCCTTCCTCCTTGCCTGTTCAGTTGGTTCTGTCCACTCCTCATCTACTCTTCCATCATCCCCTCCACACACATCTGCTCCGTGCCTGTTGTGTGCAGTCAGCATGACATGCACTGAGCATACTGACCTCTAGGAATACCTGTTTACCATTTTTTTTTAACAGCCAAATTGGGCATCTAGGCTTTCTACCAGTAACTAAAACTAATTGAGTTTGAGCTAGAAAATTACTAACATTTTTGGTTAGGTCAAATTAGTTAATTTAATTAAAAATGTGACTGAATCAGTTGTGAAGCTAGACTGATTTTTTTTTATAGAACTTGTGTTGGTAGAACATCAATTTCTATTTTTGTCCAGCTGATTTCAAAATAGCAACGATAATACAGTAACCCTGAACTTCTAAATAGACATTTTACAGAAAAAGATACAGGAAATAGAAAATGTTACTACAGTGTTCATTCCTGTTTTTTTGCATTATAAATAATAACCTGATGCTCATAAAATTTATCATTAAGGGACCATTAGGGAAGAAACAAATAAGTATGGCTTATGACTTGATAGCTGTATGATATCATTTTAGTAGCTGAAAGCGTCCCAGGTCTTTTTTATATTAAGAATATAAGTATGCTTAAAATATGACTTCTAACCTTTTGAAATGTGTGAGAGGTGAAAAGAAATGGGGTCACTTATGTTGAGAGGTTTAAAAATGGAGCCCAAGGCCATTAAGGAGGTGGGTCTTACACATGTCCTCACTGGGTGGAAAAATGAACTTTTGAAGAAGGCCAAACCAGGAATATTCCAGGGGCTCTGTAGGAACATCTGCAACTTGCAGCAATAATGGACTTTTGCTCAATGATGGCTCTAGCCATCAGAGAACCAATTCTGTCTAGCTGAGATTAGTTTTCTACCACCAACACCAATCATAACTATTTTTAAAAACATATATAAGCATTCCCTGTTGTTGTAAAAACCCTCAATTTTTTTGTTCCCTAGTGGGACACAATTTGGGTTACTACCTGAATTGATGTTCCTGAATTGCAATTCTAAGACCCCAAATAAGTGCTTTTGTTTTATTTCAATTTTGCTTCTTTTTCTCAAGTGACGAGGGGTAGTTTGTAAAGCAAGGTATTATTACATCCAAGTTTTACTGCAAATAATGAGTTATTGGGTGCTCTAAGAGGATGCTAACCATCCTGGAGAATTGTTACCTTTGACACCTGCTCTACTGTGGATGAGAGACAAAGGAAATGTATGTCTTCCTCCTTTCCAAGCTTGAACTTGGAGGTGTTGAATGGATAGGAAGAGAGCTGCCACTCTTCTGTGATCTGGTGTCCACACACCCTGGGCCCACTGCAAGATGCCAGACCTGTAAGGGGCTGAAAAATAGTCCTTATATTTTCAGAGAGACAGAATACTTTGTTGAGATGAGTTAGCCTTTATGGTGTTTTCAAATTATGCCTCAAAATGCTTACACACTACTCCGTTGGGTCTTTGAACAGAAGGGTCCTTTGTTGTAGTATGCAGTGAGGGAGTGGACATGTATGGAAAATAATGTTGTGGCTTTACACAGAATTACATACAGAGAGTCAAAAGAATGATGTTTACCGGTAAGTCTATAGCAACATCATGGCAGCAATGCAGGCTTACAGTCCTTTGACCTGCCTTCCTTTTAAGGTATCCCCCTCATCTCTTCTCAGTACCCTTGGTTTCCCAGGTGCAAACGTGAATCCAGTCTCACCAGGAAGCTGCTCCCTCCACATCTCATCCATCGGTGACTCTATAGAAGTGTCAGTTCCAGCAACTACCTTTCTCCTAGTAGTGATGCTCTGCATCTCTAGAGCTTTTCTGTATCATTAGAGCTGAGGAAAATCCCCGTGCTAGAGGATCCATCCATACAGTAGTGTGAAGGTGCTTTGGGTGTCTATAATAGTTAGCTGCTGAAAACAGTGATGGTTTTTTTGTTTGTTTGTTTTGGTTTGGTGTTTTGAGAGAGAGGGAACATGGAGGCAGTGAGAGACAGAGGGAGAGAGAGAATCCTAAGCTGGCTCCACACCCACCATGGAACCACTACAGGCCTCCATCTCACAGCCTGGAACATCATGACCTGGGTTGAAATCAAGAGTCAGATGCTTAACCAACTGAGCAACCCAGGTGCCCTACGATCTTGATAGTTCTGATCAATCATTATTTGTTGCTGAAGGAGATTTGGATTGGTTGGACTGCCAATACCTGATGTGAAATTGGAAACTTGTGTTTATGAGCACTAAGATGGTGGATGTGTGTGCAGTGGATGGTGACTTAGTTTATGTAAATACAGGGAAGGGAAAGCTGTGTTGCACAATGTGTGACCCAAGGATTTAGAGTATATGGAGTCCCTCCACTGTTGACACCAAACATATTGAGCAAGATCTGTTAAATTCATTAGTATGATATAAGTCAACTCCTCTTCTTGTATGGATTATAGAATTTACATTTTGGGGAGGGAGGCAAGATGGCAGAAGAGTAGGGGACCTCGTTTTATCTGGTCCCCTGACTTTAGGTAGATAACTATCAAATCATTCTGAACACCTATGAATTCAAACTGAGATGTAAGGAAAGAATTGCGGGAATTCTACAAACCAATAAGTGACCACTTTTTACAAAGGAGGAGGTCTGAAGAATCTGAGGGGTTATCTCAGAAGATAATCAGTGGAGGCAGGGAGTCTCTGTAAACTGGCTACTAGGAAGTGATATAGCTCCAGAGCCCAATATTAGAACCTTTATAAATCTGCTCCAATGAGAGACATCTATGCCTGAAAGGTGCTCTGGTTGGAAGCAGAGCAGGATTCTAGGTCTGACAGTGTCGTCTTAGAATCTCCAGGGTCACAGAAAGAACAGGGGTGCATGAGCAGACAGAGTTCCTAAGCATTGGAAAGAAGAAAGCAGCGAGGGGCAGCAAACCTGGGAGAGGACCCTCAACTTGGTTCACCATAAACCATGAACTGCAGCATGATCCGGTGACAGCACTTCTGCATGCATCCTGCAAAGGAGAGATAAGTGGCAGCCCTGTGACTTCCTCCAGCAGGGATGGCACGGGAGTGTGCACAATTGGGCAACCCCCTCAGAGTGTAGGGGGTACTGCAAAGGACAGAAAACTTGTAGCCATATGACTTCCTCAGGAAGGACAGCATGGAGGAGTGCCTGACTGGGTGACCACTCTCTGTGTGGGGACCCTACAAAGGATAGAAATTCAGGGAGCTTTTGCATTCTGCTGGGAGGATCCGTGCAAGCACACACCACAGGAGTCTTTAGACTTTGGCACACACAAAAGTGAAGACCACTTATCCCTGAGGGTTTAGTGAAGAGAGGGGACTGCCATCTCTCGGCACCGGTACTCAAGATTGGGCAAGGCCTTATTTGTTTTCATCCTCTAGAGAGATGTGGAACACCTATGGGGAACAAAAGCCACATAGATCAATCAGTAGCAGCTCAGCCCAAGTCCAGCCCCCTGGCAAGGGGCTGTGCAACTCTGCCCAGGCAAAGGCACCTGAGATTCAGTGCAGCAGGCCCCTTCCCCAGAAGACTAGATGAAACAACTGGGAACACCAAGTTTACAGAGCACACAGGACTGCAAAACTCTAGGACTAGAGGAAAATAATATAGAGAATTTAACGTGGTTTTTTTTTTTTTTTCATGATGATTTATCTTTCATTTAAAATTTTCCCTTTTCTTTTTTCTGTTATTTCCTTTTTCAATTCGTTTCTTACTTTATTGACTTTTGTTTTTGTCTTTTTTTTTTTTTTTTTTTTTTTTTTTTTAGGCAGACTGCCACGTGAAGAGCTTCATTTGTGTGTGTCTAGGGTCTTGGAAGCTTGACTACCCTACGTCCTCCTACAAATGGACCTAGAGAGCCTGTTTGGAGGTTCTAGCAGGGGAGCGTAGCTACTCGTATACCCTTGGCCCAAGACTGATCCTCTCCTCTATCGGGGAAGGTCATCCTCTTTGACTGAGTGCACTGCTTTGGGAGGGATGTTTATAGAGTGGTGAGGGAGGAAGGGGACACCCGCCTAGCCAGTCAGATCGGCTGAATCAACCCTGGCGAACAATGGGGTGACAGATGCTGTAGTCAGATCGCCCTCACATCTTTAAGTCTTTTTTTAATGAACATATAATGTATTATTTGTTTCAGGGGTACAGGCCTGTGATTCATCAGTCTTAACACAATTCACATCACTCACCATAGCACACACCCTCCCCAATGTCCATCACCCAGTCATCTTATCCCTCCCAGCGTCCACCACTCCAGGAACCCTCAGTTTTTTCCTGAGATTAAAAGTCTTTTATGTTTTGTCTCCCTCACTGGTTTCATCCTATTTCATTTCACTTCTTCCTCTCATCCCCCATGATCCTCTGCCTTGTTTCTTAAAATCCATGCATCAGCGTGATAATACGCTAGTTGTCTTTCTCTGATTGACTTATATCTCTTAGCATAATACCACCTAGTTCCAGCCATGTTGTTGCAAATGGCACGATTCTTTTTTTTTTTTTTTTGGCTGCGTAATATTCTAGTGAGTGTGTGTGTGTGCGTGCATGCTTGTGTGTAGATATAGAAAGATGATACATAGATATAGATATATGTGATATAGATATAGATATATCAATCACATCTTCTTTATCCATTCTTCTGTTGATGGACATCTAGACCCTTTCCTAGTTTGGTATTGTGGACACTGCTGCTATAACCATCCGGGTGCACATGCCCCTTCGGATAACTACGTTGGTATCTTTGGGGTAAATACCCAGTAGTGCGATTGCTGGGTCAGAGGGAAACTCTTATTTTCTACTTTTTGAGGATCCTCCATACTGTTTGCCAGAGCGGCTGCAACAGGTTGCATTCCCACAAACAGTGTAGGAGGGTTCCCCTTTTTCTACATCCTCACCAACATCTGTTGATTCCTAAATTGTTAATTTTAGCCATTTTTGACTGGTATGAAGTGGTTTCTCATTGTGGTTTCGAATTGTATTTCCTTGATGCCAGTGGATGTTGAGCATTTCTTCGTATGTTTGTTGGCCATTTCGATGTCTTCTTTGTACTTCCTTCACCTCCTTGGTTAGGTTTTTTGCAAGGTATATTATGGTTTTTGGTGCTATTGTAAATGGAATTAATTCCTTAAATTCTCTTTCTACAGTTACATTGTTAGTGCATAGGAAAGCAACTGATTTCTCTGCATTGATTTTGTATCCTGTCATATTACTGATTTGCTATATGAGTGCTAGTAATTTGGGAGCAGAGTCCTTTGGGTTTTCCATATAAAGTATCATGTCATCTGTGAAGAGAGAAAGTTTGACTTCTTCTTTGCCCATTTCAATATTTTTATTTCTTTTTGTTGTCTGATTGCTGAGGCTAGGACTTCTGGTACTATGTTGAACAACAGTGGGGATAGTGGGTATCCTTCTTGGGTTCCTGATCTTAAGGGAAAGGATCTCAGCTTTTCCCCATTGAGAATTATATTCTTTGTGGGCTTTTTGTAAATGGTTTTTATAAAATTGAGGAATGTTCCCACTATCCCCATACTCTGAAGAGTTTCAATCAGGAGAGGATGCTGTATTTTGTCAAATGCTTTTTTCTGCACCAATTGAGAGAACCATATGGTTCTTCCCTCAACTCTAATTAACATGTTCTATCACACTGATTTGCCAAGGTTGAACCACTCTTGCATCCCAGGGATAAATCCCACCTGGTCCTGATGGATAATCTCTTAATGTACTATTTGTAATGCACTCCTTTTAGGCACTGTTGGATCCTGTTAGGTAGGATCTTATTGGAAATCTTGACATCCATATCCATCAGGGATGTGGGTCTGAAATTATCCTTTTTGATGGGGTCTTTGCCTGGTTTGGGGATCAAGGCAATGCTGGGCTCACAGAATGAGCCCTGAAGCTTTCCTTCATTTTCTATGTTTTGAAACAGCTTCAGAATAGGTGTTATTTCTTCTTTGAATGTTTGGTAGAGATCCCCAGAGAATCCACCATGTCCTTGACTCTTGTTTTTTTGGGAGGTTTTTGATCTCTGCCTCAACTAGTTATTGGTTATGTGTCTATTCAGGCTGTCAATTTCTGCCTGTTTTTGTCATAGTAGTCCATAGGTTTCCAGGAAGGCATCCATTTCTTCCACTTTGCTTACTTTATTGGCATATATTTGTTGATAATAATCTCTAATAAGTGTTTCTATTTCCTTGGTGTTCGTTGTGATCATCCCCTGTCATTCATAATATTATTCATTTGGGGCTTTTTCTCTGTTCTTTTGGATAAGTCTGGCCAGTGGTTTATTGATCTTATTAATTCTTTCAAAGAACCAGTTTCTAGTTTTGTTGATCTGCTCTTGGCATTTCTGGTTTCTAATTCTTTGATCCCTCCTCTAATCTTAATTAGTTCTCTTCTCCTGTGTGGCTTAGGCTTCATTTTTTGTTTTTTCTTCAGTTCCTTAAGGTGTGAAGATAGGTGGTGAATTTGGGATATTTCTATTTTTCTGAGGCTTGGCTGGCTATGTATTTCCCCCTTAAGACTGCCTTTGCCATATCCCATAGGTTTTATAATGATGTGTTTTCATTCTCGTTGGTTTCCATGAATTGTTTAAGTTCTTCTTTGATTTATTGGTTGACCCAAAATTCTTGAGTAGGATGATCCTTAGCTTCCAAGTGTTTGAATTTTTTCCAAACTTTTTCTTGTGTCTCAGTTCCGGTTTCAAAGAAAGCATTGTGGTCTGAGAATATGCAGGAAATCATCTCAGTCTTTTGGTGTGGGTTGAGACCTGATTTGTGACCCAGTATGTGGACTATTCTGGAGAAAGTTCTATGTGTGCCTGAGAAGAATGGGTATTCTGTTGTTTCAGGGGAATGTTCTGTGTATATCTGTGAGGTTCATCTTGTGCAGCATGTCATTCAAGGCTCTTGTTTCTTCTTTGATTTTCTGCTTAGATGATCTGTCCTTTGCTGAGAGTAGAGTGTTGAGGTCTCCTACTATTAAGGTGTTAATATCTATCTATCTATCTACCTCTCTATCTATATTTTTTGGTAACATTTGGCTTAGGTAGTTGGCTGCTCCCATGTTGGGGGCATAAATATTTACAATTGTTAGATCCTCTTGTTGGATGGACACTTTAAGAATGATATACTGTCCTTCTGTATCTCTAACTACAGTCCTTATCTTAAAATCTTATTTCTCTGATATGAGAATTGCTACCCTCAGCTTTCTTTTGAGGTCTGATGGCATGAACAATGGTTATCAATCCCTTTGCTTTTGATCTAGAAGTATCTTTAAGTTCAACATGAGTCTCTTATAGAAAGCATATGGATAGGTCCTTTTTATCCAATCTGCAACCCTGTGCCATTTTATGGGAGCATTTAGGGCCTTCATGTTGAAAGTGATTATTGAAAGATGGGGTTTTATTGTCATCATGCTGCCTGTCCTTGTTTCTGTAGATTGTCTCTGTATATTTCTGTTCTATATCACTCTTGGGGACTTTCTCCTTTTATCGAATTGCCCTTAATATTTCTTGTAGGGCTGGCTTAGTGGTCACATATTCTTTCAGTTTCTGCCTATCCTGGAAGTTCTTTGTCTCTCCATCTGTTCTGAATCACAGCCTTGCTAGATAAAGTATTCTTGGCTGCATGTTTGTGCCACGAAGACCATGAGTGATCCCAGTATGGATGGGTGAGGGTGGCAGCTGCAGAAGCTTCCCTGGCAAAGGCCAGCCCCCTTGATCCACAGGCACAGGTCCTCACAAGAGCCTGTCCTGGTCCAGCAATTTCTCCTTAAGCTCCTGGATTCTGTTTGAATGCTGTTATACTGGGCACTTCCTCTCCCACCACCACCCCTCTGTAAACTATCAGTGGTCCCCAGGGGCAGGATGTTTTTGCACTGGGATATTATTTTACTTCCCAGTGGGTAGCTTCTGTTGGGTCCCTCCCCATTCTGTTCATCCTCTGATATTGGTCTGCACAATCACAACTCCATCCTTTGTACCTCACGACTGAAGGTCTTCTGTCCCCATAGAGATCCAGACATATAATCTTACATCTCAGGCTGATTCCATGGGTGTTCGACAGCTTGGTAGATATCCAGCTAAATTCAGGGCATCAGTTGAAATGGAGTCCCCTACTCCTTTGCCATTTTGCCCCCTTTATCAGTTGATAGCATTTTGACAGGGATTGCATTAAATGTGTAGATCGCTCTAAGTAGCATAGACATATTAACAATATTTGGTCTTCCAATCCATGAGCATGGAATGTCTTTTCATTTTTTTGTGCCTTCCGCAATTTTTAAAGTCTTTTTCTACTTTCATTTTTCACATTTACATTTAATCAATGTATTCTGCCTTTTTGGTTTCCTTTCGATGGATTCATTTAATTTTTGTGTGTATATAAGTTTTGCTTTCTTTCCAGTTTTGGGATTGACTGTCTTCAAACAAATAGATTAAAATACATCCAGGACAAGTTGATTATCCCATTTTGTCCATTTGGGATATTATATTGTCTCTTCTTCCTCTCTCTCTCTTTTTTTCCTTTCATTCTTTTTCTTTTCTTTTTGGTTTTGACCTATTTTGATTTGTATTGTCTGTAGTTCACATGGATCATGGTTGATGTTTTTGATTTATCTCACTTGTTCATCCATTCTTCTCTGAGCAAAATGACTAAAAGGGGAAATTCACAACAAAAGAAAGAACTAGAGTTAATGCTGTCATGGATCTAATCAATATGGATATAAGTAAAGTGTTGGAGATGGAATTCAGGATAATAATGATAAAGTTACTAGCTGGGCCTGAAAAAAAGTATAAAAGTCACTGGGCTGTCTCTCCGTGTCAAAATGAAATCCAATCTGGTCTAAATTTAAAATGCTTTAACTAACCTGCAGTCTAAACTGGATGTTTGAACAGCTAGGGTAAATGAGGAAGAATAGAAAATAAGTGACATAGAAGACAAGTTGATGGAAAGGAAAGAAGTTGAGGAAAAGAGAGAACAACAAGTAATGGACCAGTAGGGGAGACTTTGAGAAATCAGCAATGTCATCAAATAAAACAAAATTAGAATTGTGGGGGTCCCTGAGAGAGAAGAAAGAGAAATTGAGGGCCAAAAGGTATATTTAAGGAAATTATAGCTGAGAACTTCCCGAATCTGGGGAAGGAAAGAGGAATTCAATCCAAGAGGTAGAGAGGACAATTCCAAAATCAGTAAAAATGGATCCACACCCCAACAGGTAATAGTGAAGCTTGCAAATTTCAGATTTGAAGGCAAAATCCTGAAAGCAGTTCAAGACAACAGGTTCTTTTTTTTTAATGTTTTCAATTTATTTATTTTCAGAAAAACAGTATTCATTATTTTTTCACCACACCCAGTGCTCCATGCAATCCATGCCCTCTATAACACCCACCACCTGGTACCCCAACCTCCCAAACTCTGCCAATTCAGACCCCTCAGATTGTTTTTCAGAATCCATAGTCTCTCATGATTCACCTCTTCTTCCAATTTACCCCAACTCCCTTCTCCTCTCTAACACCCTTTGTCCTCCATGCTATTTGTTATGCTCCACAAATAAGTGAAACCATATGATAATTGACTCTCTCTGCTTGACTTATTTCACTCAGCATAATCTCTTCCAGTTCCGTCCATGTTGCTACAAAAGTTGGGTATTCATCCTTTCTGATGGAGGCATAATACTCCATAGTGTATATGGACCACATCTTCCTTATCCATTAGTCCCTTGAAGGGCATCTTGGTTCTTTCCATAGTTTCGCGACTGTGGCCATTGCTGCTATAAACATTGGGGTACAGATGGCCCTTCTTTTCACAACATCTGTATCCTTGGGTTAAATACCCAGGAGTACAATTCCAGGGTCATAGGGAAGGTCTATTTTTAATTTCTTGAGGAATCTCCAGACTGTTCTCCAAAGAGGCTGCACCAACTTGCATTCCCACCAACAGTGGAAGAGGGTTCCCCTTTCTCCACATCCTCTCCAACACATGTTGTTTCCTGTTTTGTTAATTTTGGCCATTCTTACTGGTGTAAGGTGATATCTCAATGTGGTTTTAATTTGAATCTCCCTGAGGGCTAATGATGATGAACATTTTTTCATGTGTCTGATAGCCATTTGTATGTCTTGATTGGAGAAGTGTCTGTTCAGATCTTCTGCCCATTTTTTGATGTTTGCCTGTTTCGTGTGTGTTGAGTTTGAGGAGTTCATTATAGATCCTGGATATCAACCTTTTGTCTGTACTGTCATTTGCAAATATCTTCTCCCATTTCGTGGGTTGCCTCTTTGTTTTGTTGACTGTTTCCTTTGCTGTGCAGAAGCTTTTGATTTTGATGAAGTCCCAAAAGTTTATTTTCACTTTTGTTTTCTTTGCCGTTGGAGACATATCTTGAAAAAAGTTGCTGTGGCTGATATAGAAGAGATTACTGCCTATGTTCTCCTCTAGGATTCTGATGGATTCCTGTCTCACGTTGAGGTCTTTTATCCATTTTGAGTTTATCTTTGTGTACGGTGTAAGGAATGGTCGAGTTTCATTCTTCTACATATAGCTGCCCAGTTTTCCCAGCACCATTTATTGAAGAGACTGTCTTTTTTCCACTGTATATTTTTTCCTGTTTTGTCGAAGATTAATTGACCATAGAGTTGAGGGTCCATATCTGGGCTCTCTACTCTGTTCCACTGGTCTATGTAGACAACACGTTCTTAACCTACAACGGTAGAAACACTAGGCTGGCAACAAACCTACCTTAATGTAACAGAACATATGTTCTTCTGAAGCGCACATTGAACATTCTCCAAACAGATCACATCTCACATTACCAATCAAGTCTCAAGCAATACCAAAAGACTGGGATGATTCCTTGCATGTTTTCAGACAACAATGATCTTGAATTCAATCACAGGAGGAAATTTGGAAGGAAATCAAACACTTGGAGTTTTAAGAGCATCCTACTAAAAAATGAAGGGTCCAACAGGAAATTAAAGAACCTTAAAAATTCATGAAAACTAATGAGAATGAATGAAGACACACTGTTCAAACATTTGGGAAGTAGCAAAAACAGCCTTAAGAGGAAGCTGTATTTCATTACAAACCTCTCTCAAAAATTAGAAAAATCTCAAATACACAAGCTCTCCTTACACCTAAAAGAACTGGAGAAAGAAGAGCAAATATGGCTTAAACCAAGCAGGAGAAGAGAAATAATAAATATTAGAGCAGAAATCAATGAAATAGAAACCAGAGAAATAGTAGAACAGATCAATGAAAGTAGAAGCTGGTTCGCTGAAGTAATTAATAAGATTGATAAACTCCCAGCCAGACTTTAAAAAAAGAAAAGGAAAAGGACCCTTGGGCACCTGGTGGCTTAGTCAGTTAAGCACCTGCCTTCAGCTCAGGTCACGATCCCAGGGTCTTAGGATCGAGTTCCCTATCAGCCTCCCAGCTTTGCAGGGAGTCTGCTTCTTCCTCTGTCCCTTCCCGACTTGTTCTCTTTCTCGCTCATTTACACACTCTCTCTCTCAGAAATGAATAAATAAAGCCAAATAAATTTGTTTAAAAGAAAAGAGAAGTGACGCAAATTAAGAAAACCATAGGTGAAAGAGGAGAGATCAAAACCAACACCAAGGAAATAGAAACAAATTTAAGAACATATTATAGCAGCTATATGCCAACCAGCAAGGAAATTGAAACAGTAATCAAAAATCTCTTGACAAAGAAGAATCCAGGGCCAGATAACTCCAGGAGAATTATACCAAACATCTAAAGAAGAACTAATACCTACTCTTCTGAAGCTGCTTTAAAAAAAATAGAAATGGAAAGAAATTTCCCAATCATTCTATGAGGCCAGTTTTACCTTGATCCCAGAACCAGATAAAGATCCCACCAAAAAGGAGAGTAACTGACAAATATCCCTAATAAACATAGATGCCAGAATTCTCACCAAGATACTACTCAGTAGGATGCAAGAGTACACTAAAATGATTTATTCATCATGACCAAGTGGAATTGATTCCTGTGATGCAAGCGTGGTTCAATGTTCACAAATCAATCAATGAGATAGATCACATAAATAAAAGAAAAGGCAAGAACATTATGATCCTTTATGTTGATGCAGAAAAAGCATTTGATAAAATTCAGCATTCTTTCTTCATTAAAACTCTTCAAAGTGTAGGGATAGAAGAACCATACATCAGTATCATTAAATTCATCTATGAAAAGCAGCAAATATCATTCTCAAAGGGAAGAAACAGAGCTTTTCCCTTAAGGTCATGAACTTGACAAGGATGCCCAGTCTCACTACTATTGTTTAACATAGTACTAGAAGTCCTAGCTTCAGCAATCAGACAACAAAAACAAATAAAAAGCATTCAAATTGGCAAGAAGTCAAACTTTCTCTTTTCCCAGATGGCTTGGTACTTTACGTGGAAAACCCAAAAAACTGCACCCTAAAATTGCTAGAACTCATACAGCAATTCACCAACATAGCAGGTTACAAAAGCAATGCACAGAAATCAGTTGCATTTCTATATATTAATAATGTGACTGAAGAAAGAGAACCACACACCATACACAAAAATAAACTCAAAATGGATGAAAGACCCAAATGTGAGGCAGGAATCCATGAAAATCTCTGAGAACAAAGGCAATAACCACTCCAACCTTGGCCAGAGCAAAGTCTTGCAAGACATGTCTCTAAAGGCAAGAGAAACAAAAGCAAAAATGAACTATTGGGACACAAACTGAGGGTTGTGGAAGGGGAGGTTGGTGGGGGTATGGGGTAACTGGGTGATGGGCATTAAGGAGTACACACGAAGTGATGTGCACTGGGTGTATATGCAACTGATGAATCATTGAACACTGCATCAGAAGCTAATGATGTACTAAATGTTGGCATGAACAGACATTTCTGCAAAGAAGACATCCAGATGGCCAACAGACACATGAAAAAGTGCTTCATATCACTCGGCATCAGGGAAATACAAATCAAAACCACAATGAGATATCACCTCACACCAGTCAGAATGGCTAAAATTAACAAGTCAGGAAATGACAGATGCTGGCGAGGATGCGGAGAAAGGGGAACCCTGTGGAGAGCCATGAAATAGATGCAAGGAGTCACGTATGCGGAGGTGTCCGGGGATTGAGGAAGCGAGACTGATTGGCTGGCTGCAAGCATGGGTGATCCCGTGCTCGCAGCGTGATCAGGGAGAGGGGCGTGGACTAGATCGGTGATTGGCCGAGGTAAAGGATATAAAGCGGAGAGACTGTCGGGACAGAGAGAGAACTAATAAAGAAGCTTGCCACCCATCACGTTTGCGGGTCGTTCTTGCCAGCGAGAGCGACAAGTGGTGCCGAAACCCGAGACTTCGCTCGCGTCGCAAAGAGGTGATCGAGGTAGAGCAACGATAAGGTAAGGAGTGCACCAATAACTGTCTATTGACAGGGAGGTTCCCTGAAGACGATCGGAGGTAAGGTTGCTTATAAGGCTCTTCAGGGACGATAGAGAGAAAGTTTTCCCAGGATGGGAAACGAGATTGCTAGGTGCAGGATAGAGGACCCTCTAAAGGATATCCTCAAGGCTGGCACCCCCTTAAAGACGAAAACAGCCCGCTCTTTCTTGAGAGAAGTAGGAGAAGTTGCCCCCTGGTTTATAGAGGAGGGGCTCCTGAATGTGCCACAGTGGGAGCACCTGGGGGAGGACTTGAAACGATGCCCATTTGTAACCTCGGGAACCCTTGCTGTGTGGTCCTTGGTGAGAGTGTGTTTACAATCTACTCGAGAGCCCTTGAATCAAGCAGTGCAACAGGGAGGGGAGGTTCTGGAGCAGGTAAAGGAGGAGTCTCATAAAGGGTCTTTCCAAGACTGTGACTCTGAAAGTGAAAGTTCGGAAGGACTCTCAGATAGCGAGTTGCAGGAAATAGGGGAGAGAGAGGCAGATAAGAAGGAGAAATCTCCCAGTCTCCAGGCATTACAGGATTTGGAAGCCATAAGACAGCAATTCGAGAGTAAGGAGGTGGAGTTGCAGAAGGCATTAGAAGAATTAAGAATGCAAGGAGAAGTAATGGCGCAGCTGAAAGCAGAAGCGGAAGCTGCAGCTGTGGCGCAGATTGGGCCAACCTGGCCAGAGCGGTTTTAAGATCACGTAGGCTCTCGATTTGAAACAAATGTTACTTGCAATTGCACCTCAGCTAAGCACATAAGTTACTCACCAATGCCCGTCTGTGTTAGAGCTCCCTTTCTCTTCATAGTTTTTAATGCTTCTACTATTAACAAGTCATCTAGTCTCTCTTGTGAGTCCCAGAATTGTCTGCTATCAGAATGTTGGAACGCCACGGTGGGAGACTCGGCAGTAATAGCCAAGATACCGACGTATATCCCGATGCCAGTACAGGTGAACCCCGACAACCTGCCGGTGCTGCTTCGACATAAACGAGACTTTGGAATAACAGCAGCCATTATTGCAGCTATTGCAGCATCCATCGCCGCTGCTACTGCTGCTGCAGTGGCGTTGACAACCTCGATACAGACTGCAGCAACACTCAACAATGTCACCGGGAGGGTAGCTGAAGCCCTTGCAACACAAAATCAGATTAATGGACTGTTGGGTGTATACAAAACCTGCCTGGACTCTGTGTCACCCCGGTAGCTTATAATAATTTGTCTCAATTCCAGAACCTGACCAAACAGTTGCGAGCCCAAATTGTTATCATAAACGCCACTAAGGTACCCATTGGCACTGTCCATGATTGGGTTGTCATGCTACAACAATCACTCTCGCTCCTCAAAAACTGGGCAGGCATAGGAGCCCTCGTTATATTAATGATTCTGGCTCAAGTGCTCCTACTAAGATGCATCTGTAGAGTTGCGCGATGGCAGCAACGGCAGCAACAAGTTTTGGTTCAAGCTATGATGGCTCTAGAGGCTGGTACCTCCCCCCAGATATGGCTTAATATGCTGGATCGGTAGTCAAAGACGGGTAAGACCGACCCCACCCTATAGCAACCTAAGACAGGGACCCCTCGGCCAGGAGGGACACCCGATGACGGGTAAGCGTAGGGAGTGAGGGCGGCAACCTAAGACAGGCACGATCCCCGCCATCATATATAAATAAAAAGGGGGAGCTGTGGAGAGCCATGAAATAGATGCAAGGAGTCACGTATGCGGAGGTGCCCGGGGATTGAGGAAGCGAGACTGATTGGCTGGCTGCAAGCATGGGTGAGCCCGTGCTCGCAGCGTGATCAGGGAGAGGGGCGTGGACTAGATCGGTGATTGGCCGAGGTAAAGGATATAAAGCGGAGAGACTGTTGGGACAGAGAGAGAACTAATAAAGAAGCTTGCCACCCATCACGTTTGCGGGTCATTCTTGCCAGCGAGAGCGACAGAACCCTCCTACACTGTTGGTGGGAATGCAAGCTGGTGCATCCACTCTGGAAAACAGCATGGAGGTTCCTCAAAATGTTGAAAATAGAACTGCCCTATGGCTAATTGAATTCAAATTGTAACAAAATACTTTCCCTGTGTTCAATGATTTTTTTTTTTTACCATTGTCTCATCACTCTCATTATTTTTGTTTTTTATTATATGGAGAGGATATTTTTATTTTTCATGTTTCCACTTTTTATAGGTATTTATATATTTATATATATTTCCCATTATTTTATTCCCTTAGACTGCTTTGTTGAATCACTGTTTAGTATCATGTTGTTTAGACTCTACGTGTTTGTGTGTTTTCCCATTTTTTTCTTGTGGTTGATTTCTAGTTACATACCATAGGGGTCAAGAACAGTTGCATGGTATGCTTTCAATCTTTTTAAATTTACTGAGGCTTGTTTTATGACCTAACATGTGATATACTCTAGATGTTCCACATACACTGGAAGAAAATGTGTATTCTGTTGTTTTGGGATAGAATTGTTTGTATACACCTGTGTTGTCCACATGGTCTCATTTATCATCCAAAGACATGATTTCCATACTGATTTTCTGCCCTGATGATCTACCCATTGATGTACTTTGGGGTTAAAGCCCCCTACTCTTGCTGTGCCATAACATCTTGTCTCCTTATCCCCATTAATATTTCCTGTATGTATTTAGGTGCTTCAGTGTTGGGTGCATAGATATTTAGAATTGTTATATCTCCCTGTTGGATTTAACCCTTTGCATTATGTAATGTCTTTATCACGCGCTACAGTCTTTGTTTTAAATTCCATTTTTTATGATATAAGCATTTCTTCTCTGGGTTGTTTTCGTTTTGTTTTGATTTTGTTTGTTTGTTTTTTGTTTTTTGTTTTATTTTATTTTTTTTTTTTTTTTTTTGCTTCCAAACACATGCATCTATGCTTTCCATACCTTAGCTTTTACTCTGCATGTATCTCCACATCTGAGATGATCTCTTCTGGGTACCATATAGATAAGTCTTGCTTATTTATCCCTTCTCTACCTTGTCATTTAATTGGAAAATTTAGGCCCTTTACATTTAACATAATTATTGACATGTATGTCCTTATTGAAATTTTGTTATTTGTTGTCCGGTTGTTTGTAGTTTTCTGTTTCTGTCTCCTTATCTTCCTCTTTTCCTTTGTGATTGACAAGTTTCTGTAGTGTTGTTTGGCTTTCTCTTTTTAAATTTTGTGCATCCACTACAGGTTTTAGGTTTGCGATTACCCTGAAGTTCTTATATAATATCCTGCATTATAGCAGTGTATATGAATTGGACAGTCACTTGAGTCTAAACACATTCTTTACACATTCCTGGGTGGCTCAGTTGCTTAAGCATCTGTCTTCAGTTCAGGTCTGATCCCAGGGTCCTGGGATCGAGCCCTACATCCAGCTCCCTGCTCAGCAGCCTGCTTCTCTCTCTCCCTCTGCCTGCTGTTCCCCCTTCTTGTGCTCTCTCTCTGTCTCTCCCTGTCAAATAAATAAATAAAAACTTCTAAAATCAATACATTATTTTAAAAAAAATCTTCTCTACCTTTTTCCTTAACTCTTCCATATATTATGTACATGCTATCATATTGACATATTATTTTGTATTTTACATCTTTTTACTCATAATTACTTATGCAATTTCTGGCCACTCATTTTCCATTTATTTATTTATTTACTTATTTATTTATAATTTATCTACTTATTTGACAGACAGAGATCACAAGTAGGAAGAGAGGCAGTCAGAGAGAGAAAGAAGAGAAATCAGGCTCTCTGCTCTGCAGGGAGGCTCTGTGAGGCTCAATCTCAGGATCCAGGGACCATGACCTGAGCCAAAGGCAGAGGCTTTAACCCACTGATCCACCCAGGCGTCCCTCATTTTCCATTTTTAAAAGGTCAGTTTCACATTTATTGTAAGACTGTTTTGGTGATGATAAACTTTAGCTTTCGTTTCTCTAGGAAGATGTTGATCTCTCTTTCAAATCTGAACAGTAGTCTTGTCAAGTACATTCTTCTTGGTTGTACTTCTTTTTCCCTTCAGCACTTTGCACATATCGTGCCACTCATTCTGGCTTGCAGAGAGCTTCATTTATTTTGACACTGTTAAGATGAAGGGTTCACTGGGTTATCTTCTACTGCGGTGTAAAGTTTTTTGCTTGTTTGCTACCTGGAAAGATGTGGAATATGACAGCACTAACACACACACACACACACACACACACACACAGAGTCATAGTATTCTTTTGGCTTTTCAAAATTTTCCTTCCTCCTTTAACCAGCATTACTCTAGCTGGTGGCCTGAGTTTTGCTCTGGCACCCTGCTATGAGACATCAAAGGGTACAGCAGGAATGTTCACCATCTGTCTCTCTAGTGAGCACAGCCCTTCTCAAGAGATTGTCATCCCATAACGGAAGTATCAAAACAAAGGTGCCCTGAGAATACCAATTCCAACTCCAACTCCAACTCCCAAGGGTTGGAACATGCTGATGTCCACCCTGAGGTCAGCTGCACAATGCATATGACAGTGGGCAACTGTCCCAGCACCATCTGAGTAGGCAATCCACTCTACTTCTAATACCTGAGATCCAAGGAAAGATCAAAACCCCTGAGCTATATAAAGGCAAAGGACTCACACACAATGAAAAAGACATTCTTATAGACACTTGGAGAAATTTTATTATACTCATTAATTAACAATGAGTAAATAAAAAATTAAAAGAAAAGCAAGCACAGAGTAGGCTCCCCTGGAAGTGCCCCTGTGTAAGCGACGGGGGCGTGTCTCCAGGCAGGTCCTCCTGCAGTTACCCTAGAAATGTGGGAAATCTGGCGCAGATGCGGTTACAACCTGCACAGTTCTATCTTTTTCCTAGCAAGCTGTGAGCCTGTCTGAGGGCCCTCTGGTGCGACACCATGAAAGTAGTTGAGGCCACGGCAGCTCAGCTAGAAACTTTGAACTTTAATGGCACTGGTTTGGGGGATGGCCAAGGTCAGGCGGTGCAGTCTCAGGGCTGTATATATGTTCCAGGATCACGGCCGTCACTGCAGTCGCATGAGGTGTCCCCGGACAGCAGACAGGACACGGATGTTCAGCCTGCCAAGGAGCAGTCACTTGAATTTCCTCCACAGTCAAGGCGGGAACTGCTCACCATCCCTGAGCGCTGTAGAGCTGGCGGGGACACGGACTCTCTAGACACTTCAGCCTCCGATTTGGACTTGGACGGTGAAACAGATTCGGGTAGTTCAAGAGCCTCCTCATTCTCATCATCTTCCTCTTGTATATCACTTCCTCCACTGCTGTCAGGCGGAGAAGATGGCTGACAAACTGAGAAGGAAAACAAGAATTTTATTCTTAAAACAAAAGATGAATTACTTTTTAATGGACTACTTTCTGTTGAAGAACTCACTATTATTCTGCATGAAGATACTGATTTAAAGCCCCTTGGGATGGTTTCAAGTATTATTGAGCAATTGGTAATAATTCCATTGATGATTAACCTATCTCCGGTTAATGGGAATGTAATGTTCTTTTGAGACTGTAATTTTTAAAAGCAATCGACAGGCAGCAGGAAAGATATTTGAGATATTTGAACCTGTTGCACATCCATTTATATCTCACGGTTTAATTCTTCAGAGCACATTGAGAGTAAAGGTATGATAATACAGGACACTATGTATTTTGGTCGGTCAAAGAAAGTCTTCACTCAGTACATAGTCACAGAAATGCCCAGAGTGTCTCAATCGCATTCCTCAGTCCCTGCGATATCAGTGAATCATTTTCCAAGAGCAAGTGTGACCCGGAAGAATGTACTCACTCTCTCAGTCCAATGTAGGTCAGGCCCATCCAAGGTCAAGCCTGAAATGGGCAAACTGGGTGGGAGGGATGTGAGTGCCAAATTATGGGAAAAGGCCTGGAGAACTGGCACTTTGGGCTCTCACCTTGAAAGCATAAAGGGAGAGAGGTCTGGGGCAGAAAAAGCAATGGAGACCCTGAGAAACCCTGAGAGCCTGATTGGAATCAGCCTGTGTCAGAGTCTCTGTCAGAGAAACTTATCTGCAAAGGCTGGACTGTATGCTGAAACCATGAGGCCAGGATCCTGCTCTCTGCTGACCTTCACCAAATAATCAGACCCACCATTCACCAGGTGCCATTTCACTCCAAATGTTATGTACTTTATTTCAATAAATAATTTACTCTAATCCTCAGAGGAGAGTCTTTTCCTCATTGTAAATTTGAGAGACAGAAGCTCAACCATAGGAGAACACCTGTCAAGGGTCATTTGGTTGTGTGGCCAAATCCTACAGGAGCCAGGTGTACTCCAAGCTCAGCTGAGCTCTAAACAGAGGGCATCAGATTGGGAGCACCAGCAATAGGAGTGCTCCAGAGATCAGACAGGCAGGAGGGGAGACAGAGATCATATTCGAACTTCTACCCTAAATAAGGGAATTTCTATTAGAAAGCTTTGAACTTAACTCTCTTAACATGTTTCTTGAATTTCTTTTTATAATCTGTATAATGTCTGTAAATATTTATTAGCTGCACATTGAAAATATATTCTGAAAGGAGTAGATGATCCAAAGAGTTCATTGTTCTGCTTGTGTTTCTCCAGTGTTCCCAGCACCATTTCTTGAAGGGACTATACTTTTTATTCAGTCTTCTTGGCTTCCTTACCTATTATTGGTTGACCACATGTGTTGGTATTTAATTCTGGGCTCTCTATTCTGTTCTATTGGTGCATAGGTTGCTTTTTTTGCCATTACCACGTTGGATTCTGTTACTATGGCTTTGAGGTATGGTTTGAAATGAAGAAATGTGCTACCTCCAGCTTTGCTCTCTTTTTGCAGGATTGCTTTGGTTATTTGGAGTCTCCTATGCTTCCCCACAAATTTCAGAATGATTTCTTCTATTTCTATAAAAAAATGCCTTTGGTATTTTGATTGGGATCAGATTGACTCTGTAATGGTTGTGTAATATGGTCATTTCAACAGTATTAATTCTTCCAATCATAAACGTGGAACGTGTTTCCATTTGTTTGTGTCTTCAACTTCTTTCAGGAAAGTCTTGTAGTTTTCATTGTAAAGGTCCTTCACTTCCCTGGTTTCTTATATTCCTATTTTGTTGCTTTTGATGCTGTTTTCATTTTCTGATGCTTCACCATTAGCGTACAGGGATGCCACTGATTTTTGTAAGTACATTTGTAATATGTCACTTTATTGAATCATTGATTACTTTCAACAGATTTTTTTATTGACTCTTCAGATTTTTCTGTATGTAAGATGATATTTGTAAAGAGTGACATTTTCACTTCTTCCTTCCTGATGTCGAAGGATTTTCTTTCTTTCTCTTGCCTAATTGCTCTAGCTAGGACTTCTGCTACTATATTGAATAGAGGTGGTAAGAGTGTCCTTCCTTGTTATGTTCCTGTTCTTAGAGGAAATTCTTTCAATTTTTCTTCATTGAGTAGGATGTTTGCTATGGGTTTCCTGTAGGTGGCCGTTTACGCAATTCACAGCACTCACCATAGAAGTTTTTTAAAATTTTTTAGTAAACATATAATGTATTATTATCCCCAGGGGTACAGGTCTGCGAATCACCAGGTTGATACATTTCACAGCACTCACCATATCACATATCCTCCTGAATGTCCATAACCCCACCTCCCCCTTCCTACCCCCCTCCCCCCAGCCATAAAGAGAGCTCCTTTGTATGTCAGATGCAATTTGGGGGCCTGTAGGCCCCATGTGATCCTCAACCCCAGGTTCTCAGGTGTTTGTGCCTCCCCTACAAGCCCGTCTTCCTGACCTTCAGCCTCCACCTGTGCCTCTCAAATGACTATTCTGGTCTTTTCAGGTTGTCTCCATCTTCCTAAGTCAGTCTTGTTCAATTGTGTGTTTCTAGGAATGTACCCATTTCCTTTTTTTTTTTAATTTATTTATTTTTATTTATTTTCATCATAACAGTATTCATTATTTTTCCACCACACCCAGTGCTCCATGCAATCCATGCCCTCTATAATACCCACCACCTGGTACCGCGACCTCCCACCCCCCGCCCCTTCAAAACCCTCAGATTGTTTTTCAGAGTCCATAGTCTCTCATGGTTCAACTCCCCTCCAATTTCCTCCAACTCCTTCTCCTCTCTATCTTCCCATGTCTTCCATGCTATTCGCTATGCTCCACAAATAAGTGAAACCATATGATAACTGACTCTCTCTGCTTGACTTATTTCACTCAGCATAATCTCTTTCAGTCCTGTCCATGTTGCTAAAAAAAGTTGGGTGTCCGTCCTTTCTGATGGAGGCATAATACTCCATAGTGTATATGGACCACATCTTCCTTATCCATTCGTCCATTGAAGGGCATCTTGGTCCTTTCCATAGTTTCGTGACCGTGGCCATTGCTGCTATAAACATTGGGGTACAGATGGCCCTTCTTTTCACTCCATCTGTATCTTTGGGGTAAATACCCAGGAGTGCAATGGCAGGGTCATAGGGAACTTCTATTTTTAATTTCTTGAGGAATCTCCACACTGTTCTGCAAAGAGTCTGCACCAACTTGCATCTCCACCAACAGTGGAAGAGGGTCCCCCTTTCTCCACATCCCCCAGCATATGTTGTTTCCTGTCTTGCTAATTTTGACCATTCTAACTGGTGTAAGTTGATATCTCAATGTGGTTTTAATTTGAATCTCCCTGAGGGCTAGGGATGATGAACACTTTTTCATGTGTCTGATAGCCATTTGTATGTCTTCACTGGAGAAGTGTCTGTTCGGATCTTCTGCCTATTTTTTGATATGATTGTCTGTTTTTTGTGCGTTGAATTTCAGGAGTTCTTTATAGATCCTGGATATCAATCTTTTGTCTGTACTGTCATTTGCAAATATCTTCTCCCATTCCGTGGGTTGCCTCTTTGTTTTCTTGACTGTTTCCTTTGCTGTACAGAAGCTTTTGATGTTGATGAAGTCCCAAAAGTTCATCTTTGTTTTTGTTTCCTTTGCCTTTGGAGACATATCTTGAAAGAAGTTGCTGTGACTGGTATCGAAGAGATTACTGCCTAGTTCTCCTGTAGGATTCTGATGGATTCCTGTCTCACATTGAGTTCTTTTATCCATTTTGAGTTTATCTTTGTGTATGGTGTAATAGAATGGTTGAGTTTCATTCTTCTACATATAGCTGCCCAGGTTTCCCAGCACCATTTATTGAAGAGCTTGTCTTTTTTTCCCACGGTATATTTTTTCCTGTTTTGTCAAAGATTATTTGACCATAGAGTTGAGGGTCTATATCTGGGCTCTCTACTCTGTTCCACTGGTCTATGTGTCTGTTTTTATGCCAGTACCATGCTGTCTTGGAAATATAGAGACAATCTACAGAAAGAAAGTCTTCCTTGACTTCTTAAGTCTTTTTCTACTTTCATTTTTCTTGACAATTTATCAATATTTTCTGCCTTTTTTGCTTCCTTTCACTGTATTAATTTAATTTTTGTGTGTATATAAGTTTTGCTTCCTTTCCAATTTTGGGATTGAGTGCCTTCTAACAAATAGATTAAAATGCACCCAGGACAAGTAGATCACCCCTTTTTTCCATCTGGGAAATTATATTGTCTCTTCTTCCTCTCTCTTTTTTTTCCTTTATTTCTTCTTCTTTTCTTTTTGGATTTGACTTCTTTGCATTTATCTGGTGTGTATTTCACAGGGATCATGGTTGATGTTTTTGATTGATTTCACTTGTTCATCCATTCTTCTCTGAACAAAATGACTAAAAGTGGGAATTCACAACAAAAGAAAGAACCAGGGTTAATGCTGTCATGGATCTAATCAATATGGATATAAGTAAAGTGTTGGAGATGGAATTCAGGATAATAATGATAAAGTTACTAACTGGGCCTGAAAAAAGTTTAAAAGACAGTTGACAGTCTCTTTAGTGCCAATATGAAACCCAAACAGTTCTAAATTTAAAATGCTTTAACTAAGATGCAGACTAAACTGGATATTTGAACAGCAATGGTAAATGAGGCAGAAGAGAGAGTAAGTGACATAGAAGACAAGTTGATGGAAAGGAAAGAAGTTGAGGAAAAGAGAGAACAACAAGTAATGGACCATTAGGGGAGACTTTGAGAAATCAGCAATGTCATCAAATGAAACAATATTAGAATTTTGGGGGTCCCTGAGAGAGAAGAAAGAGAAATTGAGGGCCAAAAGGTATATTTAGCAAATCATAGCTGAGGTCTTCCCAAATCTGGGGAAGGAAAGAGGTATTCAAGTCTAAGAGGTAGAGAGGACACTCCCAAAATCAATAAAAATAGATCCACACCACAACATGTAATAGTGAAGCTTGCAAATTTCAGAGATGAAAGCAAAATAATGAAAGCAGCTCAAGACAACAGGTTCTTAACCTACAATATTAGAAACACTAGGCTGGCAACAAATAAAATATGCGTTCTTCTGAAGCACGCATTGAACATTCTCCAAACAGATCACATCCCACATCACCAATCAAGTCTCAAGCAATACCAAAAGACTGGGATAACTCTCTGCATGTTTTCAGACAACAGTGATCTTGAATTCAATCACAGGAGGAAATTTGGAAGGTAATCAAACACTTGGAGGTTAAAGAGCATCCTATTAAAAAATGAAGGGTCAACCAGGAAATTAAAGAACTTTAAAAATTTATGAAAACTAATGAGAATGAAAACACACTGTTCAAACCTTTGGGAAATAGCAAAAGCTGTCTTAAGAGGGAGCTGTATTTCAATACAAGCCTCTCTCAAAAATTAGAAAAATCTCACATACACAAGCTCTCCTTACACCTAAGAGAACTGGAGAAAGAAGAGCAAATATGGCTTAAACCAAGCTGGAGAAGAGAAATAATAAATACTAGAGCCGAAATTAGTGAACTAGAAGCCAGAGGAATAGTAGAACATATCAATGAAAGTAGAAGCTGGTTCACTGAAATAATTAATAAGATTGATAAACTCCCAGCCAGACTTTAAAAAAAGAAAAGAAAAAGGACTCTTGGGCACCTGGGTGGCTTAGTCAGTCAGGAACCTGCCTTCAGCTCAGGTCATGATCCCAGGTCTTAGGATCAAGTTCCGTATCAGGCTCCTGGCTCTGCAGGGAGTCTGCTTCTTCCTCTGTCCCTCCCCCAACTTGTTCTCTCTCTCGCTCATTTTCACATTCTCTCTCTCAGAAATGAATAAATAAAGCCAAATAAATTTGTTTAAAAGAAAAGAGAAGGGACTCAAATTAAGAAAACGATAGGTGAAAGAGGAGAGATCAAAACCAACACCAAGGAAATAGAAACAAATTTAAGAACATATTATAGCAGCTATATGCCAACCAGCAAGGAAATTGAAACAGTAATCAAAAATCTCTTGACAAAGAAGAATCCAGGGCCATATGACTCCAGGAGAATTATACCAAACATCTAAAGAAGAACTAATACCTACTCTTCTGAAGCTGCTTTAAAAAAAAAAAAAAAAAAGAAAAGAAATGGAAAGAAATTTCCCAATCATTCTATGAGACCAGTTTTACCTTGATCCCAGAACCAGATAAAGATCCAACCAAAAAGGAGAGTTACTGACAAATAACCCTGATAAACCTAGATGCTAGAATTCTCACCAAGATACTACTAAATAGGATGCAACAGTACATTAAAAGGATTATTCACCACGACCAAGTGGAATTGATTCCTGCGATGCAAGCAAGGTTCAATGTTCACAAATCAATCAATGTGATAGATCACATAAATAAAAGAAAAGGCGAGAAGCATATGATCCTTTAAGTTGATGCAGAAAAAACATTTGATAAAATTCAAAATTCTTTCTTCATTAAAACTCTTCAAAGTGTAGGGATAGAGGGAACATGCATCAGTATCATTAAATTCATCTATGAAAAGCAGCAAATATCATTCTCAAAGGGAAGAAACAGAGCTTTTCCCTTAAGGTGAAGAACATGACAGGGATGCCCAGTCTCACTACTATTGTTCAACATAGTACTAGAAGTCCTAGCTTCAGCAATCAGACAACAAAAACAAATAAAAAGCATTCAAATTGGCAAAGAAGTCAAACTTTCTCTCTTCCCAGATGGCATGGTACTTAATGTTCATCATCACTAGCCCTCAGGGAGATTCAAATTAAAACCACATTGAGATATCACTTATAACAGTTAGAATGGCCAAAATTAACAAGACAGGAAACAACATGTGTTGGAGGGGATGTGGAGAAAGGGGAACCCTCTTCCACTGTTGGTGGAAATGCAAGTTGGTGCAGCCTCTTTGCAGAACAGTGTGGAGATTCCTCAAGAAATTAAAAATAGAACTTCCCTATGACCCTGCCATTGCACTCCTGGGTATTTACCCCAAAGATACAGATGGAATGAAAAGAAGGGCCATCTGTACCCCAATGTTTATAGCAGCAATGGCCACGGTCACGAAACTATGGAAAGGACCAAGATGCCCTTCAACGGACGAATGGATAAGGAAGATGTGGTGCATATACACTGTGGAGTTTTATGCCTCCATCAGAAAGGACGAATACCCAACTTTTTTAGCAACATGGACGGGACTGAAAGAGATTATGCTGAGTGAAATAAGTCAAGCAGAGAGAGTCAGTTATCATATGGTTTCACTTATTTGTGGAGCATAACAAATAGCATGGAGGCCATGAGGAAATAGAGGAGAAAAGGCTTGGGGGAAATTGGAGGGGAGTTGAACCATGAGAGACTATGGACTCTGAAAAACAATCCGAGGGTTTTGAAGGGGCGAGGGGTGGGAGGTCGGGGTACCAAGTGGTGGGTATTATAGAGGACACGGATTGCATGGAGCACTGGGTGTGGTGGAAAAAAAATGAATACTGTTATGCTGGAAATTAATTAATTAATTAATTAAAAAAAAGAAAACCCAAAAAACTCCACCCCAAAATTGCTAGAACTCATACAGCAATACAGCCATATGACAGGATACAAAATCAATGCACAGAAATCAGTTGCATTTCTATACATTAATAATGAGAGAGAACCACACACCATACACAAGGATAAACTCAAAATGGATGAAAGACCCAATGTGAAGCAGGAATCCATGAAAATCTCTGAGAGCAAAGGCAGTAACCACTTCAACCTTGGCCAGAGCAAAGTCTTGCAAGACATGTCTCTAAAGGCAAGAGAAACAAAAGCAAAACTGAACTATTGGGACACAAACTGAGGGTTGTGAAAGGGGAGGTTGATGGGGGTATGGGGTAAATGGGTGATGGGCATTAAGGAGTACACACGAAGTGATGAGCACTGGGTGTATATGCAACTGATGAATCATTGAACAGTGCATCAGAAGCTAATGATGTACTAAATGTTGGCTAATTGAATTCAAATTTTAACAAAATGTTTTCCCTGTGTTCAATGATTTTTTTTTTTTTTTACCATTGTCTCATCACTCTCATTATTTTTGTTTTTTATTATATGGAGAGGATATTTTTATTTTTCATGTTTCCACTTTTTATAGGTATTTGTATATATTTCCCATTATTTTATTCCCTTAGACTGCTTTGTTGAATCACTGTTTAGTATCATGTTGTTTAGACTCTACGTGTTTGTGTGTTTTCCCGTTTTTTTCTTGTGGTTGATTTCTAGTTACATACCATAGGGGTCAAGAATAGTTGCATGGTATGCTTTCAATCTTTTTAAATTTACTGAGGCTTGTTTTATGCCCTAACATGTGATATACTCTAGATGTTCCATATACACTGGAAGAAAATGTGTATTCTGCTGTTTTGGGATGGAATGGTCTGTATACATCCATGTTGTCCACATGATCTCATTTCTCATCCAAAGACATGATTTCCATATTGATTTTCTGCCTTGATGATCTACCCATTGATGTACTTTGGGGTTAAAGCCCCCTATTCTTGCTGTGCCATATCATCTTGTCTCCTTATGTCCATTAATATTTGCTTTATATATTTAGGTGCTTCAGTGTTGGGTGCATAGATATTTAGAATTGTTATATCTCCCTGTTGGATTTACCCCTTTGCATTATGTAATGTCTTTCTCTGTCACTCGTTACAGTCTGTGCTTTTTGTGTTTTTTTTTAAATATTTTATTTATTTATTTATTTATTTGACAGAGAGAAAGATCACAGGTAGACAGAGAAAGAGGGGGAAGCAGGCTCCCTGCTGAGCAGAGAGCCTGATGTGGGGCTTGATCCCAGAACCCTGAGATCATGATCTGAGCCCAAGGCAGAGGCTTAACCCACTGAGCCACCCAGGTGTCCCACAGTCTGTTTTTTAAATTCCATTTTTTCTGATATAACCATTTCTTCTCTGGGTTGTTATCATTTTGTTTGTTCGGTTATTTTTTGCTTCCAAACACATGCATCTACGTTTTCCATACCTTAGCTTTTACTCTGCATGTATCTCTACATCTGAGATGATCTCTTCTGGGCACCATACAGATAGGTCTTGCTTATTTATCCATTCTCTACCTTGTTATTTGATTGGAATATTTAGGCTCTTTACATTTAACGTAATTATTCACACATATGTCCTTATTGAAATTTTGTTATTTGTTGTCCGGTTGTTTGTAGTTTTCTGTTCCTGTCTCCTTACCTTCCTGCTTTTCTTTGTGACTGATGAGTTTCTATAGTGCTGTTTGGCATTCTCTTTTTTAAAATTTTGTATATCCACTACAGATTTTAGGTTTTCCATTACCCTGATGTTCTTATATAATATCCTGCATTATAGCAGTGTATATGAATTAGACAGTCACTTGAGTCTAAACACATTCTTTACACATCCCTGGGTGGCTCAGTTGCTTAAGCCTCTGCCTTCAGCTCTGGTCTGATCCCAGGGTCCTGGGATCAAGCCCTACATCCAGCTCCCGGCTCAGCAGCCTGCTTCTCTCTCCCTCTGCCTGCTGTTCCCCCTTCTTGTGCTCTCTCTCTTTCTCTCTCTGTCAAATAAAAAAAAAAAAAAAAACCTTTAAAAAATAAATACATTCTTTAAAAAAAAATTCTCTTCCTTTTTCCTTATCTATTCCATATATTATGTACATGCTATCATATTGACATTTTTTTTGTATTTTACATCTTTTAACTCATAACTTAGTTATACAATTTCTGGCTGCTCATTTTCCATTTATTTATTTATTTATTTATTTATTATTTGCCTATTTATTTGACAGACAGAGATCACAAGTAGGCAGAGAGAGAGAGAGGAGAAATCAGGCTCGATCCCAGGACCCCGGGACCATGACCTGAGCCAAAGGCAGAGGCTTTAACCCACTTATCCACCCAGCACCCCTCATTTTCCATTTTTTTAAAATGTCAGTTTCACATTTATTTTAAGAATGTTTTGGCGGTGGTAAACTTCTTTAGCTTTCATTTCTATAGGAAGATGTTGATCTCTCTTTCAAATCTGAACAATAGTCTTGTCAAGTACATTCTTCTTGGTTATAGTTCTTTTTCCTTTCAGGACTTTGTATATATCATGCCACTCATTCCAGCTTGCAGAGAGCTTCAGTTATTTTGACACTGTTAAGATGAAGAGGTTCACTGAGTTATCTTCTGCTGCAGGGTAAAATTTTTTGCTTGTTTGCTACCTGGAAAGATGTGGAATATGACAACACACACACACACACACACACACACACACACACACAGTCATAGTATTCTTTTGGCCTTTCAAAATTTTCCTTCCTCCTCTAACCAGGATTACTCTAGCTGGTGGGCTGAGTTTTGCCCTGGCAGCCTGCTATGAGGCGTCAAAGGGTACAGTGGGAATGTTCACCATCCTCTGAGCCCACACATCTGCCCCTCGGTGATCACAGCCCCTCTCAAGAGATTGTCATCCCATAACCCAAGTATCAAAACATAGGTGCCCTGAGAATACCTTAAGGAACCCCCAAGGGGTGGAGCATGCTGATGTCCACCCTGAGGTCAGCTGCACAGTGCATGTGACAGTGGGCCCTCTCCCAGCACCCTCTGAGTAGGAGATCCACTCTGATTCTAATGTCTGAGATTCCAAGTTAAGTGAGGAGGCATCACTCCCACCAAAGCCCTGAGCTATATAAAGGCAAAGGACTCACAAACAAGGAAAAAGATATTCTTATAGACACTTGGAGAAATTTTATTACACTCATTAATTAACAATGAGTAAATAAGAAATTAAAAGAAAAGCAAGTGCAGAGTAGGCTCCCCTGGAAGTGCCCCTGTGTAAGTGGCGGGGGCATGTCTCCAGGAAGGTCCGCGTGCAGTTACCCTAGAAACGCACGGAATCTGGCGCAGATGTGGTTACAACCCGCACAGTTCTTTTTCCTAATGAGCTCTGAGCCTGTCTGAGGGCCCTCTGGCACGACACCATGGAAGTAGTTGAGGCCACGGCAGCTCAGCTTGAAACTCTGAAATTTAATGGCACCGGTTTGGGGTATGGCCAAGATCAAGCAGTGCAGTCTCGGAGCTGTATACCTGTCCCGGGGTCATGGCCGTCACTGCAGTCGCATGAGGTGTCCCTGGGCAGCAGACAGGACGTGGAGGTTCCGCCTGCCAAGGGGCAGCCACCTGAATTCCCTCCACAGTCAAGGCCAGGACCTCCCCCTGCAGGGAACTGCGTCACCGCCCCTGCGCCTCCTCTTTCTCATCATCTTCCTCTTGTATATCACTTCCTCCACTGCTGTCAGATGGAGAAGATGACTGACAAACTGAGAAGGAAAACACGAATTTTCTTCTTAAAACAAAAGATGAATTACTCCTTAATGAACTACCTTCTGTTGAAGAACTCACTATTATTCTGCATGAATATACTGATTTAAAGCCCTTTGGGATGGTTTCAAGTATCATTGAGCAATTGGTAATAATTCCATTAATGATTAACCTACCTCCAGTTAAAGGGAATGTAATGTTTTTTTGAGACTGTAATTTTTAAAAGCAATCAACAGGCAGCAGGAAAGATATTTGAAATATGTGAACCTGTTGCACATCCATTTATGTGTCACAGTTTAATTCTTCAGAGCACATTGAGAGTAAAGGTCTGAAAATTAAGGACACTATGTATTTTGCTTCATCAGTGGAAGACTTCACTCAGTACATATTCACAGAAATGCCCAGAGTGTCTCAATCACATTCCTCAGTCCCTGCGATGTCAGTGAATCATTTTCCAAGAGCAAGTGTGACCTGAGAGAATGTACCCACTCTCTCAGGCACATGTAGGTCAGGCCCATCCAAGGTCAAGGCTGAAATGGGCAAACTGGGTGGAAGGGATGTGAGTGCCAAGTTATGGGAAAAGGCCTGGAGAACTGGCACTTTGGGCTCTCACCTTGAAAGCGTCAAGGGAGAGAGGCCTGGGGCAGTAAAAGCAAAAGAGATCCTGACCAAACCTGAGAGGCTAATTGGAATCAGCCTGTGTCAGAGTCTCTGTCAGAGAAACTTATCTGCAAAGGCTGGACTGTATGCTGAAACCATGAGGCCAGGATCCAGCTCTCTGCTGACCTTCACCAAATAATCAGGCCCACCGTTCACCAGGTGCCATTTCATTCTGAACATTATGTACTTTATTTCAATAAATAATTTACTCTAATCCTCAGAGGAGAGTCTTTCCTCATTTTAAATCTGAGTGACAGAAACTCAAGGTTCATTTGGTTGTGTGGCCAAATCCTACAGGAGCCAGGTGTACCCCAAGCTCAGCTGAGCTCTAAACAGAAGGCATCAGATTGGGAGCACCAGCAATAGGAGTGCTCCAGAGATCAGACAGGCAGGAGGGGAGACAGAGATCATATTCGAACTTCTACCCTAAATAAGGGAATTTCTATTAGAAAGCTTTGAACTTAACTCTCTTAACATGTTTCTTGAATTTCTTTTTATAATCTGTATAATGTCTGTAAATATTTATTAGCTGCACATTGAAAATATATTCTGAAAGGAGTAGATGATCCAAAGAGTTCATTGTTCTGCTTGTGTTTCTCCAGTGTTCCCAGCACCATTTCTTTTTTTTTTTTTTTTTTTTTTTTTTTTTTTTTTTTTTTTTTTTTTTTAATTTTTTTATTTTTATAAACATATATTTTTATCCCCAGAATGGGAGAAGATATTTGCAAACGACATATCAGATAAAGGACTAGTGTCCAGAATCTATAAAGAACTTAGCAAACTCAACACCCAAAGAACAAATAATCCAATCAAGAAATGGGCAGAAGACATGAACAGACATTTCTGCAAAGAAGACATCCAGATGGCCAACAGACACATGAAAAAGTGCTCCATATCACTCGGCATCAGGGAAATACAAATCAAAACCACAATGAGATATCACCTCACACCAGTCAGAATGGCTAAAATCAACAAGTCAGGAAATGACAGATGCTGGCGAGGATGCGGAGAAAGGGGAACCCTCCTCCACTGTTGGTGGGAATGCAAGCTGGTCCAGCCACTCTGGAAAACAGCATGGAGGTTCCTCAAAATGTTGAAAATAGAACTGCCCTATGACCCAGCAATTGCACTATTGGGTATTTACCCTAAAGATACAAATGTAGTGATCCAAAGGGACACATGCACCCGAATGTTTATAGCAGCAATGTCCACAATAGCCAAACTATGGAAAGAACCTAGATGTCCATCAACAGATGAATGGATCAAGAAGATGTGGTATATATACACAATGGAATACTATGCAGCCATCAAAAGAAATGAAATCTTGCCATTTGCAACAACATGGATGGAACTAGAGCGTATCATGCTTAGCGAAATAAGTCAAGCAGAGAAAGACAACTATCATATGATCTCCCTGATATGAGGAAGTGGTGATGCAACATGGAGGCTTAAGTGGGTAGAAGAATAAATGAAACAAGATGGGATTGGGAGGGAGACAAACCATAAGTGACTCTTAATCTCACAAAACAAACTGAGGGTTGCCGGGGGGAGGGGGTTTGGGAGAAGGGGGTGGGATTATGGACATTGGGGAGGGTATGTGATTTGGTGAGTGCTGTGAAGTGTGTAAACCTGGTGATTCACAGACCTGTACCCCAGCACCATTTCTTGAAGGGACTATACTTTTTATTCAGTCTTCTTGGCTTCCTTACCTATTATTGGTTGACCACATGTGTTGGTATTTAATTCTGGGCTCTCTATTCTGTTCTATTGGTGCATAGGTTGCTTTTTTTGCCATTACCACATTGGATTCTGTTACTATGGCTTTGAGGTATGGTTTGAAATGAAGAAATGTGCTACCTCCAGCTTTGCTCTCTTTTTGCAGGATTGCTTTGGTTTTTTAGTCTCCTATGCTTCCACACAAATTTCAGAATGATTTCTTCTAATTTTGATTGAGATCACATTGACTCTGTAATGGCTTTGTGTAATATGGTCATTTCAACAGTATTAATTCTTCAAATCATAAACATGGGATGTGTTTCCATTTGTTTGTGTCTCCAACTTCTTTCAGGAAAGTCTTATAGTTTTCATTGTAAAGGTCCTTCACTTCCCTGGTTTCTTATATTCCTATGTTGTTGTTTTTGATGCTGTTTTCATTTTCTGATGTTTCACTGTCAGCGTACAAGGATGCCACTGATTTTTGTAAGTCAATTTGTAATATGTCACTTTATTGAATCATTGATTACTTTCAACAGATTTTTTTTAATTGACTCTTCAAATTTTTCTGTATGTAAGATAATATTTGCAAAGAGTGACGTTTTCACTTCTTCCTTCCTGATGTCGAAGGATTTTCTTTCTTTCTCTTGCCTAATTGTTCTAGCTAGGACTTCCACTACTATATTGAGTAGAGGTGGTGACACTGTCCTTCCTTGTTATGTTCCTATTCTTAGAGGAAATGCTTTCAATTTTTCTTCATTGAGTGGGAGGTTTGCTGTGGGTTTCCTGTAGGTGGCCTTTATATGTAGAGGTATGCTCCTTCTATATCCAATCTATTAAGAGTTTTATCATAAAAGAATGGTATATTTTGTCTAATTTCTTTGAGCAACTTTTGAGACGATCATGTGATTTTTGCCTTTCATTTTCTTGGTGTATTGAATTACACTTATTGATCTTTGTAGGTTCAACTATGCTTGCATCCCACAGATAAATCCCATTTAGCCATGGTGTCTAATTTTTTTCATGTGTGAACTCAGTTTGATAACACTTTGCTGAGAATTTTTCCATCTATATTCATCAAGGATTCTGGTTTATTGCTTTTTTCTTATGGCAGTGTCCTTATCTGGTTTGCTATCAAAATAATACTGCCGTTGTAGAATGAATTTGAAATTGTTGCCTCCTCCTTAACATTCCGGAAGAGTTTGAGGAGTATTGATATTAATTTTCCACTGCATGTTCGCTAGAATTCACTAGTGACGTCATTTGACCACGAGGTTTCCTTTTGGGCATTTTGGGGTTTTTGTTTTGTTTTTAATTTTTAATTGTTTTTTAATTGTTTTTAATTTTTAAATAAACATATAATGTGTTTATCCCCAGGGGTACAGGTCTGTGAATCACCAGGTTTACACACTTCACAGCACTCACCATAGAAACTTTTTTAAATTTTTTAATAAACGTATAATGTATTATTATCCCCAGGGGTACAGCTCTGCGAATCACCAGGTTGATAGACTTCACAGCACTCACCATATCACATATCCTCCCCAATGTCCATAGCCCCAATCCCCCTTCCTACCCCCCTACTCCCAGTCACCCTCAGTTTGTTTTGTGGCAGTAAAAATCTCTTATGGTTTGTCTCCCTCCCAATCCCATCTTGTTTCATGTATTCTTTCCCTACCCCCCCCAAACTCCCCACGTTGCCTCTTCACTTCCACATATCTGGGAGATCATATGATAGCTGTCTTTCTCTGATTGACTTATTTCTCTAAGCATAAAACCCTCTAGTTCCACCACATTGTCGCAAATGGCAAGATTTCATTTTTCTTTGATGACTGCATAGTATTCCATTGTGTATATATACCACACCTTCTTGATCGATTTGTCTCTTGATGGACATCTAGGTTCTTTCCATAGTTTGGCTATTGGGGACATTGCTGCTATAAACATTTGGGTTATGTGCCCCTTCTGATCACTATGTTTTTATCCTTAGGGTAAATACCCAGTAGTGCAATTGCTAGATCGTAAGGTAGCTCTATTTCAACTTTTTCAGGAACCTCCATGCTGTGCCCAGAGTGGTTGTACCAGCTTGCATTCCCATTAACCATATAGGAGGGTTCCCCTTTCTCCGCATCCTCGCCAGCATCTGCCAGGCACTCCAGCCAGGGCTGCCACAATCTCATTACAATAACGTGGGAGGACTCTCCTGCGAGGATGATGTTGGGCCCTGAGCCATGGCAGGAACAGAAGGTTAAGCTGTGGTGGTTGAGGGCATGGGGGTCCTGGAAGCCACTAACTGGCCCCTTGTCCCCTAAAAATAAAGGCCCCTCAGAAAAGCTGGGGGGTCCAACACCAGGCTTGTTGATGGGCTTCCATGCTAAACCATTCCTGCTGCTGAGATAGAGTGTGTGCATGCCAGGGGACAAACAAATCAGAGCAGCAGTCATCAAAAAGCACGCTGTGAGGAAACAGGTTTCCCAGGCTGAAGTCCCTCACTGGCTGATGGTAAAATGCTTGCTCATGCCCATTGAGCTGGGTGGGTATAGTGTCCCACAGTGTGGTGGGCAGCCCCTGGGCAGGCACATTGGCAGGCTGGTCAGGCTGGTCAAAACACCTGCAGGTCTGAGAGGACATCGCTGGATGCTATAGAGGCTTTGGGGTAGGTATCTGGGTGGGCAGAACCAAATTTGGGGGGCTTTATGGGAATGGAGGCAGCCTCTGATCAGTGGACAATGTGCTGATATCTGGGGGACACCCTGAGTGATGCAGGACAAGGCATGTGGCATTGTTGTCAAAAACTTTTTGGGCAGCCGCTCTTGGGTATCAGCTGGGCCCTTGGGCAACCTCAAGCAGCTGAGGGGCACATGGTAGTGACAGGAAGGGATTCCAAGGGGAGAAGCTGGGTAAGGGGGTTACCCAGCACAGGAGAAGAAGCAGAGGGGGAGGAATTGGAGAATGTGAGAACCAGAGCACTGAGTGAGGAGGGAGAAGGCTGATAGTGAGGGATAGCTATCAGAGCCTCGAATATGGGGATGGGGGAATGCTCCAAGAAACCTAGGGGTTAGGATTGCTCAGGAAAGGCCACAGGATGTGTAGCTGAGCAGGGAGTAAAGTCCTCTCTCATCAAAGCCAAGGTGGTCCAGGCACTGGCTCCCACTGATCCTGAGGTGGATCATGCTAGGTCTTAATTTGGAGGTACTGATAGCCTCACTCAGGCTGGGGTAAGCTGTCTCCTCAGGGCCCTGGGGGATGGGAAATGCCAGGGGAAAGTGAAAGATGGTGAGATCAGGTAAGGAGCTTCCTGTGTTCATGGCTGGTGAAAGGGCAGGCACATTGGCAGGCTGGTCAGGGAGCACGTGGTGATCTCATTAACATCAGATAACTGTTAATTCCAGGGAGTTCACAGGACAAAGATCAGGACGAACATAGGAACAGCTTCCAAGAATGGCATGGCTTCAACAATTCTTTGTCCTCTAACAAGTTTTCTTCAATAACAGGGGCTTTGGAGTGCACTTTGCCATTCAGAAAACCTCCATGGTGACTGTGCAAGATGCTAGGAGAGGCAGGGCCTGCTTAAGTGTCCTGAGGGCTAGGGTTCCTCATACTGGTGTGAAGTCAGAGTCAGTACTTGTCTTATTCAGTCAGATGGTAGTAGAAAGAACAGTCCCTTCTCAGCAGGGATATTGTCCCAGGGCACATCCTCCACCAGCTGGGCTCTGGGGGGAAGAGACAAATAGGCAGGTCCAAAGGGAGAGCTCTCTTTCTGGAAGGGATAGCAGTGGAGTAGGGATGAGATTTTTCTGGAATCTCACTGTAGCTGTTCCAAGTTCCTGGTGCCCAGATATCCACAATGAATACAGAGGCAAGGTGAGAGGCCTCTTGGAACTCAGCCAGGTCAGAGCTAATCTGGTTATCAGTGGGAAGAGAATGGCCATAAGGAGAGCTCCTTTGTATGCCATGTGCAATTTGGGGGCCTGTAGGCCCCATGTGATCCTCAACCCCAGGTTCTCAGGTGTTTGTGCCTCCCCTACAAGCCCGTCTTCCTGACCTTCAGCCTCCACCTGTGCCTCTCAAATGACTATACTGGTCTGTTCAGATTGTCTCCATCTTCCTAAGTCACTCTTGTTCAGTTGTGTGTTTCTAGGAATGTACCCATTTCCTTTTTTTTTTTTAATTTATTTATTTTATATTTATTTTCAGCATAACAGTATTCATTATTTTTCCACCACACCCAGTGCCCCATGCAATCCGTGCCCTCTATAATACCCACCACTTGGTACCCCGACCTCCCACCCCCCGCCCCTTCAAAACCCTCCGATTGTTTTTCAGAGTCCATAGTCTCTCATGGTTCACCTCCCCTTCCAATTTCCCCCAAGTCTCTTCTCCTCTCTATTTCCTCATGGCCTCCATGCTATTTGTTATGCTCCACAAATAAGTGAAACCATATGATAATTGACTCTCTCTGCTTGACTTATTTCACTCAGCATAATCTCTTTCAGTCCCGTCCATGTTGCTGAAAAAGTTGGGTATTCGTCCTTTCTGATGGAGGCATAAAACTCCACAGTGTATATGCACCACATCTTCCTTATCCATTCGTCCGTTGAAGGGCATCTTGGTTATTTCCATAGTTTCGCAACCGTGGCCATTGCTGCTATAAACATTGGGGTACAGATGGCCCTTCTTTTCACTCCATCTGTATCTTTGGGGTAAATACCCAGGAGTACAATGGCAGGGTCATAGGGAAGTTCTATTTTTAATTTCTTGAGGAATCTCCACACTGTTCTGCAAAGAGGCTGCACCAACTTGCATTCCCACCAACAGTGGAAGAGGGTTCCCCTTTCTCCACATCCCCCAGCATATGTTGTTTCCTGTCTTGCTAATTTTGACCATTCTAACTGGTGTAAGGTGATATCTCAATGTGGTTTTAATTTGAATCTCCCTGATGGCTAGTGATGATGAACATTTTTTCATGTGTCTGATTTGTATGTCTGCATTGGAGAAGTGTCTGTTCATATCTTCTGCCTTTTTTTGATATGATTGTCTGTTTTGTGCGTGTTGAGTTTGAGGAGTTCTTTATAGATCCTGGATATCAACTTTTAGATATATAATTTGTTGGTATGCAATTATTCATAGCTTTCATGATTCTACATATTCCTATCCTATTGACTGTAATAACCCTCCTTTATTTCTTCTTTTTTTATTATATTATATTAGTCACCGTACAGTACTATGTCTCTCTCTCTTTTTTTTTTTTTTAGAGTAGCTAACTTTTTGCCAGTTTGTGTTCATCATCTTCTAGAACCTGCTTTTAGTTTCACGGATCCTTTCGGTTGTTTTTTTTTGGTCTCTATTTCATTTACTTCTGCTCTGATTTTAGTATTTCTTCCCATGTTAACTTGGGGATTAATTTGTTCCTCTTTTTCTAGTTTGTTGAAGTGTAAAGGTAGATTGTTTATTTGAGATCTTCCTAATTTTTTTGTTGCTCTAAACTTCCTCTCTGAACTGCTTTTACTGCAACCCACAAAATTTGATATATTGTATTTTCATTTTCACTTGTTGGAGACCATTATTTTATTTCCCTTTTGATTTCCTCTTTGACCTATTGATTGTGTTACCAAACTCAGACTAGTTGAGCACCCAATGCCCAGTAAGCCAATGTCTGAGACATGGGTGTTGAGGCAAAGAAAGCCTCATTATCACAAGGAAAGCCCAGTGAGAAGGCTGGCTATCATTCCCAAAGCTGCATTGCCCTCTGGAGGAGAAGGGACAGCCACTACTTGTTTTGGGAAGGAGGTGAATGTATGAGAGGAGGATGAGGTGTTCCTGGAAACTTTGAGACAGTGGGCCTTGAAACAATCTGGAGCTCTATATTCTTCTGGAAAATAAGGCATCCCATTCAGGACCTGGAATGATCAGGTATGTCAGATAATTTTGAGACAAATGTTTCTTTCCACTCCCCATTAGGTTCCTATAATCAGTGGGTAAACAGGGAGTCGGGGTAAAAAGCAAAGTAAATGATTGATCATGCATGAGGTTAAGTAATGTGTAAACGTCCTTAGTAGGGAATAAAACGTGACGTGCATGTAAGTTAATAATGCACCTAAGACAATATTGTTCTGCATATGCTTTCAAGACTAGCCCAAAAACCAGGTATTTGGCTTCAGTTGTTTAAAACTTTGTCATCTCTCTCCCACATATTTTTAGGTCTACTCAGTTTCCTCTTGTTCATTTTTTACTTTCATACCAACTTGGTCACAGAAGTTGGCTGATATGGTTTCAATCTTCTTAATTTTGATAAGATTTCTGTGTCCCATCAGGGGATCCATCCTGGAGAACATTCAAGGTATACATGAGAAGAATATGTATTCCTCTGCAGGTGGACAGAATGTTCTGTAAATGTCTGTAATTTTTTTCTGAAGTGTGGTTATGCTCTGTTTCCTTACTGATTCTGCACCTGGATGGTAAATCCACTGTGGACCATCAGGTATTGAGGTTCCCTGCTGTTATTGGATAATTGTCTATCTCTCCCTTAAGATCTGTATTTGTTTAATGTATTTCAATACTCAGGTATTGAGGGCACATCTATTTACAACTGTTATATCTTCTTTTTGGCTTGAACTCTAACTTGTCTGATACACACATGGCTACACCTTCTTTCTTTTCGGTACCATTCGCTTGGGTTATGCACATCTGTTCCTTCACTATAAACCTACGTTTGTCCTTACAGCTAAAATGACCCTTCTGAAAGCATCACATACTTGGGTCTTGTTTTTAATTTCTCAAGGCACTCTCCGTCATTTGATTGGTAAAGTCAACCCACTTACGTTTAAGTGATTATTGATATGTAAGGACTTACTATCATCATTTTATCTTTTCTTTTCTGGTTGTTTTCTATCTTTATTATTTCTTCTTCTTTGTGTTTCTGTCTACTTTTATCACTTGCTGGTTTTCCATGATGATTCCCTCAGTTTGCCCCTTTTTAAGGTTCTCTCTGCTCTAGATATTGTTTTGTCTTACCCTGAGGTTTGTATAAACTGTCTCATAGATTAAATGGTGCTTCTCCTGCTGTTAGCAACTTTTCTTCATTTGCCTACATGGCTGTTCTCATTTTCCTCCTCCCCTTTTACATTTTTGCTGTCACAAACTCTTTTCCTGGTATAGTTTGTTACCAACTGTAGTAGCTCTAGTTATTTTTAATAACTTTAGCCATTGCTGTTTTCATTGAGTGTTTAATGCCTTATTCTAAAATAAGCTTACAGTTTCTCACTCTGTCTGCCAGCTTACTCAGAGTCTCTGTACCATCATTGTTTCATTACACTATTAAAATTCTGCTCAATATGTCTTGGAGGCAGGGCTGGTAGTGGGGAATTCCCTCAAGTGTTCTTTGTGTCGGAAAGTCTTTATTTCTCCTTCATGTCTGAAAGATAAATCCTGGATACAGATTTCTTGTCTGGCAATATTTATTTGTTAATGCTATGAGTATGTCATTCCTCTCTCCTGGCCTACAGAGTTTCTACTGAGAAACCTGCTGATTATCTCTCCTATGGGGGCTTAATTTTACATTACTTTCTTTTATACTTACAAGATTCCTTCTTTATCTTTGACATTTGACAGTGTCAATGGAAAGTGTATTGGAGATGATATTTTTGTATTGAGATAATAAGATTATCTATTAAATTCACAGACTTCTATGTCCAGTTCTTTCCCCAGGATTGGGAAGTTCTGAGACAACACTTTTGTAATAAGAGCTCTGCCCCTCTTCTCCTTCTCTTCTCTTATTGATATACCCAATATTCTTAATTGGCTTTCCTAATGGAAACTGGTAGCTCTTGCAGAATTTCTTCATTTTCTAAGTTGTTTTCCTTTTAAGTAATCTCTACATGCAATGTAAGGCTTTGGATCACAACCCAAAGATCAATAATCAGATGCTCCACTATCTGAAGCAGCCAGGCACCCCAGGGTTTCTTCATTTTAAAAAATAATAATAAACCTTACTTCTCTTCACTTCCACCTGAATCATGTCTAGATTCCACCTTTCAGACCATGTATTCTCCCTTTCACCTGATCTGCTCTATTTCCAATCTTTCTAATGCATTCTTCATCTCATTTACTGAGTTCAGCTCCAAAATTTCTGTTTGGTGCTTTTTTAGAAATTTGGTCTCTTGGGTAAAGTACTCCTTATATCCATTCATTTTTTTACTGAGTTCATTGGATTGCCTGATTCTCTTGTATCTTGTTGAATTCTGTTCTGACCGTTATTTTGAATTCTCTATTACTTAGATCACAGTCTTCTGTAAATGTAGGCTTGGTGGCTGGAGAAATGTCATTTCTTTTTAGCAAAACCATATTACCCTGATTTTTCATGCTCTTTAATGAGATTTTTCTCTGCCAAATAGTTTGAAGTAGCCAACACCTTTTGTATGTAGGCAAAAATTTGTTAACTATGATTCTAACGTTCATGGGTGGGAGGTTAGAGGCCCTTCTTTAGTATTACAGCAGGTGGCAGAAGAGCATAAGTTTTTGCTTTCTCTTACCAGAGTAGCTCTGGTGGCTGGTGGCTGTATAGACCAGGCTCAAAGGGAAAAAAAAAAAAAAAAAAGAGGACACTGGCAACTCTGGGGGGGCCAGTATGTACTAAGTCCATTGGGTTTGGGGCATGCCCCACACTCCAGGAGGAGGATCCTCAAGTTCATGAATCCCACGGAGCTAGGAGCTCTCTTGCTGAACTCTCAGGGCAGACAGAGAATAAAGTATTTCTTCTTCTCTGCCTCCTTCCTTCCCTTGCCTTTTCCTTTCCCCCACAGTCCTCTCCTGGTCACAGATGTCCTACCTCAGAGGACATAGCTCTTCACAGCTATGGGGTCCTCCAATCATAGCCCAAAGGGACAAGTAGCCTTTCACTCACCCCTATCCAGCCCCACCTTCTTGACTCCAGGAGTCACAGGTGAGCATTACCACCACTGTAAAAGCCAAGGTAACAGGCCCCACCAAGCTGCCTGGGCTTTGGTCTCCCTGAAGACCAATCCACACCCTCTTGGATGTAAACATGGATGGATCTCTTTGGTGTCTCGTGTGCTGTCCAGAGGAACCTTTGTTGGGTTTTGGAATCCTACTACATAGAATGCGGGAGACAAATTGAAGGACTCATTCTGCCATGATGCTGACCTCACTTCTCCCATGAATGATGGTTTTAACCATTCTTTCTGGAATTACATGGGCAGCTGGTCCACTAGTTTCAAAAGATTCCTCTTTTTTGTGTGGATAATTCGTATCACATCCATACCTTTGTTTCCTCTCCATTTCAAAGGAAACATACCCATAGCCCATCTAAAAGGAATCCAGTGTCATAAAGCCACAAGGTAGACTGTAAGAGGAGATGAACATGTCAGATAATATATTAACACATAGAGTATTTTTAAAAATATACAAAGATACCAAAGAGTATATTTATAACTTTATTGTTGGGATAAATATTTTGATAAATTTGAAAATTCCTCTACTACCCTTTCCCATGTCCTGTGAGCAGTGCAATGCCCTCCCCCAACATACAATTCAGTTTAGATGTTTGTATCACTCAGTGTACAGTCAGGAGGCAGAAACCACATCACTCTTGTTAACAGGGAAAATTGGATATAAAGAATTAAGAAAGATGTATTTAATTATGAAAGAGATAAAAGAAGCTCTAAGGAAACCAGAAGGAGAAGATATAGGAAGCTGACTTTACGTCTAGGGCTGAGGTAGAGCATCCAAAAGATGGAACACATTTGAAAGAATAAGACTGACATTCTGTTTATTGGACAAGGTGGGACCAGAGTCCCCAGGGAGGAAAGAAATCCACCAACATGCTGCAGACCAAGCCTGCTGGGTAGGAAAACTCTCACTAGAGAACTGACAAGATTCCCTGGGAGGCAGCGCTCTGGTACACAACCTGCTACAATGCCATACTCATTCACCCAAAGGCAAGGGAAACTAAGTCTTCTCCGGCCACTCTCAGTAGCATCATAAGGTCAAGGGGGAAACAACACCAAAAGTGGGACACCTAGGTGGCTCACTCAGTTAAATGTCTTCCTTCAGCTCAGGACATGATCCCAGAATCTGGGGATGGAGTCTTGCTTTGGGTTCTCTGCTCAGCAGGGAGTCTGCTTCTCTCTCTGCCTGCCAATCTCCCTGCTTGTGCTTATTCAATCTCTCTCTGACAAATAAATAAATAAATAAATAATTTTTTTTAAAACACGAAAAGAGGGATTCCTGGGTGGCTCAGTCTGTTAAGCCACTGCCTTCGGCTCAGGCCATGATCCCAGCATCCTGGGATAGAGTCCTGCATCAGGCTCCTTGCTCCACAGGGAGCCTGCTTCTCTCTCAGCCTCTGCCTGCCACTGTGCCTGCTTGTGTATGCTCTTGCTCACTATCTCTCTCTCTCTCTCTAACAAATAAATAAAATCTTTAAAAAATTAAATTAAGTTAAAAACACGAAAAGAAAAAAGGTTTTTCTCCTGCTATGTCTTGCTGTGTTCCCTCTGTTGCTATGTAGAAATTCAGTGCCTGCATAAACAAAATCTGACTTGCATATGCCTCCCTGGATGAAACTAATTGAAAAACAAAGGAGGAATGCCCAGAAATTTATGCCTCCATTGAAATTTCTTGACTGAAAGTGGCCACATTCTTACTGTGGCTCAAGGCTCTCATCTAGAAAGTAAATGTTTAATTTTCAAGAAAAAACAGACACATGTGGTGCTCATGTACTTCATGAACTCCTAGCCTCTTTGCTCTTACCACACGCTGTCCCATATATTACTGTCCTGACCATTAAGGCTACACATTCCTCCTTGCTTTGTGCTTGCACGTTCTGTATTGATATGACCCCAATGAAACTGGAGAAAAAGCTTGCCTGGAGGCCTTTTGCCTCTAGAGTGTCTGGTCCCCAGGCCTCTCCTTTCTCCTATGAAGGTGTCTGGAGGAGTCTTTTAATTCACCATCTCAGGGTTTGATGGCCAAACCCAACAGTGCACTAATTGACAAAGGCGGTGCCAAATGTGCCACATGGCAAAAATGAAACATTTATGACATCCAGTATCAACAAGTAGGGCACATACAAGGTAGATTTGAATCAAAAGACAATGAATTGAAAAGGAGCAGATTTCACACTTTCAGTTCCTCAACTTCCACATAAACCATTTACTCACATTGGAACTTCTATATAACAACACAACAACTCCACATTTTCACCCATCTACAGGGCTATACTTAAAAGTTTAAAAGTTCTCAGTCTTTCCCCAAAGTGGAATAAACAGGCAGTCTCAGGCATTGAATCAATTATATTGATTCCTTAAGTCCAGCTACACTCATTTAACTCCTCTGTTACCTAGAGACTACTTTTGAAATATTACCAGGGACAACTGGCATAAAATCACACTGGTAAGAAGGGAGAAAGAAAATAGATAATTAATACAAATGACACATCTACATGACAAAGAAAAATATGCAAAGGGACTCCAGTCCTTTTCCTATTTTTGGTCACAGGCAGGAACTGAGATCTGTGACCTCCTTCTTCCACTTCCAATTCCGTGTCTTCTCATCTCTCCCAGAACCACAACAAGTCAGCGTTCTCTACTTCAGGAGCCAACAAACCTTTATTCATCAAGGTCTGAGTCCTCAAGAGTCTGGCTTCCTTCTGTTTCCTGTGGGTTCCATCCACCTTTACAATTGGACTGTGAAGCCGTACATAGATCCTGGAACTGTGCTCATGGTCAAAGCTTTCTGCAATTCACCCAGGATCTGAAAACATTCATCTTCATTTAACTCTTTATTCTGGTAGCAGTTCTGTTCTTTCCAACTGCTGTTGACTCACAAGGAAAAGCAAACTCTCATTTTTTTATTCCCTGAATTAATGTAGCATCAGTATTTCAGAAAGAAACAAATATTTACTAAATTTCATTAAGATAAGTATGTCTCATCCATTCCAGAATAGGAAGCCTGTAAAATAGAATATTATACTCCACTCTTCTTCAAGTCTATACATTTCTTCAGAAATGTTCAGATGGACAATGTTTTTTAGTCAGAGTGCACATTTCCTAAATAGAGCAGGTAACCCACCTGTAGCCTCTGGTTTCATCTGCACAACTCAAACTATATAAAATAAACACCATTTAATTATTCAGAATAATTAAGACCTCATTTCATTTCATACCAAAACAATATAAAGATTCCATGAAGTAATGTTCATGATCAAAAGAAACATGACTTCGAATAACAAAATTAAGCCAACCCCATTACAGCTGAAAAAGTCAACATTTATCTTCTAATACCTGAGCATAAGGCATGAACCAACTATTCTCATAACCTCACCCCAGCAGTCTATACCCAGAAAAGAAGGGCAAGAGACCCAGTCATTCAGGACTAGCTTCAGAGGCTATTACCCCTGGGGCTCTGCAGCTCCAGGAGGAGCCACCATGAGGAATCTGGTGTTAGAGCATTAAGGGGACATAGCTTCAGGACCACAGGGGAGTAATGGAGATTCAGCCCCTGGGAAATCACCATCAACACCACAGCCTGAACTGAACCCCTGCCCTGGGAGGCTCCCAGGTTCCTCTGAAGAACAAGGAAGGTTGTTAAAGGGTAAAGGGGTCTGCACAGGCCCACCCACCCCAGAGCAGATGGTCAGGGATACATTTCCTGACCTCAACCTGAAGTATGGAAGCAGAGTCCCAGAGGCGGAAGCAAGAGGGAAGGAGAAAAGGTGGGAACCATCAGTCATGTTGTAGAATGAGACATCCCCTTCCTTCAGGTCCAGGAAAACACCTACCCTCTGGGGAATTGGCACAATGTGTTCTCCATTAGCAGGGAGGGAACCGAATATATTATCATACATCGCCACAACCCAGAACCCCTTTTCTGGGGATTCCTGGTACCAGCCTTTCCTCTCCACATCTCTCCTACAGACCCCCAGGGCCCACTCACTTCTTTCTGCATTCTTGATCTCCACCTCCCAGTAACAGCACCCTGATGTGATTCCTTCATGACCCAAGACACTATAGACTCCATCTTCTGAGCCCTTGCATGAGTCTTTAAAGGTCACACTAGTCTTGTCATCAGAGAGAGCAAGGATGGAATGGGCAGACTCTGGATCCAGACTGACAGTCACTGCAGAGACAGTTACCAATTATTCAAGGACTTGTCCTACCACATAATAAGGCACACAACCACCACCCCACCCCCAGACACCTAGCTGCATGCAGGGAGGGCTAAACCTCATGAGATGAGAGCCTTTTGGCTCAAGCACACAGCCTCTAACTGGAAGAAATAAGCATAAGACTGATCTGGGGGTTAGACATGTCACAGGGCACTTGAGGGCCAGACAGGACTCCAGCACTAAAGAATACTCATTTATATCCAGTATCAGTCACACCAAGTAATCTCAGCTACATGACTTTCACCGCCTCATCCCACCCCACCACCATTGATGATGCCAGCATCTGTATCACCACAGCAAGCTGAAGGAGATGTCAGAAGCCATGGGATAACAGTAGGAGCACCCAAACGACAGAAGTAACTCACAGGTCTGGAACTTCTCCTTCCGCCAATCTACAAGAAAACCACATTGCACAAATGTGAACAACAAATCAGAGACTTGAGGAGACTGTACAGACCAGAGTTGATACCTATCTCTGAAATACACTAAACCAAGGGTTATAAGGGGAAATGTTTTGGAAGCATGCATCTGCTGAATTTATTTTTCATTCACATTAGTTCTCTCTCACACACACTCTATCTGTCTCTCTCTGTCCTCTCTGACACACACAAACATGCACACATTCTCTCTTATACACCCACAGCCATCGTGCTACACTGTTCCCATGAAACCCAAGCCATAAAGCTTAACACCACTGAGGGACTGGGAACTTACCTAAAAAGAAGGCTTTTTGCACAGATTTCATTATCAAAGTAAGCTTTCTCAATCCCTAGTCACACATCCGTCCTGAAAACTAGATTTTCTTTTGAGAAAGAACTGAGGAGATCAAAATTTCTGAGGTCTCCATTTACTTATAAAGAACAGGCTAAACTGAACTTGCCAGTTGACTCAAAACCATGGTAGGGGCAATACAACTGCACCCAGTTGTATACAAGCTGCACTTGGAGGATAACTCTCAGCCATAGGTGAGGAGAACGCAGGACATGGCACAAGAGAAATCTTGCCCCATCAAGAGGTAATAGAGAGGGCGCCTGGGTGGCTCAGTGGGTTAAGCCGCTGCCTTCAGCTCAGGTCATGATCTCAGGGTCCTGGAATGGAGTCCCGCATCGGGCTCTCTGCTCAGCAGGGAGCTTGCTTCCTCCTCTCTCTCTCTCTCTGCCTGCCTCTCTGCCTACTTGTGATCTCTCTCTGTCAAATAAATAAATAAAATCGTTAAAAAAAAAAAAAGAGGTAATAGGGAAGATTCAAGGAAGGAGAGAGAGAAGTTCAAAGCAAGAAAGTGATGTCTTTGCTTCCCTTTATCATGGAGTATTGCAAGGAAAAACATCCCTGTGTGTAAGGGGAAACCCAAAAACACTGGGTCTAGTCATCTCCTTCTCCTTATAATCACCTAGAGAGATCAAAAGCAAGGATACACCACACACGATCAGCCCCCAAATATGGCTGTGTCCTAGACCCCAGAAACTGTGAATATGTTTTGGCAGAGAGGACTTTACAGATGTAAGATTAGGAACTGGAGATATGAATGGGGCAGGGGTAGAATAACAATTTCTCCATAAACCTAGATGGAACCTCAAACCCAATTATCCTAAGGACCATATCAATCTACCCTCTATAAAGTGAGGTCCTGAAATGAGCAAGAGAAGAATACAGGGACCCTGTCCCTCAGTGATGCAAAGTACGAACTCCTCCAACCTTCATACTCCCCTTTGGGAAGAAGAAAGGAAACTAACTAATCACAGCAAATGTATATCTGTCATAAGACCCTGAAAAGTCTGCATGGTAAAGCTGTTACCTCCAATAGGAAAGAGACTCCAGAACAAAATTAGAAGATTAGAATGTAAGAACAGGACACGTTCTTGAATATTTGCCAACAACATGGGACCCCTATTCTCCCACAGGTTTATTCAGATAAAGTAGTATGTCCAGCTCTGTTGATTTGCTTATACCAACAGATCACATGAAGTGAGTGGACATGTCACATTTTGAGAAAAGAGAACTTTACTTATTCTTCACTAAGACACTAGCTGACAGCAAACTCTACATTTCTATATGACAACTGACAAAGATTAGCAAAGAAAAGAAATCAAGCAGAGGAGAAGGAAGAGGAGAAAGGGAGTTGGTGTTTCATTCTGAGTCTCTACAGTGCACCCAGAGCTATGTTGTGCACTTCTGTGGACCAAGCGCATACTTCACCTCATTTCCACAGCAAGCTGTTCATTAGAAATTATTCCTCCAATTTCATGAATAAGATCAGATCAGACATTTGTTCACATCACATTATGAGCCCACCAATGTGAAAGTGTTGATTCTACTGTAAGGGTGTCCTTAACAAAATAAAGAGAACATATATAAGGTATACTTTAAAACACAGGCATTTCAATCCAGCAGAGAATGGGGTGATGCTAAAAGAAGACTATTTAATTCACATTTTTAACTGATAAGTCTCAAGATTCATTGAGGCTCTCTAAAGAGTTTTCCTCACACATCTGGTCCCCATAGACTCTTACATCCCTGGCTCCCCCTTCTCCGTTCTCACAGGCTTTATCCCTCATCATAAGTAGAAACAGCCAGGACAGAAAAGGCACATATTATGGACTCAAATCAAAGGATTATTGGCCTAGATTCATAACCCACCCCAGTGCTAGAGGGTGCTCTGGATAGCCTTTCATTGCATTAGCAACCCTAGGATCATACTCCTCCCGCCGGCTACTATGGGAAGGGTGAGATGGCCTCATTATCTGAAGCAAACCCAGTTAGAAAATTACTTCCCAACACCTTAAAATAAATATGTCTTTTCAGAAATCTCTCAAACATGTATCAAGGAGTTTATTACTTTTTGTGTACCCAATAACTTTCATGTCCTTTGTGTACTTCCCACTCTAACCACCATGGCTGTCATTTGTGGTCTCTCTCCTACCCAAAGCCACCCAAAGGGTCTCTTCTACTCTCAGCCACCCAAAGTGTCTCTGAGAGGAATCACAGGCTCTCTACTTTCCTTCTCATCTCCTCCTCTCTTCTCCAACCAGCTTTTCTTTCCCTGATTTACTCCCAAATTTTCTCTGGTAAACAATTTTCACTGCTCTGAGCCTCTCCTATTGCAATCCTCACACATTGCCCCTAATAAATCTAACCAGTACTGAGCCCATCAGGTAAACCCAGAATTCTCCTAAAAAGAGAGATAATGGTTTGAACACCTATAAGTTACTGTCCTTTAAAAAATTAATTTCTTAATGCTATAAGACAAACATGTACATAAGATTTTGTATATAATGGCCAGTATCTCACAAACCCACTACCAGGACTCCCTAAGCATCCTGGAGACTCTGGATCTGAGAATCAGAACAGCTGACATAAAGATAACTACTTCCAAAACAACCATGGCTTGGACAAGGAGTCAGAGCATGCAGAAGCAAAATGAAGACAATCATTCCAGAGAAACAGAAAAAACAAAAACAAAAACAAAACAAAACAAAACAAACAAACAAACAAACAGGAAAACCGAAGCAAGATCCAAAAAGAGATTGGAATTTCAGGGTAAAATGGATTCAAAAAAAGGATCCTTTATGGAAGACCTGAGTCCTAAGCAGGCAAGCTTGATTTCTGAAATCTTCCAGAGACAGCAAATTCTGAAGTACACCGTCAATGCCATGGTCCAACTGCCCTTACAAATGACCACTCTGTTCTCACTGTACCAACAAACTAGCAGTTGAACAAGGTGTGTTCAGAGGGTGTTGCTAATTCTCACAGCAACCTACAGTAGAGGATGGGTCAGAATAGAGGCAGATCTGTGTTCCCAAGGACAGTCCTTGCAGTCTTCAGAATACAACAAACATAACAAGGAGATCAGAGACACCAACCCCATCCTGATGTGAGGTCCAATGACAGAGAAGGTGTCACAGTGGAGGCTGGGAAGGTAAAGCCACGGGAAACTGAGTCACTTACCTGCATACAGTTTTGCCTTCTTCAGGGCTGAAAGGGAAGACACCGTGGTGAGACATGGGCCAGAACAAGTCTGCATATTATTGATCTACTGGCACTTGACTCCTTTCTGTGCTACAGGTAACACTATAACAAAGTAAGGAAAGATGCTAGAGAGGAGATACCCTCCTGACATGGGCAGACAATAGGATGTTCAGGGAAATTCCCTGGACCACAGGTCAGAGAGCCAGCATTGCAGGCTGAGTTCCATGCCTGCCAGTTATAGCTGTGTGACCTTTGCCAAGTTAGCGTCCTGAGTGTTAAAAACCACAACATTAAAATACAAACTCTGAGAAACAAACTGAGGGTTTTGGAGGGGAGAGGAGTGGGAGGTTGTGTGAGCCTGGTAGTGGGTACTAAGGAAGGAACATATTACATGGAGCACTGGGCATGCTGCATAAACAATGAATTTTGGAACACTGAAAATAAATTAAAAAAAATAAAAGATACATGTAGTTGAAGAGTAAAAACATCAAAATAAGAGGTAAATTAAAAATCAAAATCACTTTTAACTATTAAACTTCTATTCTCCTACAGACAAGTAGTCTTAAGAGTCAACCAAGAAAAACAATTTTAACCAGAAGAGACAAAATTTTAAAAAATAAACAAATAAATTCAATAGAGTCCAAAGAGACAAATGAAAATAACATAGAACTGAATGGTTGATTATAACATTAAGAATCTCTAAGGTGGAAAAACTCTTAAGTTATTCGTTCAATTTTATGCACAAGTTCAGTTATCTATATGCATTTGATTTTATGAACAATAGAAGAGACACAACTTCTGTGGAAACACTGAACCCATCAGAGTCAGGTAAATCTCCTAGGGTCAGTGGAGAAGAATTTTAATCTCTAAAGAAATTTCATGTTTATAAAAAATTGGTAGCAGTGTGGGAGGGACTTAGCATAAATACAGTCAACATCTAAATCTGTTTCTTCTCTTTTTTATGGGGTGCAGTAGGATTCAACAGTAAGTCAAAACGTGCATTTCAAATACATTTTGATAAAAAAAATAGTATTCCTTAAAAGAACAATACACCATGTCCAACCATTCTTTATTACCAAAAGAAAATACATAATACTAACTAATTTCATCCACAGAATTTTTCTGAAATGAATCCCAAATCAATTGCATCCCAAAATAAAGAAAGTTTCACATGGAAAGAAAAACAAGCAAAATTATTATTCCATCTGCTTTCAATTTGGTTTAAAGGTCAAAAATTATACAATGTATGAAAATATTTTAGGGAATAAAGTATACATTATTCCATGAATGTAAGAAATCATTATTACATCCAATGATTTCCAGGAAAGAGAGATATGGGAAATAACAGAAAGGGGAGATGAAATAAGGACCAGGATGTTAGGTGAGCTCTAGGGTAAAAGTGGCCAGACGTTCTCAGAAAACACATCACTGGACCAGTAACAACTTATCCCATGACATGCCCAGCCAAGCTCTTCCCAGTCCTCTACCCAACACTTTGTGATCAGTACCTCCAGGAACTGGAGAGAAAAGACTCTCCCACGATGGTGTTATGTGGAGGGATCACAATCCTGAATTTAACGACCCCCATTTCTTTATATAGTTTCTCTAAAATATTCCAGAGTATTCAGGTTGACTGAGAACCAGTTGCATTGAAAACTAAGAGCTGCAAAGGTGGTGAATAGATCAACCCAAGATGCACGACAGACTCCAGTGCCACCATCATTCCAGGTTTCAAAACACCATGTGCGAAACAATAGCCCAGATGGGGAAAGCCCATGAAGCAAGCTCTGCCTCCCACCAGTTTCCACTTCTGCACCAAGGACATGTCCTCATGTCTCTGCATGAAACAGAGAGGGGACACTATGGCTTAGGGGGCAAGAGACCCAAGGATATCCGGGTAGTCACTCACAGGCCAGGTAAACAGATTTCCTCCAGTCTGAAAGGCAACACAGGAAACAGGTGAGCTAAGATCAAGAATGTGTCCTACAAACATAACACAGAAACTTCTGGGAAAAAGACACAACATACCAAGATCTGCTTGGAGTTCATCTAAAAAAAAAAAAGTGAAAAATACACATAAACTCCCATCACTAACAGCAGCAAAAACTGCACCTGGAAAACCCACAAGAGCATCTATATGTCTCCATGAAGATCTAACACCAGACCCCTCGTGCCTCCACAGCCGCACCTGTCCTCTCTGGTCCTCCTCAGCCCCCCTGCTCCTGGCCAAGGGCCTACTGTCCACTTTTCCTCTACACCAGCTTCCACACTTGTCTGCCATGGCCCTGTCCTGCCTTACCTCTGGCCTTCAGTGCCTCCTCCTTTATCCGCTGGTCCTCCTTCTTGTCTCTGTGCAGTTTCTCCCATTCCTGCATCTCCTGGAGCTTTGCAGTATGTTCTCTCATGATGTAGAAGACAGCCCCAAGGAGTAGGAGCATCAGCACAGTCAGGATCACCATGAAAGCCAGCTTCCAGGGAGAACTCCGAGGGAAGAAGGGTTCTGTGCCCAGCCAGACACCCCATCGGGGCACTGCTCAGGACGGCCCAGCCCAGCACACACAGGGACCCCCAACCAGATCATCCCACCCTCTAGGAGTGGGAAGTAGTACTGACCTGGGATGAAAATGGCCATTGCCTTCTCCTGGCCCAAGATGGGGTTGAGGACTGAGCAGGTCACATTCCCTGAAGAGGGGTCCCTCACCACAAGAGTTGCATTTATGGTGAACAACCCTTCAGCATCTTGGGCTTGGGTCTCAGAGAACGTCAGGAACTTCTCTCCACTTAGAGCTCTCCATTGCACTTGGGGTTTTGGGAACCACCCTAAGGCCATGCACACAACTCGGACCCCATCCTCCTCTGGCCCTGTGATGTGCACTTGAGGAGCAGAGCCCACACCTAAAGAGAGAAGCTGGAGAGCACAGGGAGGCCACCCAGAGTCCAGGGATTCCAGCATAACCTTCCTGTACAGCATTGCATTTTAGGGGCTCCTTGGGGGGAGTGGTCCCTACAAGGATTAATGTAAGGGGTCCTGCCATGGAGAACAGAAGGAAGGATCATGGAGACCTGTGGCAGGCCCAGAGAGCAGGCTCTTCTCCCCAGCCATGAGGGTGGGAATTCCATCACCCAGAGGAACAGAAGGAGGAATCTGGTTCCAGGATCCATCCTTCTCTGCTCTTCTCAACTCACACACTCTCCAGAGCATTTGCGGGCACACCCACTGCCACTCGGTCATCACTTCCACCAACCTACATGCCTCCTGAGCTCGCTCCCTAATGTCCACATCTCTGGTTTAGCTGTGCCAGGATTCCTCACAGATGCTTCAGACTCAAATCCTGAACTAATTCATGTTTGGCCCCATCTCTGAGGATAATGATGAAAATACACCCAATCTTTCCTTCTTCTTTACATCCAACCAGCCCTCTGCCACCTACTGTTAATGCCTTCACACTCTGCTTCTGGGCTCCATCCTGTGACTTGACTGAGCCACTGAGAGTTCAGGGAATGTGACTCTAGCAGAGGTTGGAAACAGCTTCCACCATTGCCTTGTCCTCTGCCACAGGACATACATCTTTAGGCTAGTGCAGCATTTCCAGCTGAAGCTGTCCTAGATCAACAAATAGCCACCTGGACAACACCAGCTGAGCAAACCCAGCCAAGGTCCACTGTCAGGACAAAATATATTAAAAGTAAGATTTTATTATCCCTGCTGAAAATAGGGAAAGAGAGCCCCTTCCCATCCTTTTCTTATAGCATTTACTTGAGGAAATTTTTGTTTCTGGGTGTCTTCTCTCCTCTTTGAAATGTATATAAATACTTTAAAAAGAAAAAAATAGGCCTTTGCCAGCTCCATAACCTAAGAATGTGTTTCTAAAGGACCTGGGAACCCTCTCTTTGAACTTCTCAGGAAGACAGAAGCCCTCTCTCACCCTTCTCTGCCAGGGTAGGAGCCTAACCTCAGTGGGCACCATGATACACGTGTGAAATCACAGCTTGTCATCTTGATCGGAGAATTGGTTAAAAAAAAAAAAAAAAACACTACTTTAACTTTTATTTGTCTGGGAAACTCTACATCTCTCCTTATATTCCGAATGATCCCCTTTCTGGTTTCATGGGTGCATATTTTTTTTTCTGTTGAAAATTCACTGACTATATGTAAAAGTGTAGATTCACTATATTGCACACCTGAAATGAATATAACACTCTATGTTAACTACACTGGAATTATTTTTTTTTATTTTTACAGTAGGAGAATTTGGTTTTCCTGGGAATAAAGCCAATTAGCTAACTTACATGCTCACCCAATTTCCAGCAAATATAAGGTGCACCATCTAGGACAAATGGTGCTGACAAGCCCACCTACTTGAGGGATCATAATTGTTGATCCTGAGAACATGTATGGAATGAGTTCTGTCTGCATTTGGAAAAGATGATATTTCTTCTGTCTTTGCATATCTTGATAGAATCTCTGTGATGCACAGTGCATTGTAGTTAATGCTAATTTAATAATAAAAAGGATCTTTCTTCCTACTATCTTAGAGACAAGATTCTGGGTTGGAAGATTATGCTTTTAATTATATTTCCCCTACATAACTGAAGATTTATGAGTAAAACTTGTTAAGATAGGTTTGGCTAAACACAGCCCAGCTGAGCTGAACTCCCTGAATGCCAGATTAAATACGTTTGGTGTTATAGACCACTGAGATTTCTATGTCTGTGTTACACAGCATTATGGAAGCAACCTGCAGCTTACACATAAAATCAATATTTCTACCACTAAACAACCAATTTAAAAAAAAAAAAAAAAAAACCTGTGAGTACCTGAAGTCCCTTGTCCCCAAATCTCCTCACTCAACTGGGTCTACTTTCCAAACCTCTCTGATGCTTGAGTGCTCCTTTCCCTCCACACTGTCTCTAATTGAATGCAGGGGGCCATCCTCTTCACCCCATAACTACATCCAGGCCTCCAATCTTGCTCACCTTCCATACACCTTCCATTACAGCTGCCAAAGCAAACCTGCCCTCACACACCTCGCTCCACTGCTTTGTTGAAAATTCCCTCAGCCCTGCATCTAAATGGCATAAGAGCACACAAAGCCTTTGATGGTCTGGTATTACCACCCCCACACTACCCCACAAACAAAACTCCTATCCACCTCCTCCCCAATCCCACCATCTGCACCCATCAGGGTGCAACAATTCGGTTGACTGCTAGAACCACAATCACTATGCTGTGTATGCCTCACACAGATCCATCAACCAAAAGGCCATTTCAGAACACTGCCTGCTTCACTCAAATATCTGCTCAAGTATGCGTTACTCATGGGCTTCTCCTGATAATTCCCATCTCTGTGCATCCGGACCTGGAACACCTCCATATTCCAGATAGTCACTTCGCACCACCCTCCCATTCACCTCCACACCAATCATGTGGCCTCTCTCTCCACCCAGACTCACCAGCCATACTCCTCCCTCAGGTGTCTCACATGGGGGTTCTTCTGCTTGGAACTCTCACCCCTAAAATATTTATTTGGCTAAATCTCTACTCACCATCATCTAACATTGTCTATATCCTATCTATTTGGTTATTTATTGTCTGTATAATATAAACTCTACAGGGCAGGGACCTTTATTTGTTACACCAAGATACCCAGGTGCAGAGAACATAGCTATCAAGTACCAGGAGTTCTATATATTTAAACTGAATAAATGAAGAGTGAAAGACCCACTTTCCCTCTTATATAAATTGAGGGCTATTAACTTAGACCCTGAGGTGGCTCCGAATTCCAGTACTACAGGTCTCTAAATATAGATCAGCAACCCACCTGCCACCTTCAGTTCCAAACCAGCCTCTTCATAGAATATTCCCATTCTGAAGAAGCAGGTATACAGCCCGTTGTCGAAAGCCTGGACATTGTGGATGCGCACAGCAGCCTCCCCCTGGGTGAGGAAATCCTTCACCAGTGAGGTTCGCCCTCTGTACTGAGCCAACTGCTCTTCTCTCTGCTCCCGCTGGTTTTGATAGATGAGCACTGCTTCTGAGAACTTGGAGCGGAACCACCGCAGCTCCATATTCTGCACATCCATGGCTGGGGACACACGACATGGCAGCATGATGTCCCCACCCAGCACTGCCACAATGGGTTCGGAGGGGCCAATCACCATAAACTCCTCTGTGGACACAGACATAGGAGTGAGAAAGCTGGAGAGATGCAGGTCAGGGAAGGAAACTTGCTGTCAGGAAAGAGGCCCTAACTAAGGGTCTCAGCTGTGACATCTCCTGATGGAACAATTTTATCCTACAACTTTAAAACACACAAATGGTGTCAAAGAGTCTCTCAACAGCCTGTGCTCCTGACTCCAGGCCCTTCCATGAAGGACTCTCTAACTTAGTAGGTCCAACCTTACCACAGGCATCACAATCACCAGGAAGGCCTGTGAAACACAGACTGGTGGGCTCTACCCCCAGGCCTCCTGGTTCAGTAGGTCTGGAGTGGGTCCAAGAATGTGCATTTTAAGGAGATGGTGAGAAGCAGATACTGATGTCCCAGGGATGGCACTCTTGAAAACCACAACTCTAACGTGTCTCCTCTTAGGACAGGTCTGAAAACTCACCAAAAAGCACTACTATGGCCTAGTGGTAACATCCTACTCATTGCAGCACACCTGAAACCTTCCTACACCTGCTCCTAAATTTATTATTTCTGCCTATGTCTTTGTTCTCTGCTGAATTCTATGTGTGCTAGAAACTAGAGCTCACAGCTACTTCCAGTAAAACCTGCCTTCACTCCACTGCTCACAGGACCCAAATCACTACCTGTTCCCAGAGAGGGTTCATCCCACTGCCCCCAGCCTCTTGTAGGCCTTGGTGTTCTGAGACCTGGTACATATGTCACAGCAGGACACTTCTGCAGGACAAACCCCACCTGACAACCAAACACTGACTTCTCAGCTCCTGTGCTACTTAAATTTGGCTGAGTCACCATCTGTCTCACCTGGGGGATGACAATTACTAGTCTCCCTGTGACATCCTCTCTCTAGGCAATGTCTGTAAACCTTTAAATCTGGAACCAAAATCATGTCCCTCCTCTACCAAAGCCCTTCAATGATTTTGCAGTTGCCCAAGTGATTCCAAGCCCATTAAGGAAGACCCTCCCTGCTCTCTGATCCCCAACTCCTGCTTCTCTCCCCCTCATTCACTTTGCTCTGGCCAACACTCACCTCTTCTGCTCCTTGAACACTTAGGAACACCTCGAGATTTGTCTGGCTGCTCCTCACTGTGGAGAACCCCTACCCATGGGATCCAGATAGGCTCCTCCCACCTCCTCCATGTATTTGTTCTCATCTCACTATATACAGTGACCACCTTATGGAGCACCGCTGCCTGCCCACATGCCATCCTGCAGCCCTGACTGCCCCAACTGGCTACGTCCTTGTCCTATGCTCTTCACTCCTCTAACAAACATAGACTGTACAGGGTTGTGGTATTTAGTACTCACTGTCCCTGCCAGAATTTAAGCTCTGTAAAGATAGAGACTGGCTGCTTTGTACACAGAGAAGCACCTAACATGTACTCAGTACCCTATAAATATTTGTGAAATAGAAGTACCAGTAAAGCTAGGAAACAAAAAGCCAATAAAGCCAGGAAACAAAAAAATAAAGAGACAATTATTTTCATACTTTTCATAGTGAAATCCACATTTTTTACTTTAGAGACATAAACTCGTTAGAAAACTGTTATGCCTCCCCTGCCCTTATTTTGCAGTTCTGGGATTCCTCTTATGTGTTTAATTTCAAATAGCAGTTGGGGCATCTCCAGAATCTGTGCAGAGCCAGGGCCTCCACCAACAGCCATCTGTCCTGATGGAGACCCCAGCAGAACTCCGGGGGCTCTCACCAACCCCAGGGAGACACGGGGCAGGGGAGGGGACACACTCACCTGCAGAGCCCCCAGCAGGCAGCTGGAAGAGGAGAAGCAGGGAGGAGAGTTGGGACAGCAAAGAGCCCCTGCAGCAATTCTCCATTTCCTCAGACCTGGGGAGACACAGGGCAGGGGGCAGGTGACACATCCAGAAAGGAAGCAGGGCCAGGCCAGAGCTCTGGGCCTCAGAGCAGACAGAAGGGCTCAGGGCTTGCAACAGTCCCCAGCAAGAGCACAGCCTTTCCTGCTGCTCAGTAGGCTGATGGGTGGGGGCCCCACAATCCTCATGCCAAGATACCCCGCCTAGCCCTTTGGAAACTTTCCCAGCCTGCTCTGCCCACAGGACCACACCCTTCCCACCTCAGCACAGAGGCCTCTTCCATGTCTGCGTAAGTCACAGGCCACCACAGAGGTCCAGGGACACAAGGCGTAGACTCAGGGCCCTCCCCATGAAGGACACACCAGCTCCTGTGTGCTGTTCTTCTGCTGCCCCCTAATTATGACCAGGGAATGACTGAGAAGCCTGACAGTCAGACTGCGTCCTCCTGAAGGACACTATGGCTCCTACCACAGGCACGTTGTTCTGGGGTCCTTTGATAGGTGAGTTCATCCTGATTTTAGCTCCTGCCTCCTGCAGCCCTTTTCTGCTGAGGACCAAGGACGTGGACTTGCTCATAGCTGAGGCCAGACAATTCCCCATGAACCTTTAATCCTCATCTTCTCTATATTTGAGGAATTTCGGCCTCAGGATAAAGGATCCCAGCAGAGCAGTGGGAAGCACAGGATAAAATGAGACCTGGTCAAAAAGAAGGGCTTCAGGGGTGCCTGGGTGGCTCAGTGGGTTAAGCCTCTGCCTTCGGCTCAGGTCATGATCCCAGGGTCCTGGGATGGAGCCCCGCATCGGACTCTCTGCTCAGCAGGGAGCCTGCTTCCTCCTCTCTCTCTGCCTGCCTCTCTGCCTTCTTGTGATCTCTCTCTCTGTCAAATAAATAAATAAAATCTTAAAAAAAAAAAAAAAAGAAGAAGGGCTTCAAACCGCTGACCCTGAGGGGGGAGAGGGGAAGCCAGTGGTCCAGCCAGTGGACCTTAGCAGTCTCCTTCATACTAAGCCACCTGCTGCGGGAGTCACCTGAGGCAAGTTTCTTGACCTGCTCTGCCCCAGGTCCTATCTGCCATATGGAGAGAGTAATAAGATCTCATCCCACTGTATAAGAAGTATCCTATAAATGTATTCTTGGAGAGTCAGTGCACATTAGAACAGTGCCTGTTCCTAGTAAAGCTACAGAAATGTCATTAAGTAAATGAGTAAAGTGGAGTCCCCACTGTAGTTGTCCTGGGTCATCTCAGAACCTCATTATTACTCGCCCCAGTCTCTCAGCACCCCCAGTATCTCAGCGACCTCCTCCCAAGCATCTGCTCCCCACTTTCCTCTTCTTGTCCAGCAAGTGTCTTCAGAACCCACTCACCTGCTTGAAAACCTGGGACTTCTGGAGCGTCTCTAACTCAGTACTGTGAGACCTCAGCCAGCCCCAAATCTGTTCTCAGAGATTGCACACGCGGTTCACTGCTCAAGCCCCAAACCCTGCTCCAGATCTAACATTGGTACCACACGATCCTCTTGTCTGAGAGGCAACTGGTTCCAGGAGAGTGGAGAAGCACAGCCTGGCACAGGTTGCAGAGGCCTCAGCTGAAACAGGGACCTGGGGCACTCAGCACTCTCAGACAGAAGAATCCTGTGCTGACTCCTTCCACCATTTGAAAGTGAAAGCTTACAAAGTGCAGCCCTAACAGACTCTGCCCTGCCCTCTGGACGGTGCACCCTAGTTATCAGGAAGGAAACAGCATGATCAGAGCCACAGAAACAGGGCAGGTACAGATACACAGACCCACTCTGCAGTGGGAGACTCCATAATCCTTTGCTGAACAACTGCTACTCTCCATGTTGGCTAACTTCTAGACCAGAAGCAAGGAGTGTGTGTGGCACAGCCAAGATTAAAAAAGCCCTATGCTTGGGGCTACTTGTACTTTCTGTTCACTACCAAAACTATTCTGTTGGTTGGTGAATCCTGTCAGCTGGTGAATGCTATGTGGCAGAAGACTTTGAATAGCCCCCAGTGCAGCTGCTTTGCTTTTTATCACCAGGAGATAACCCAGGTGCTCCACACAGTGTGGCAACAGAGGGGTTAAGCCTGCGCATCACAGAATCTTCCAGGACCAGCTCCAGGACATTGGCCCTGCCCCAGCTGAATGGAGAGCACCCTGTGGTTTCTTAATACTATACTATCACACGAGGCCTGGGTAGACTCCCCACAGGCCACAGTGTGCACCAGGAAAGGTGGATTCTGTGGTCTCTGAAGGAACACTGTGGAGCACAAGGGCTTCCTTTCCAGCCCCTCCCTTCCTGCAGTTCCCCATCTCAGTAAAGGGCACCTAGGGTCACCCAGTTATGCCTGCCAGAAATTGGAGGGTCATTCCACCACACACTCCACTTTCCTAACCAGTCTGCTGCCAGTGCACCAGAAAGTTCCAAGACTTTTCTCTAATCCATATCCATGGCTACCTTCCAGCTCTACACACATCTCACATACCCCCTCACCCAGACACAGTGTCCCTGCTTCCCCATGGGCATCCCCTCTCCACCTCCAGCCTCGCCCTCTCAAGTTTATTTTCTATCCAAGGTTATAACCTCTCAAACCATCATATATCAGCTCTGCTTCATCCCTTCCAGGGATCCCCGTGCTAAACTCAGCCAGCCCCAACTTCCTCTCTGACCTCAGAGTGCTCTCTCCTGGCCTGGCAGTGTTCCTTCAGTTCACGGAGATTTCCCAGCCTCAGGCCTTCTCACAAGGCCCTGGTTGTTCCTGTTCACCATCGTCCTCCAAACTGGTCACCATTCCAGTCTCATCTAAAGTGACCTCCTCAGAGGATCCTTCGAAAACATTCTCATCCGCAAATGTGCCCCATACACGTGCTTTTTGGGGTTTAGTGGTGCCCTGTCTTCTCCACAGCCCTGATATGTGACCTCCTGAGGAATGTCCATGGCATCCACAAAGGAAGGCACTGTGTGCCCTGGTCACGTGTCCAGCCTCTCCCAGCCTGTGTTCACTCTCAATTGTTCTGAATGATCCACTCTGTTTTCATGAAGCAGGACTGATGGACCCATTGGTGCATGGGAGTGATTGGTTTCTACCCAGATGTCTGGTCTGAGATATTAAACTCTGGGCAAACCTGGGGCTTGTTATCATCCCCAAAGGTCTATTCTGCAAATGTCCACTTAGACTCAGGAATATTGGGAAAATCCATCTCAAGTGAAAAAAAAAAAAAAAAAACAGGGGCCAATATCATCCTCCAAGTCCACCCTCCACTGCCACTGCCAATCTCTGCCCAATGGGGGATTCCTCAAGGCCTGAAAACATAGTGGAATTTTGTGAAAAGTCAGAGGGAAGAAAACCAAATTTTATTGAGTACCTACTAAGTGCCAGGAACTGCAATACACAAGTTATACTTATGAAACTTCATTCTCAGACATGCAGAGATAAAGGAAGACAAGAGTCCTGCCATCTAGTAACCTTTCATCCAGGAACTTGCTGGAGGAGGGAGGGCAAGAGCTGCAGGGACACTGCTCCCCACACCCTCACACGCCCCATTCCTCAAGCCCAGCCCAGCCCCAGCTCCACACAACTCAGGCTGTAAGAGGAAAAGGAAGGGGACCTTGGACTCAGACATGGCCCAGCATGATTGGGCCAGAAAGCTTATCTCCCCTGAATGCAGCCACTGGATCCCATGATAGGAGGGGAGGGATAGGAATGACAAAGCACAGGGAAGGTTTCCTGAAGGACACTGGAGGGACACCTGAAGATGCTGCAGGAAGAACACAAAACAGCAGGCTTCACTGCCCTCCCCCTGCTCAGCTCACTCAAACTCCAGGTGCTTTATCCACAAACACTGTTCATTGTCCATGAATGATTTTTCTTGCTCATAATAAATTATCCTGATGGAAGTAGGATTATTATACTTTCTACTTTCACAGCCATATAATACATCTTACGTTTAGTTGCTTCAAGGTTTTTTTGAGCAGTTCCAGAAAACATGCCATAAAACATGGGCTACGGTAAAATGAAGTGTGATTTCATAATGTGCCAGTTGGAGGAAAGGATTAAACCCACATATTACAGACATCCAATAAAATAATGTTTAATTATGGTTTGGTGGCGGGAGAACTGTCAGTTTCTTTTAGCAAGATTATGTAACTACATTTTTCATGGTCTTTCATGAGATTTTCCTCTGCCAGATCATTTGAAGTATCCAACACCTTTTTCGTGTAGGTCAAGATTTATTCACTTCAATTCTCACTGTTCCTGTATATGCAGTTACAGACTCTTGTTTAGTATTTCAGCAGGTGGCAGAATAGCACAAGTGTTTGGTTTCTCTTTCCAGAGCAGCCCTGATGGTTCACGCCAGGCTCAATATAAAGAAAAAAAGTAGGGGGCTGGCAACCTACTAGGGGCAGCATGTACAAAACCCCAGGGCTTGGGGCGTGCCCCACACTCCAGGAGGAGGATCCTCAAGTTCAGGAGTCCCAAGGAGCATGGAGTTCTCCTGTTGAACTCTAGGAGCAGACAGTGCATAAAGTATTTCATCTCTACCTCTTTCCCTTGCCTTTTCCTTCCTCCCACTGTCCCTCCTGGTCACAGATGTCCTACCTCAAAGGACCCTGCTCTGTGGATTCACACCTATGGAGTCCTCAAGCCACAGCCCACAGGACCAACTAATATTTCACTCATGCCTTTCCACCCACACCTTTTCGGGCACAGGAGTCACTGGTGAGCATTACCACCACTGTAAAAGCCAGGGTAACAGACCCCACCAAGCTGCCTGGGCTTTGGTCTCCCTGAGAACCAATCCACACCCTCTCAGATGTAAACATGGATGGATCTCTTTGGCGTCTGGTGTGCTGTGCAGAGGGACCTTTGTTGGGTTTTGAAATCTTACTAGTTGTAAACAGAAAGGGAGAGACAAATGGAAGGACTCATTTTGCCATGATGCTGACCTCACTCTTCCCAAGAATGATGGTTTTAACCATTCTTTCTGGAATTACATGGGCAGTTGGTCCACTAGTTTCAAAAGATTCCTCTTCTTTTGTGTGTAGATAATTCATATCACATCCATACCTTTCTTTCCCCTCCATTTCAAAGGAAATATACCCGTAGCCCATCTAAAAGTAATCTAGCATCATAAAACCACAAGGTCTACTGAAGGAGGAGATAAACATGTCAGATAGTATATTAACATATAGAGTATTTACCCAAACTACTAGAATTCATACAGCAATTCAGCAACGTGGCAGGATACAAAGTCAATGTGCAGAAATCAGTGGCTTTCTTATACACTAACAATGAAAATACAGAAAGAGAAATTAGAGAATCAATTCCATTTACCATAGCACCAAGAACCATAAGATACCTGGGAATAAACCTAACCAAAGAGGTAAAGGATCTGTACTTGAGGAACTACAGAACACTCATGAAAGAAATTGAAGAAGACACAAAAAGATGGAAGATTATTCCATGCTCTTGGATGGGAAGAATAAACATTGTTAAAATGTCTATACTGCCTAGAGCACTCTATACTTTTAATGTCATTCCGATCAAAATTCCACCAGTATTCTTCAAAGAGCTGGAGAAAATAATCCAAAAATTTGTATGGAACCAGAAGAGACCCAGAATCGCTAAGGAAATGCTGAAGAACTAAAATAAAACTGGAGGCATCATGTTACCTGATTTCAAGCTTTACTACAAAGCTGTGATCACCAAGACAGCATGGTACTGGCATAAAAACAGACACATAGACCAGTGGAACAGAGTAGAGAGCCCAGATATGGACCCTCAACTCTGTGGTCAATTAATCTTCGACAAAACAGGAAAAAATATACAGTGGAAAAAAGACAGTCTCTTCAATAAATGGTGCTGGGAAAACTGGACAGCTATATGTAGAAAAATGAAACTCGACCATTCTCTTACACCATACACAAAGATAAACTCAAAATGGATAAAAGACCTCAACGTGAGACAGGAATCCATCAGAATCCTAGAGGAGAACATAGGCAGTAATCTCTTTGATATCAACCACAGCAACTTCTTTCAAGATATGTCTCCAAAGGCAAAGGAAACAAAAGCAAAGATGAACTTTTGGGACTTCATCAACATCAAAAGCTTCTGCACAGTAAAGGAAACAGTCAAGAAAACAAAGAGGCACCCCACGGAATGGGAGAAGATATTTGCAAATGACAGTACAGACAAAAGGTTGATATCCAGGATCTATAATGAACTCCTCAACCTCAACACGCACAAAACAGACAATCATATCAAAATGGGCAGAAGATCTGAACAGACACTTCTCCAATGAAGACATACAAATGGCTATCAGACACATGAAAATATGTTCATCATCACTAGCCATCAGGGAGATTCAAATTAAAGTCAAATTGAGATATCACTTTACACCAGTTAGAATGGCCAAAATTAACAGGACAAGAAACAACATGTGTCAGAGGGGATGTGGAGAAAGGGGAACCCACTTTCACTGTTGGTGGGAATGCAAGTTGGTGCAGCCTCTTTGGAGAACAGTGTGGAGATTCCTCAATAAATTAAAAATAGAGCTTCTTTATGACCCTGCCATTGCACTCCTGGGTATTTACCCCAAAGATACAGATGTAGTGAAAGGAAGGGCCATCTGTACCCCAATGTTTATAGCAGCAATGGCCATGGTCGCCAAACTATGGAAAGAACCAAGATGCCCTTCAACAGACGAATGGATAAGGAAAATGTGTTCCATATACACAATGGAGTATAATGCCTCCATCAGAAAGGACGAATACCCAACTTTTGTATCAACATGGACGGGACTGGAAGAGATTATGCTGAGTGAAATAAGTCAAGCAAAGAGAGTCAATTATCATACGGTTTCGCTTATTTGTGGAGCATAACAAATAGCATGGAGGACATCAGGAATTAGAGAGGAGAAGGGAGTTGGGGGAAATTGGAAGGGGAGTTGAACCATGAGAGACTATGGACTCTGTAAAACAATCTGAGGGGTTTGAAGTGGCAGGGGGATGGGAGGTTGAGGTACCAGGTGGTGGGTATTATGGAGGACACAGATTGCATTGAGCACTGAGTGTTTTGAAATAATAATGAATACTGTTTTTCTGAAAATAAATAAATTAATTTTTTAAAAAACCATATAGAGTATTTAAAATATGTACAAAGTTCCCTAAGAGTATATTTATGACTTTATTGTTGGGGAAAAGATTTTGTTAAATTTGAAAATTCCTCCACTACCCTTACCATGTACTGTGAGCAGTGCAGGGCCCTCCTACAAGACAGTTCAATTTAGATGTTTGTATCACTCAGTGTCCAGTCAGGAGGCAGAAACCACATAACTCATTTTAACATGGAAAATGTCATATAAAGAATTATTAAGCGCATATTTTAAATTTGCTTATGAAAGAAGTAAAAGAAAGTCCTAAGGAAACCAGAAGTAGGAGATACAGGAAGCAGATGCTACCTTCAAAAACAGAAGACATTTGAGAGAATAAGCCTGACACTCTGTTTATTGGAGAAGGTGGAACTGGGGACCTCAGGTAGGGAAAGAAGTTCACCAACGTGCCGCAGACCAAGGCTGCTGGGCAGGAAAACTCTCACTAGAGAACTGGCAAGAATCCCTGGGAGCCAGCCTTCTAGAATTGCTGCAATGTACAATTGTAGCCTGCTACAATGCCATACCCATTTACTTAAAGGCGAGAGAAACTAGGTCTTCTCCAGGCCACTGGCAGTAACATTGTAACATCAACGGGTGAAAACACTGAAAGTGGGACGTCTGGGTGGCTCAGTGGGTTAAGCATCTGACTTTGGCTCGGGTCATGATCCCAGAGTCCTGGGAGCAAATCCCGCATGGGACGCCTTGCTCAGTAGGGAGCCTGATTTTCCTCTGCCTGCCGCTCCCCCTGCTTATGCTTGCTCACTCTTTCTCTCTCTGACAAGTAAATAAATAAAAAATCTTTGAACACATAGCAAAAGAAGAATAAAACTTTGTCCCCAGCTATGTCTTGCTGTATTCCCTCTGCTGCCCTGTAGGAATTCACAGTCCTGAGACAATTAAAATCTGACTTGTATACACCTCAGTGGATGAAGCCAACTGAAAAACAAAGAACACTGGCCTCCTTTGAAGATTCTTGGCTGAAACCAGCCAGATTCTAGCTGTGGCTCAAAGTTCTCATCCAGGGAGTAAATGTTTAAATTTCGAGGAGAAACAGGCACATGTGCTGCTCATATACTTAACAAAGTCCTAGCCTCCTTGCCCTTACCACACGCTGCCCCACATATTACTGTCCTGACCATTAAGGCTACACTTTCCTCCTTGCTTTGTGCTTGCACTGGGTGTATTGATATGACCTTATGAAATGGGGACAAAGCGTGGTCTGGTGGCCTTTTGCCACTAGAGCATCTGTCCCCAGGCCTCTCTCTCCTTTGTCCTATGAAGGTGTCTGGAGTAATCTTTTCATTCACCCACTCAGGGTTTGCGAGCCAAACCCAACAGTGCACTGACTGACAAAGGCGGTGCCAAGTGTACCACATGGCAAAAATGAAACATTTATGACATCCAGTATCAACAAGTAGGGCACATAGAGGGTAGGTTTGAATTAAAAGGCAAAGAATGGGTAATGGGCAGATTTCACACCTCTAGATCCTCATTTTCTCATACATCATTTTCTCATACTGGAACTTCCATATAATAACATCACAACTCCACATTTTCACCCGTCTACATGGCTACACCTAAAAGTGAAAAACTTTCCGCTCTTTCCCCAAAATGGAAAAGACAGGCAGTCCCAAGCATTAAATTGAACAATTATATTCAGTTTCTTCAGTCCAGCCACAATCATTTCACTATTCTGTTACCTAGAGATTACATTTGAAATATTACCATGGACAACTTGCATAAAATCACACTGGTAAGAAGAAGGAAGAAAGAAAATACATAATTAATACAAATGACCTGACAAGAAAAAAAATATATACAAAACTAATACAGTCCTTTTCCTACTTTTGGTTACAGGCAGGAACTGAGATCTGTGGCTTCCTTCTTCCACCTCCTATTCTCTGTATATAATGGGCAGATTTCACACCTCTGATCCATAGCAGGTCAGAGTTCTGTACGTTGGAAGTGGACACGCATTTATTCCTGAAGGTCTGAACCCTCAGTAGTCTGGCTTCCTTGTGTTTCCTGTGGTTTCCATCCACCTTTACAATTGGACTAGAAGTACCGAGAAGCAGTACATAGATCCTGGAACTGTGTTCATGGTCAAAGCTTTGTTCAATTCATCTGGGGTCTGAAAATGCTCTTCTTCATTCACATCTTTATTCTGGTAGCAGTTCTGTTCTCTCTAACTGCTCTTGACTCACAAGGGAACCCAAATTCTTATCTTCCCATCCCTGAATTAATGTAGCACTAGTATTTCACATATAACAGATATATACTAAGGTTCATTAAGATAAGTAGGTCTCATCCATCCCAGAATAGGAAAGATATACAATAGAATATTATACTACACTCCACTTAAAGTCCATCAGCCATACATTTCATCAGAAATGTTTAGATAGACAACATCTCTAGTCAGAGTGCACATTTCCGAAAACAAAGCTGATGACTCACTCATAGCCTCTGGGTTCATCTGCACAACACAGACTGCATAAAATAAACACCATTTAATTCTTCAGAGTAATTCAGACCTCATCTCATTTCATATCAAAACAATACAAAGACTCCATGAAATAATGTTCATGATCAAAAGAAACATGACTGACAATAGCAAAATTCAGCCAACCTCATTACACCTGAAAAAGCCAACATTTATCTTCTAATACCTGAGCATAAGGCATGAACCGCCTATTCTCATAGCTTCACCCCAGCAGTCTACCCTCAGAAGAGAAGGGCAAGATACCAGGTCTTCCAGGACTAACTTCAGAGCCATTAACTCCAGGAATTCTGCAGCTCCAGGAAGAGCCACATGAGGAAACTGGAACCCTGTTGGCACCATTTGGGGACATAGCTTCACGGCCGCAGGGGAGTAATGGAGATTCAGCCCCTGGAAGATTACCAGTAAAACCACAGCCTGAACTGAACCCCTGCCCTGAGAGGCTCACAGGCTCCTCTGAAGAAAAAGGAGAGTTGTTAATGGGTACAGTGGTCTGCACAGGCCCACCCTCCCCAGAGCAGATGATCAGAGACACATCTCCTGACCTCAACCTGAAGTATGAAACAGAGTCCTAAAGGAGGAAGCTAGAGGGAAGGAGAAAATGTGGGAACCATCAGTCATGTTGTAGAATGAGACATCCCCTTCCTTCAGGTCCAGGAAAGCCCCTACCCTGTGGGGAATTGGCACAAGGAGTTCTGAATTATCAGGGAGGAAACAAAGTATATTTGCATACATCCCCACAACCCAGATCCCCTTTTCTGGAAATTCCTGGTATAAGACTTAGACTTTCCTCTCCACATCTCTCCTGCAGACCCCCAGTGCCCATTCACTTCTGTCTCCATTCCTGTACTCCACCACCCAGTAATAGCACCCTGATTGATGCCCTCCTGACCTAAGATGCTACATTATTTTTCTGGGTCCTTAGTTGTATCCTTCCAGGTCAAACAAGACTTTTCATCAGAAACAGCAAGGTTTGGATCTGCAGACACCGGATCCAAAGTGACAGACACTGCAGAGAAAATTGCCAATCATTTGAGTTCTCCCCTTGCCCTATAACAAGGCACACATCAACCACCCCCACCATCAGACACCTAGATGCATGTGGGCAGGGGTAAGCCTCCTGAGATGAGAATCTTGTGACTCAAGAACATACCCAACCCACCAGAAGAAGTAACTAAAGACTGATTCAGGATTTTGATATCTCACAGGCATTTGAGGAAAGACTGGACTCCAACACTGAAGGGTATCTCTTTAGCATCCGATATCATCCACACCCACCAACCCCACCTATGTGACTTTTACCACCATATCTCAACCCACCACCATGGATGGGGCCAACATCTGTATCACCACAGCAAGCTGAGGACAGGTCAGCCACGCTGGAGCAGCAGTAGGAAGACCCAGAAAGAACTCAAAGTTACTCACAAGGCAGGAAATTCTCTTTCTGCCAATCTATGAAAGAACTACATGTTTCTTGTTAAGGCTTTGAGAAGTCTTAACACATTGGGATCTATGTCTAGTCTTCTGAAATACACTGATGCAAGAGTTACAGGGAAATATCTTTCAGAAACATTCCCTGATGCATTTATTTCTTACACGCACACACGCGCATACACACACACACAGAGCCATCATTCTACAGCCTTCCCATAAAAGACAAGCCATAAAGTTTAACACCACTGAGAGGCTATATAACAACCTGAAAAGAAGACTCTATGCCCAGATTTCACTCAAATTATGTTTTCTCAATCCTTAGCCATATATCCGTCATGAAAGCTAGGTTTTCTTGAAACAAATGGGGAAGACCAAAATACAAGTACACAAGGCATATTTTAAAAGATACTTTAGAGGTGCCTGGGTGGCTCAGTGGGTTAAAGCCTCTGCCTTCGGCTCAGGTCATGATCTCAGGGTTCTGGGATTGAGGCCCACATAGGGCTCTCTTCTCGGCAGGGAGCCTGCTTCCCCTTTTCTTTCTGCCTGCCTTTCTGCCTGCTTGCGATCTCTCTTTCTGTCAAATAAAAAAATAAAATCTTTTTAAAAAGAAAACACACACATACTTTAAAACACTGGCACTTGTAACAATCAGTTAAAAATCCGGCTCCTGATTTAGGCTCAGTTCATAATCTCAGAGTGGTTGGATAAAGCCCCCCTATCAGGCTCCAGATTCAGCATGGAATCTGCTTGAGATTTTCAACCCTCTACCCACTCCAATGGCTCTAAATAAATACATAAATAAAATCTTTTTTTAAAAGATTTTATTTATTTGAGAGAGAGACAGAGATGGTGAGAGACAGCAAGAGCAGGGAGGAGAGGGAGGAACAGTATCCCCACTGAGCAGGGAGCCCAATGTGGGGCTTGATCCAAGGACCCTAGGGTCATGACCTAAGCCAAAGGCAGCTTTTTAAGAAACTGAGTCTCCCAGGGGCCCCTACTATTGTTTTTTTAATTCAAAAAAGAGAAAAGAAACCAAACTGTAGGAGCCAAGATGTCCCTCAACAGATGAATGTATAAAGAAGATGTGGTTCATATATACAATGGAATATTATTCAGCCATCAGAAAGGATAAATATCCACCATTTGCATTGACCTGGAGGAACTGGAGGGGATTATGCTAAGTGAAATAAGTCAAGCAGACAAAGGTCATATGGTTTCACTCATATATGCAACATAAGGAATAGCATGAAAGGCATTATGGGAATGAAGGGAAAACTGAGGGGAAGGAATAAGAGAGGGAGACAAACTTTGAGGGACTGTGGACTCCAAGAAACCATCTGAGGATTTCAGAAGGGTGAGGGTAGCCTAGTGATAGGTATTAAGGAGGGGATGTGCCCTCTATAATACCCACCACCTGGTACCAGCTGGTGGGTATTATAGAGGGCACAGATTGCATGGAGCACTGGGTGTGGTGAAAAAATAATGAATACTGTTATGCTGAAAATAAATAAAAAATAAGAGAAAAAAATTAAAAATCAGTAACATCACTTTTATAATAATGTCAAAAAAAAAAAGGAGGGGATGTGCTGTGATGAACACTGCATGTTAAATGCAAATAATAAATCAGGGAACACAACTCATGATGTACTGTATGATGACTAACAAAATATAACAAAAACTATTTTATCAGTATGCTGCATGGGGAAATATTTTTAAATTAATTAATTAATTAAATCATGCAGATGATTCTGCAGAGAAGGGGAAATGCTATTTAAATATGATATTTGATCATCATTTTTCACATACATCCCAAGAATCAGCAAGGCTCTCTAAGGAGCCTCACACATCTGGACCCCTGGTTTCCTTCACCTCTGGCTTCCCCTTCTCTGCTCTCACAGTTTATATCCCTGATCATAAATAGAAACAGCCAAAAAGAAAAACCACATATTACACAGGTTCAAAGGGCCCAGATTCTTAACCTACCCCAGTACTAAAGGAATCTCTGGATAATATTTCATTTCTTCAGGATCTCCAGAGCACTCTCCTGTCCACACACCACTGGAAGATCAAGGTGATCTCATTATCAGAGGCAAATCTGGTTACATGATTACTTTCAAAGAGCTTAAAACAAGTATAAGTCCTCTCAGAAATCTCTTAAACATGTAATAGGAGTTTATTACTTTTCATACATGCAAATAACTTGCACACCTTCTTGTATACTGCCCACTCAAACCGCCACAGCTGTGATTTGGGGTCTCACTTCTACCACTCTTATCTGCCCAGAATCTCTCCAAAGGAATCTCGGCTCTCTACTTTCCTTCTCAGCTCCTTCTCTTTTCCTAACACATATTTTTCTTTTCTGATTTGAACTCCACTTTTCCCTAGTAAAGAATTTTAACTCTCCTAGTTTTCTCCTTTTGCATCTTCACACTTTGCCTCCAATAAACCCAACCAAGTTAAGCCTATCAGGTAAGAGCAATATCCTCCTGAAAGGAAAGATAATGGTTGGAAACAATTATCAGTAGCTGTTTTTAAAAACACATATATAGGGGCACCTGGGTGGCTCAGTGGCATAAGCCTCTGCCTTCGGCTCAGGTCATGGTCTCGAAGTCCTGGGATCAAGCCCCACATTGGGCTCTCTGCTTGGCGGGGAGCCTGCTTCCCCCACCCCCTGCCTGCCTCTCTGCCTGCTTGTGATCTCTGCCTGTAAAATAAGTAAATTTTTTTTAAAAAATTTAAAAAAAAACATATATATCACATATTCTAATGTTAAATATTTAATATATAATAAATATTTAATAGTATAATATGATTATAACATATATAAGTTATTGCTCTTCTTACACAACAATACACAAAAGATATTGTATATAATTGCAGGTGGTACATAGACCCCACCCCCAGGAATCCATAAATATTCTGGTGGCTCTGCATCTCAGATTCAGATCACCTGCTCTAAAGTATTTAATTCCTCAACACCTAAGGAGGCTTAAAGGAAGAAACCCAGTTCAACAGGGAGTCAGAGCATGAGGAAGCAAAATAAAGACCAACATGCCAGAGGTCTAGCAAGAAACAGGAAAATCAAAATGGATTCAGAACCAAGAATCCACCTAGGAAAACTGAGTCCTAAGCAGGCAAGTTTGATTTCTGAAATCCTCTACACACAACAGTTTCTGATTTAGAAAGTCACAATCCTGTTCCAGACTTTCCTTATAAATGACCTCTCTGTGGTCAATGCACCACTTAAACATATGATTTGAGCAGTGGGTTCAGAGGGTGTTGGTAACCCTAAAAATGACCTGCAGCAGAGAATGGGTCAAAATGGAGGCAAATCTGTGTTCCCAATGACACTCCTTACAGTCTTAAGAGAAAGAGGACAAAAGTGACAAGGGGAGCATGGACACCAAGCCCTTCCTGGTGTAGAGTCTGTAACATAGAAGGTGGCTGAGTTGAACATGGGGAGATAAGGTAACAGGAACCTGAGTAGCTTACCTGCATACAGATGTGCCTTCCTCCAGACTGGAAGGGAACACACCCTGGTGAGACCTCAGTCAGAACAAGCCTGCTCAGCATTCATCTACTGACCCTTGCCTCCCCTCTGAGCTACAAGTGACACTAACTGCAGAGTGGGGACAGGCTGAAAAGGAAATGATCTCCTGCCACATGCTGACATACACTGTATAAAAAATTACAGGGATAAAATTTCATAATTATAAAAACATCATTACTACACCTGGTGATTTTGAACACAGAGATCTTTGAGAAATAACCCAAGAGGAGAGATAATTTCAAGCAGGATGCAAGGTGAACTCTAGGGTAACAGAAAACACAATCACTGTTTGGGGGCATTGACAGCTCATTCTACCACATTCTCACACATAGTCTGTCCAGGCCTCTACCCATCACTTTGTGATCACAACTTCCAGGAACTGGAGAAAACACACTCTCCTTGGTTGGTATTAGGGAGCTAAGATCACACTCCTAATCTTAGTGACCCCATTAATTTATATAGTTCTTTTCTTGAAATCTCAGAGGAGCTGACTTTTGGATTCAAGTGCTTACAGAACTAGTTGCACTGAAGGCTAAAGAGCTAGCAATATGGCACGCAGGTCAGCATTGGAATAAATCCAAATGCATGATAGATTCCAGAAACCACCGTCACCCCTGGGTTCTCAAGAACTGAGTGGGAAATAGTGGCCTAGATTGGAGAAAGCTCATAAACAGGGATCTTCCTGCCACCAGCTTCTGCTTCTGCCCCAGAGAAGGGTCCACATGTTTCTGCCTGAAACAAGGAGAGGGGACACCTTGACTTAGGTGGAACCAAAGACCCATGGACACCTGGACAGTCACTCACCAGTCAGGTAAACAGATTTCCTCCAGTCTCAAAGGCAACACAGGAAACAGGTGAGCTAAGAACCAGAACGTCTCTTTCAAAGAAGACAAAAAAACTTCTAGAGTAAAAGCAGAATTTACCAAGATCTACTTGGAGTTCGTCTAAAAGAGAGTGGGAAATAAGAATGAACTCCCATCTCTAAGAACAGCAAAGATTGCACTTGACAAACCTACAACTGCACATGTCAGTAACCTAGAAGTTATAGCTCTAGATCCATCGAGTCTCCACAGATCCATGTCCTCTCTCGACCTCCTCAGCCACTTGCTCCAGGGCAAGGACCCTCTGTCCACTTTTCCTCTGCACCAGCTACCACACTCACAGACTGTGGCCTCTGCCCTCTGTTATGTCTGGATTTCACTGCCTCCTCCTTTGCTTGTTTTCATCCTTTTCTCTATGGAGTTTCTCCCATCCCTTCATCTCCTGGCACTTAGAAGTTTGTTCTCCCCTGGTGTAGTAGGCAGTCCCAAAGAGTAAGAATATCAACAAGGTCAGGATCACCATGAAAGCTGACATCCAGGGAGAAGTCTGGGGAAAGAAGTCCTCTGTGTCTGGCCATACACACAGTCAGGGGCACAGCCCAGAAGAGTTCACACAGCACAGCCAGGGACTCCCAGTCCCTCCCTATGGCCCTACTGGGAGAGGGAAACAGCACCGACCTGAGAAAAAATGGCCATTGCTTTCTCTTGGCTCAGGATTGGGTTAAGAATGGAGCAGGTCACATTCTCCAAAGAGCTGTGTTTCACCACCAGCACAGCCTCCGCACTGAACAGCCTTTCAGCATTCTGGGCATGGGTCTCAGAGAATATCAAGAACTTCTCTCCACTGAGGGCTCTCCACTGCACCTGGGGCTTTAGGAACCATCCTGATACCTTACACAACAGTCGGACCCCGTCCTCCTCTGGCCCTGCGATGTGCACTCGAGGGGCAGAGGCCATACCTGCAAGAGAGAAGCTGGTGAATACAGGGAGGGCTCCCAGAGACCAAGGATGCAAACAAAGTCTTCCTGTGCACACCTCCGGGGGCAGCATTTCATTCAGGGGCTCCACTGGGGAGTGATCATGGCAGGGAACAAAGCAGGAGCCCTACCACAAAAAAAAAAAAAAAAAGAAGAAGGAGCTTGGAGACCTGCGGTAGACACAGAAGGCAGGGCTCTTCTTCCAAAACATAAGGATGGGAAGTCCATTGTCCAGAGTGACAGAAGAAGGAATTTGCTCTCAGATTCCATCCTTCTCTGCTCTTCTCACCTCACACACTCTCCAGGTCATCTGCACCCACTGCCACTTGTTACATAACTTCACCTTCAAAAAATCTAACTACCTCCTGAGCATCCTCTCTAATATCTACATCCCTGAGGGTTATCTCTGCCTGAATTCCTCACAGATGCTACAAATTCAAATCCTGAACAGGTTCATACTTGGTCCCATCTTTGATAACCTGATGATGAAAACATTCCAATCCTTCAGCCTTCTTCACAGCCAACTCACCCACAGCCACATACTGTTAGTGCCTTCACACACTGCTTCTAGGCTCCATCATGTGACTTGACTCAGCTAATGAGATTTCAGGGAATATTGATGAAGGAACAGGAGACTGGCTTAAGACAAAGCAAAAGCTGGCGCCTTGCACCCCCTCTTCACCCGCTCCCCTCCATATGTGTGGCATTCCTCAGGAACCCCTGACTGCCATAAAACGATAAATAGTTAACTTGCAGGGATTGCAATCCTGGAAAACAGGAATCTCCATTGCTCTACAAGATGTCCTAGAGACCTAAACATGGAGGTTACCTTAACAATAGCACAAATTTCCAGAGGCAAATAACTCTTGGTTCCTGAAGCCCTAATGTCTCCCTCCCACCATAAACTGGAGGAGGCTGAGGTAGAAGGGAATGTAAATGATAGCAGGATCATAATACCCCACCAAGAATCTCCCAATTATCTTGACGTTAATGCCTGACCTAAAGACGACATTGATCAAGCCATAAGGGCAAGGACTCCCCCCCCCCCCGGCACCTTGTAGGCCCTCCCTAACATGTGAGAACTCTGTTGAAACCTCCCAACCCTTCACCACCTCCGCGCAACCGTGGGGGTATATAGCATGCCTACCCTCACAACCCGGGGCAGCAGCTCTTCCTGCCCACGGGTCCTGTCCCCGTGCTTTAATAAACCACCATTTTGCACCAATGACGTCTTAAGAATTCTTTCTTTAGTCGTCGGCTCCGAACCTCCTCACCCCACCGAACCTGACTTAGGTTCTGGGACTTCATCATTTTTGGCGAGCCAGCCAGGAGATTTGTGAGTCTTTACATGTGGACTCTGAGCTTCGGTGCAATTTGGTGAGTACTTTCTCTCCTTTTCCTTTACTCTCATTCCAGGGCTTTTTCAAGGAGTATGGTCTTATTGGAACACTTGCATGTCAATTGCTCAGGCTGTAATCCTCTAGCCCGTGGCTACTCCAAGGGGAGGAGAGAATCTGCCTTTTGGCTGTAAGCTAGTACCCTGGCCGGAATGGCAATAAGACCCAGAAACTTGATGGCCTCACTCTATTCCTGTTCTTATAGAAAGTTGTCTCTCTTGGGCACGGGACAGCCACCTAAGTCACCAGGATGGCTGCCAATCATAAGACTCCCTTGTGAGGTTTCCTCCTGATTGATCTAATGTGATCCCCTCCACATCCCCGGTCTAGCCACTTCTGGCCACGGGACCTCCACTGGGAGTCGGCCGAAACCAGCACCCGAATGAATTAAAACGCAACTGGGGACCGTTTCCTAGGGAAGTTGGCTGCAAGGACCACATGTGTTGGAATGTCGCAAAGACCATGATGGATTTCAGTCTTTACTGTTTCTTGTCAGTATCTTCTACTAACTGCCTAAAGCTATGAAATTGGGTAATTTCCCCTTGCCAAACTTTTCTAGTATTTCCATGGGTTAATATGGCAAAACAGTATGCAGTTTTCAGGACAGGCAATGGCATGGCACAATTTCCTAGTCCATTCACCAGGCACCCATCTGTAGCCTGGGATGCGATGGGGAAGTGGAGGGACGCCTGCACCCCTCCAGGGCCTTTTAAGGCATAATGGTGATCTCAATAGCATATCTTGAGGGACGCCTCTGGTCGCTTTTGACACCTAAAACCTCTGACATACCCTGTGTGGGACGCCACCGAGGAGTCAGGGGATTTGGTAATGGACCTTCATTACTTTTCTGGAAGCATGGCCTCAGTAGGCTTCTTCAGTTCCCAAGGACTCTACCTTGGGGTGCCTTTTAACCCACTGGAAATAATTTGGATTGCAAAACTTAGGAAAGGACTGAGTTCCTGTAACACTGCATGGCCTCAGTGGGATCTATCAGTTAGATCTCCTCTGCAGGAAGCAGGGCAAATGGACCTAGGGTGCCTGCATTGCTCATACCGAGGCCTTCATTGCTCTACACCAGGACCCCAGACTAAGGGGCTTTTGTGGAATGTGTTTGCCCAAATGGGTCAGCTAGTAAACCTTCCCCTGACATATTTGATGGTAATTACGTAAATAAGCCTTCGTCTACTAAACCCAGGTTGCGGGGCCATCCCTAGCAAAGGGGACTCTGGCTTTATTTCTATTTCTCTTAATAGATGTGGGGGCTTCTCCCTCACTCACTTCCCGTGTTAATGGCTATAACTTGAGCCTACTGGGGTTGGTCTAACTTGAGACAGAGACCATAAGGAATATTCCCAAGCAGCTGCCGAAACTCTCTTTGTTTTGGGGAAGTTTCCCTGTGTTCTCTGGCCTGACTTGGACTGCCTAACCCCTCCCCCCTTGCTGGTGGGAAAGCAAGGCTTCTGCTCCTCTGTTGGGGCTTATGAGCTCTAAAACTGGGAATCCTTTCTCTGCCTCCTGGCAGCACTTTGTTTCCTCTGTCTTCCCCTTCTGTTTCTGGACCAACGTGCGTGCAGCCTGCATGACTAGCTTCTAGATCATGCACCACGGCTCCTTCTCTCTCCACTGTCAAGGAGCAAGAAGAGCACCCCCTGGACCTAACACCCCCCACTCCAGATCTTCCCACGCATGTCTCAGGTAAACATTCAAAGTGGAGTGGGTCCAGGTGGAAAGTAAATAATATTGGAACTAAGTTAAGTTTGTTGATTTAATTAAGATAAGACCTGTCTTTTAAGTTAACAGGAGTAAATGTGAAACTTCAAAGTTTACTGAAGGTCAAATAAGCTCATGTTATTTGTTAAAATTTGTTAGCAAAGAAATGACTAAACAGGGTTATTTGTCTGTCTCAAATTTCTAATGGGTAATTGCTAAAGTAGCTTTCAAAGTCTTTGGTAACCTGAAAGTTTTAAAGTTTTGCTTGGATGACAAATGGAATTAAATTGTGGGCATCTAGGTCTTAACCAAACAGGATAAAATGCTAAGTCGTTAATTACTGGATCTAGGTTTGTGCTTTTGACTTCTTACTGCAAAGAAACTAAGAGTATTTAAATCTGCTGGTAGACATGTTTTCCACGTAACGGATTCATAAATTGCCACCTGAAGAATTCTGTTGTAACAGTTCACAATTGGTTAATAATTAAAGGTGTTTCTAAGAATACAAAGTTCTGCTTAGTGTAACTAAGACTGATGGAAATAAAGGGAAACTCTGTATGTAGGAAAGTAGGAGATATGTAAGAAAGATTTAAGGAATGGGAATACATTTTGTTGAAGGTAAAGGAAGGTAATTTTGACCTAAATGAGATGGTTGTTTGGAAGGAAATGGCTTGAGACAAAACCTGAATGCAAATGAAAGTTGTAGAAGGTTTGTGAAGGGAAATCTTCAGAGAAAGAATTTTAGCTGTGGTCGAGAATGGACTAAGATTGAAATGAATGGGTTTTAAAGGTACATTGGTACAAGACTGAAATTGTCTCTGTTCAAAGGACAATGTTTTCTTAGATTAATTGATCTGCTGTTAAGAAAATGTAAATGGTTTTCTCTTTGCCTGCCCAGAAAAACCAGTTTCTATGTTCAGTTTTATCAGGTGTCAACATCCCTAATTATATTTAGGCATATGTGCTTTAAAACTTTCTAAAATTTTAGCAAATGTTGACAGGATTTAAATTGTAAATCTCTTTAACTCAGGCTTTTCCTTGGTATGTGAAGTTGCTCACGAAGTACTACTGAACCCATGATAAACCTTGGATTACATTTGGGAAAATACTATAACTATTCTAGAGATTCTACGCACTTCCTAAAGTTTTAACATTTTGAGAGATCACCGCTTGATACTGTAATTATGGAAATGTTATGTATCACAGAAATAACTTGACTTCCTTGCAGCTAAATTGTAAACTCTCGTGTCTCTTTAGCTCTAACCATACCCACTCTGAGTTTTTGTCATTTATAATTGTTTTAATTCTCTTATTCTTAATGAGTTTTATCTTCAAGGAGATTCTTATAAATGACTTTCAGGACAAATACAGATATTTGATATACTTGAAAATCCTAAAACTGAAATGGGTAAGAATTTCCAAAACTGACTAAAGCCGAATTCAACCGGAATTAGTAACATGGGACTAAGTGAACTAAAAGATTATAGTGTTGTGTCTCTTAATGTTTTGTCTTACTTTAAACATTGCTGGTTCTCTCTGATGTTTGCTCTTACAGACTAGGGATACTCCCTCCTACTTATCTGTAACTTATAGAGATGTAAAAGTGCTAATTTGTAAAAGTGCTCAAAGCATTCACCTTTTCTCTCAATCTGAACCCTCTGAAACCAAAAGGTCTCAGTTAAGTATTCTTTCTTCCATGGCAATCGGTCATTTGCATAAGTTCAATAAGAATCTGTTCTCCTTGTAACAGGACACCACTGGAAACTGGTTATTTTACCAAGGCTTTGACTGAGATGTCATATTTGAAAAGACTCAGATATGACCAGACAGTTTAAAGGAACTAAGGTTGACTTTATGAAACCTGGAGCCATAAAGCCCCTTGGGACTGTTGGCCTGATACCTTGCTTACAGAGTTCCCAGCAGCCTCACCAGGTGAGTAAAGAATGTCACTCCTTCGTAGGTGCAGCCTCAGAAGAGGAATTCACCCAAAGGTATTGCAGGCATGCCTGATGGCAAGTACAGGGCTTGGCTTCTGGCCCGGAGAGGCTACTAAAAGTTCAACCTAGAGATTCCTTATACAGAGTTCCAGCAAAGTAGATTCTAAAAGATCTATTGATCACACTCACTGTTCTTGCTGAGCTTATGTAAATAATGAGCCAAGATTGTCAAAACTGGACTTGTTTCACAAGTGAATTAGTCCTGATTTGGCTATCTCTGGAAATTAGGGTTATTTTAGAGAGAAAAATTGTGTTTTAGTAACACACCTTTATGGATGTTAAATCCTAGATTTGATTGTCTTTAAAGGTTTGTTTACCTAAGCTAAACAATTTGAGGTAAACTTCAGAGAAGTTGTACAATAGCTTCTTTAGTCGATCTTATTATTTTGTGGGGATATTAGCAGACCCCACAGCACATGATTAAACAACTGGAAAATGGGATTGATTCCCCTGAAATTGTATAACTTAACTAACACCTTATGTGTGGCTGGGATAATGAAATTGCCTAAAAGCCAACCTATCACACTCCATAGGATTAACTATGGACTTGCGGAGATAATGGATGACCCCACTTTCTTTATGAGTGGATTGAATGATGCATGGGGAACTCCCCTTATCTCTTGACAAGTTTTCTCACTTGCCAGTGATCCTCTGTAATCAGGATATTGTTAAGGCTGGACCACTCAAAGGTCTTCTTATTGGTTTTATCCCTTAGTCCTATTTATCCTAGAGGCCACCTCTGTTGAGGTGCAATTGCAAATAGATGCTTTAGCTAAGCATAGAACAGCCCTCATAAAAGGAGCCTCAAAGCTCACTATGAGACAGTCCTTGACTGTAATGACTTCACATCAGGTCCAAATTTGTCTTAGAAGCCAAAGGCCACCAATGGATGATGGAGGCCGACTTACTAAATACTGGGCTACACTAACAGATATGCCAGAAATAATACTTAAAACTTGTCAAACTTTAAACCTAGTTACCTGTATGCCTGAACCTGACCACTGTACTTCTTTCTCTATAGAGCAAAAATGTTCAGAGGTTATTGATCTTGCTTACTCTATATGGCCAGATTTAAGATGCCCCTGTTAAAATTATGAATGACAGTTGGTTTTCTGATGACAGTAGTTTTCATAGAAAGAATAAGAAAAGCTAGGTGTGGCATAGTGCTCACTAGCACTTTGCAATTGCCAAAGCCTAAGAATTAACATTTATACTGACTCCAAATATGCCTTCCTGGTACTACAATGGAGCTATTTGGAAGGAAAGGGTATTGCTACCAAGCCATAACTCCCCAATCCAATATGGGCCTAAGTTACTAAACCCTCCTTATCGCTATACTAAGGATGGTATATATCAAATCTGGGATGCGCATCTGTGGCTTACACCCACAATTGGACGGCTCAGTCAAAAGGCAGTTTTATGCTGGGAACAAAAGAATCATATGTTTGGTACTTGGGCAAATAACACACGATATCTAGGATGGCTATCATTAGAAATGTGTTCCCAAGTAATAGTACTCCAGGCTACTGACTGGTTTGCTACTGACTGGGCAAGGTGACCTGGCATTAGATGGCCAGCTCCAAACGGAACCCACTGGATATGTGGAACCAACCTGTGGCCCTGGCTTCCTCCAGGGTGGATAGGTCGCTGTACTTTATGATTTGCCTGGATTCATGGGCGCATTACTAAAACCATTACAACTCCAGCTAATCTCCCCAACTTGAAACAAAAATGGACACGATCTGTTTTTAAATGGTATGATCACTTAGCATCCATTTTTGTTCCATCTGCGGGACTAGAGGATGTCATGTGGCATGTAGAAGCCCTTAATAAATATACTACACAGGCACTTAGTGATTCACTAAATAGCATCTCCCTACCTAAGACCGAAGTTTCACAAATACGCAAGGCAGTCCTACAAAATAGGATGGCCTTAGATGTCCTGACAGCAGCCCAGGGTGGCACATGTGCAATTATCAAACAGAATGTCGTGTGTACATCCCAGACTATCACAAAAATATCACAGGACTAATAAAGGATATGAATGTCCAGATTAAGGCTCTACAAGGTCCTTCTCTCTCTCTCAGGGAATGGATAAGTACTTGGTTTGAAGGAGGACTATGGCCAACAATTAAAAATCTCTTTCTTGGGGTTCTCACTCTTATCGCCTTTTAATCTTAATATGTTGCTTTTTTCAATATTTCTCTACTTGGTGCCGAGACTCCATTGCTACAATGACTACACCACAACAGACGATCCTTGTCGCGCGGGAGGACGCCTCTTCACTGTCAGCGCTGGATTCAGCTGCCTCCACTTTTCGTAACACCCTTATAGTTCCTACCCTGACCAATATTGACCCAAGCAGGTAGGGACAGCTCTACGCCCCTATTCAGCACGATGAAGTTACAGAAGATGAGACCTTCCACCTTCAACCACCTTAAAGATTTAAGGGTCAAAATTGTTCAGGGGGGAATGATGAGGGAGCAGGATGCTGGCTGAGGATAAAGCAAAAGCTGACGCCCCTCTTCACCTGCTCCCCTCTATATGTGTAGCATTCCTCAGGCACCCCTGACTGCCATAAAACAATAAATAGTTAACTTGCAGGGATCGCAATCCTGCAGAACAGGAATCTCCCTTGCTCTACAAGATGTCCTAGAGACCTAAACAGGGAGGTTACCTTATCAATAGCACAAATTTCCAGAGGCAAATAACTCTCAGTTCCTGAAGCCCTAATGTCTCCCTCCTACCATAAACTGGAGGAGACTGAGGTAGAAGGGAATGTAAATGATAGTAGGATCATAATACCCCACCAATAATCTCCCAATTATCTTGATGTTAATGCCTGATCTAAAGACGACATTGATCAGGCCATAAGGGCAAGGCCTCCCCCCAGCACCTTGTAGGCCCTCCCTAACATGTGAGAACTCTGTTGAAACCTCCCATCCCTTCACCACCTCCCCCCAACCATGGGGTATATAACATGCCTACCCTCACAACCCGGGGCAGCAGCTCTTCCTGCCCACGGGTCCTGTCCCCGTGCTTTAATAAACCACCATTTTGCACCAAAGATTCTTTCTTTAGTCGTCAGCTCCGAACCTCACCCCACCGAACCTGACTTAGGTTCTGGGACTTCATCAATCACCATCCTGCCTTCCTTGGGAATGCATTTCTGCCATAAAAGGCCCTGGGGGGGTGCCGGCATCCCTCCTCTTCCCCATCACATCCTATGCTGCTGATGGGTGCCTGGTGAATCGACCAAAACACTGCGCCATGCCATGTCATCGTATGTCCTGAAGACTGCATACTGTTTTGCCATTTTAACCCATGGAAATATTAGAAAAGTTTGGCAAGGGGAAATTACCCAATGTCATAGCTTTTAAGTAGTCTGTAGAACACACTGATAAGAAACAGTAAAGACTGAAATCCATCATGGTCTATGCGACATTCCAACACATGTGGTCCTTACAGCCAACTTCCCTAGGAAACGGTCCCCAGTTGCGTTTTAATTCAATCAGGTACTGGTTTCGGCCGGCTCCCCGTGGAGGTCACGTGGCCAGAAGTGGCTAGACCAGGGATGTGGAGGGGATCACATTAGATCAATCAGGAGGAAACCTCACACGGGAGTCTTAAGATTGGCAGCCGTCCTGGTGACTTAGGTGGCTGTCCCGTGCCCAAGAGAGACAACTTTCTATAAGAACAGGAATAAAGAGAGGCCATCAAGTTTCTGGGTCTTATTGCCATTCTGGCCAGGGTACTAACTTACAGCCAAAAGGCAGATTCTCTCCTCCCCATAGAGTAGCCACGGGCTAGAGGATTACAGCCTGAGCAATTGACATGCAAGTGTTCCAATAAGACCATACTCCTTGAAAAGCCCTGAAATGAGAGTAAAGGAAAAGGAGAGAAAGTACTCGCCAATTTTGCACTGAAGCTCAGAGTCCAAATGTAAAGACTCACAGCCCCACGTTTGGGCACCATATGATGAAGTTCTAGAACTTAGGTGAGGTTCAATGGGCTGAGTTCCAGAGCCGATGACCAAGAAAGAATTCTTGAGACATCTTTGGTGCAAAATGGTGGTTTATTAAAGCACGGGGACAGGACCCGTGAGCAGGAAGAGCTGCTGCACCAGGTTGTGAGGGATGGCAGGTTCTGTACCCTGTGGTTGGGGGAAGGTGAGGAAAAGGGAGGTTTCAATGGACTTTTCATATGCTAAAGAGAGCCTACAAGGTGCCCAGAGACTGCTGTAGTCTTTCAGCAAGCCATTAACATCCAGATAGTTGGGAGATTTCCTGTCTTGCAGGATTGTGATCTCTGCATGTTAGCTATTTGTTTCTTAGGGTGGTCAGAGGTGCCTGAGGAATGCTCCACATATTACTAAGGGGGGGGGGGTGTCTAATGGAGAGGGGGTGCAATGTGCCAGCTTTTGCTTTGTCTTCAGCCAGCCTCCTGCTCCCTCATCACAATTAATGAATAACTAAATTTTATCTTTGAAATTAATAATATACTGTATGTTACTAATTGAATTAAAAGAAATATTGGAGTGGGAGACGGACCATGAGAGACAATGGACTCTGAGAAACAAACAGGGTTTTGGAGGGGATGCGGGTGGGGGTTTGGGTGAGCGTGGTGGTAGGTATTGTGGAGGGCACATATTGCATGGAGCACTGGGTGTGGTGCATAAACAATGAATTCTGGAACACTGAAAATAAATTAAAAAGTAAATAAAATTTTTAAAAATAATTGCTATATGGCTGTTACAGTAGGTAGTATAATATTAACTCAATTAGCATCAGAATAACCTATATTTAGAGCAAGAAAAGTCATTCATGGTCAGTGTACAGTGTTTGTAGCTAAAACACCCAGAACGTAAGCCCGATGAGCTTCAGGAGGCAGTGGAGTTTGTTGCCTTTTTTGTTTTGTTTCCTTTCCAAGGTGCCTTCAGATATCCTTCCACTATCCTTCAGGAAAATCTTCCCTGTGCTTTGTTGTTCCTTCCTCTCCCCTTTCAACATGGGGTCCAAGGGCAGGTATGCAGGGGGATAAACTTTCAGGCTCTATCATCTGCATCATTGCTGGGTCCAAGGTCCCCTTCCTCCTCCTCTTTCACCCTGCATTGTACAGAGATGGGGGCTGGGGTGGGCTTGAGGACTGGGATGTGGAGGGGTGTATGAGACAGTGTTTCTGCAGCTCTAGCCCTCCCTCCTCTGGAAAGTTCCTGCATGAAAGGTTACTAGGTGACAGGACTGAGGTCTTCATCTCTGTTTGCATGTGTGAGAATCCGTGTTTTGTGAATACAATAGCTTAGTTCCTGGCACTTAGGAGGTACTCAATAAAATATGACTTTCTTCCCTGTGTCTTTTTTTTATGGGATAATTAAAAAAAAGTTTATTTATTTAATTGACCGAGAGCACAAGTAGGTAGAGAGGTTCAGTGGGGAGCCCAATGCTGGGCTTGTTCCTGGTGCCCTGGGAACGTTACATCTGTATCTTTGGGGTACATACCCAGTAGTGCACTTGTGGGGTCATAGGGTAGCTCTATTTTTAATTTTTTGAGGAATTGTCACACTATTTTCCCAAGTGGCTGCTCCAACTTGCATTCCCACAAACAGTCTTGATGAAGTTTTAGAACCTAGGTGAGGTTCGGTGGGCTGAGGTCCGGAGCCGATGACCAAGAAAGAATTCTTGAGACATCTTTGGTGCAAAATGGTGGTTTATTAAACCACGGGTACAGGACCCGTGGGCAGGCAGAGGTGTGGCTGCCCAGGGCCTGTGAGGAGTGGCTGGTTATATACACAGGAGTGGGGTAGGTGAGGACAAAGGGGTGTTCAGAAGGGGTATTGGGGTAAAGAAGACTATCAGGATATTGAAGGCCTGGTTACTGTCAAGCCAAGGCCACTTTCCCTCTAATGAGGCACTAACATAAAGACAATTGGGAGTCTGCTGGTGGAATGTTACATTCCTGCTATCAAGCATCCTTGTTAATGAGATTTAGGTTTAGAAGAAATTTAACTTTATTTACTTTTCTTTTTACCTCCACCTCCTTTTTTTTTTTTTTTTTTATGGAAGGGAGGGTGATGTTAGGGCTTGAGGAACTGAGTTAAGTGTCCTTGGAAATTGGGCTATTGATAAGGTAACTTCTTTGTTGTAAATCTCAAGGACATTTGCAAACCAAGGGAGACTCCTGACTTACAGGACTGTGATCTCTGCAAGATAACCATTTGTTCTTCTTTTAGGGCAGTCAGGGGTGCCTGAAGAATGTCACACACATCACCAAAGGGAGTGGGTGGAGATGGGGTGCAAGGCGTCAGCTTTTGCTCTGTCCTCAAGCAGCCTCCTACTCCCTCATCAGTGTCAGAGGGTTCCCCTTTCTCCACATCCTCTCCAAGATTTGTTGTTTCCTGCTTTGTTAACCTTTGCCATTCTAACTGATGTAAGGTAGTATCTCAATGTGTTTTTTTTTTTTTTTTAAGATTTAATTTCTTGTGCCTGAGTTTTCACGTCTGAGAGACCACCAAGGAGTCAAGCACCGATGCAATCACATGAGGGTTTATTTGACAAGCTTAAGCTTGGGCCCAAGTATACCCGACACAGTGGAGTAGGGACTTGGACCCCGAGCCAGATTATAGTCAGAGTTTTTAAAGGCAGAGTAGGGGTGGACTTGGCGGTGGATGAGGACAAAAGGGGGTGTTCAGAAGGGTTATCAGGGTAAAGAAGACTGTCAGGATATTGAAGTCCTGGTTACTATCAAGCCAAGGCTGTTTTTCCCTTTAATGAGGCACTAGTGTGAAGACAATTGGGAGTTTCCTGGTAGAATGTCACATTCTTGTTATCAAGTATCCTTGTTAGTGAGATTTGGGTTTAGAAGAAATTTAACTTTCTTTAGGGCTTGAGGAACTGAGTTATTTGCCTCTGGAAATTGTGCTATTGTTAGATAGCTTCTTTGTAAATCTCTAGAACATTTGTAAACCAAGGGAGACTCCTGTTTTGCAGGATTGTGATCTCTGCAAGCTAACTATTTGTTTTCCTTTTCAGGCAGTTAGAGGTGGCTGAGGAATGTCACACATACTGCCGAGGGGAGGGGAGCAGGTGGAGAGGGGGTGCAAGGTGCCAGCTTTTGCTTTGCCAAGATGGTTGTACTTATGTCAGGGCTAGACTCAAGGTGGGTACAGCCCTGTTTTTCTTGGCCTCCACATTATTTTGTTGTTGGACACAGAGAGATTACAAGTAGGCAGAACAACAGGCAGGGCGGGGTGGGGGGGAAGCAGGCTCCCCACTGAACAGAAAGCCAGATGCAGGGCTTGATCCCAGCACCCTGAGATCATGACCTGAGCCAAAGGTAGAGGCTTCACCCAGTGAGCCCCCCAGGTGCCTCTCAATGTCGATTTGATATGTATTTCCCTGATGGCTAGTGATGTTGAACATTTTTTCATGTGTCTGTTAGCCATTTGGAGCAGTATTCAGCTACTCTTAACTGGGTTTGCTCATACATTTTCGTCATATTGGGGAAATATAATTAAAAGGAAATCTTTGAGAAATGTCCTTCACACAGATAGTGGGAAAGAAACCCTTTTATTATAGAATTAAATTTACCAAAATGTGATGTGTATCATAGGCAATCTTTGAAGAGATGCAAAGACTAAGAAAATCACTATTTTCCATAGCCATGCAGACACAGCTCATTACACATATCTTCTCAGGATAGATGGTTACTAGCTCTCAAGTAAAATGACCTGACAGCACCATCTGTCACAAACAGTTCACCCTAGATTTACATAGTAATAGGGTGACCATCTATGTTAGCTACTTGGCCTCACTAGAAGAAAAACATATTTTCACATTTTTATAACAGGAAGCGGTTTTACACGAGGATCCTGGTGCCACTGAGGTTAGGCATATACCCTGGCACAGGAAGGAGGAGAGAGGGGTGTTGTCTTCCATGAGTGAGCCGTTCAAAGAGAAGTTTCACAGATCTTTAAGAAAGACATTCCTGGATCACAAAGCTGGCAAAAGGCCTATCTCTGTTTTTCAATACATATGTTTCAAAGAGGTGAGAGAGCACCCATAGTCACAAGTTTTCTCAATAAATAATGAAAAAAAAAAAAAAAGGAAGAGACTCTCTTCCCTTATTTTCAACAAGGACAATTAAGCCTCTTTGCCTTAGTTTTTATTTGTCCTGACAGTGGACCTTGGCTGGGTTTTCTCACATGGGTTCTGTTTAGCCGGCACCTGGCTGGTCCAGGACAACTTTAGCTAGAAAGGCAATGCTAGCCTGAGCATGTCCTTTTCATGGGAGAGGGCAAGGCAAATGGTAAAAGAAGTTTCCAGCCACTCCTGGAGTCATATTGATGAAGTCCCAGAACCTAAGTAAGGTTCGGTGGGGTGAGGAGGTTCAGAGCCGACGACTAAAGAAAGAATTCTTAAGACATCATTGGTGCAAAATAGTGGTTTATTAAAGCACGGGGACAGGACCCGTGGGCAGGAAGAGCTGCTGCCCCGGGTTGTGAGGGTCGGCATGTTATATACCCCACGGTTGCGGGGAGGTGGTGAAGGGATGGGAGGCTTCAACAGAGTTCTCACATGTTAGGGAGGGCCTACAAGGTGCGGGGGGGGGGGGAGTCCTTGCCCTTATGGATTGATCAATGTCGTCTTTAGGTCAGGCATTAACGTCAAGATAGTTGGGAGATTCTTGGTGGGGTATTATGATCCTGCTATCATTTACATTCCCTTCTACCTCAGTCTCCTCCAGTTTATGGTAGGAGGGAGACATTAGGGCTTCAGGAACCAAGAGTTATTTGCCTCTGGAAATTTGTGCTATTGATAAGGTAACCTCCCTGTTTAGGTCTCTAGGACATCTTGTAGAGCAAGGGAGATTCCTGTTTTCCAGGATTGCAATCCCTGCAAGTTAACTATTTATCATTTTATGGCAGTCAGGGGTGCCAGAGGAATGCCACACATATGGAGGGGAGTGGGTGAAGAGGGGGTGCAAGGCGCCAGCTTTTGCTTTGTCCTCAGCCAGCCTCCTGCTCCCTCATAATTCCCCCCTGAACAATTTGGACCCTTAAATCTTTAAGGTGGTTGAAGGTGGAAGGTCTCATCTTCATAACTTATTCCTGCTGAATAGGGGTGTAGAGTTGTCCCTACCTGCTCGGGTCAATATTGATCATGGTAGGAATGCATAAGGGAGTTATGAAAGGTGGAGGCAGCTGAATCCAGCGCTGACAGTGAAGCGGCATCCTCGCGCACGACAAGGATCGTCTGTTGTGGTGTAGTCATTGTAGCAATGGAGTCTCGGCACCAAGTAGAGAAACATGGAACAAAGCAACATATTAAGATTAATAAGGCAATAAGAATGAGAAGCCCAAAAAGGAGATTTGGCCATAGCCCTCCTTCAAGCCAGGAACTTAACCAATCACTAAAAGAGAAAGAAGCATCTTGTAGGGCCTTAATCTCGGTGTTCATATCCTTGATTATTCCTGTGACATTTTTGCGATAGTCTGGGATGTATACGCAACATTCTGTCTTGATAATTGCGCATGTGCCACCCTGGGCTGCTGTCAGGACATCTAAGGCCATCCTATTTTGTAGGACTGCCTTGCGTATTTGTGAAACTTCGGTATTAAGGAGGGAGATGCCATTTAGTGAATCATGGAGTGCCTTTGTAGTATATTTATTAAGGGCTTCTACATGCCACATGACATCCTCTAGTCCCGCAGATGGAACAAAAATGGATGCTAAGTGATCATACCATTTAAAAACAGATTGTGTCCATTATTGTTTCAAGTTGGGGAGATTAGCTGGAGTTGTAATGGTTTTAGTAATGCGCCCATGAATCCAGGCAAATCATAAAGTACAGCGACCTATCCACCCTGGAGGAAGCCAGGGCCACAGGTTGGTTCCACATATCCAGTGGGTTCCGTTTGGAGCTGGCCATCTAATGCCAGGTCGCCTTACCCTGTCAGTAGCAAACCAGTCAGTAGTCTGGAGTACTATTATTTGGGAACACATTTCTAATGATAGCTATCCTTGATGTCATGTGTTATTTGCCAAAGTACCATATGTATGATTTCTTTTGTTCCCAGCATAAAACTGCCTTTTAACTGAGCCGTCCAATCGTGGGTGTGAACCACAAATATGTATCCCAGATCTGGTATATGCCATCCTTAGTATAGCGATAAGGAGGGTTTCGTAACTTAGGCCTATATTTGATTGGGGAGTAATGGCTTGATAGCAATCCCCTTTCCTTCCAAATAGCTCCATCAGCATGTAGTACCAGGAAAGGGTATTTGGAGTCAGTGTTAATGTTTATTCTTAGGCTTTGGCAATTGCAAAGTGCTAGTGAGCACTATGCCACACCTAGCTTTTCTTATTTATTTATTTTTTTATGAAAACTACTGTCATCAGAAAACAACTGTCATTCGTAATTTTAACAGGGGCATCTTAAATCTGGCCATATAGAGTAAGCAAGATCAATAACCTCTGAACATTTTTGCTCTATAGAGAAAGAAGTACAGTGGTCAGGTTCAGGCATACAGGTAACTAGGTTTAAAGTTTGACAAGTTTTAAGTATTATTTCTGGCATATCTGTTAGTGTAGCCCAGTATTTAGTAAGTCGGCCTCCATCATCCATTGGTGGCCTTTGGCTTCTAAGACAAATTTGGACCTGATGTGAAGTCATTACAGTCAAGGACTGTCTCATAGTGAGCTTTGAGGCTCCTTTTATGAGGGCTGTTCTATGCTTAGCTAAAGCATCTATTTGCAATTGCACCTCAACAGAGGTGGCCTCTAGGATAAATAGGACTAAGGGATAAAACCAATAAGAAGACCTTTGAGTGGTCCAGCCTTAACAATATCCTGATTACAGAGGATCACTGGCAAGTGAGAAAACTTGTCAAGAGATCAGGGGAGTTCCCCATGCATCATTCAATCCACTCATAAAGAAAGTGGGGTCATCCATTATCTCCGCAAGTCCATAGTTAATCCTATGGAGTGTGATAGGTTGGCTTTTAGGCAATTTCATTATCCCAGCCACACATAAGGTGTTAGTTAAGTTATACAATTTCAGGGGAATCAATCCCATTTTCCAGTTGTTTAATCATGTGCTGTGGGGTCTGCTAATATCCCCACAAAATAATAAGATCGACTAAAGAAGCTATTGTACAACTTCTCTGAAGTTTACCTCAAATTGTTTAGCTTAGGTAAACAAACCTTTAAAGACAATCAAATCTAATTTAACATCCATAAAGGTGTGTTACTAAAACACAATTTTTCTCTCTAAAATAACCCTAATTTCCAGAGATAGCCAAATCAGGACTAATTCACTTGTGAAACAAGTCCAGTTTTGACAATCTTGGCTCATTATTTACATAAGCTCAGCAAGAACAGTGAGTGTGATCAATAGATCTTTTAGAATCTACTTTGCTGGAACTCTGTATAAGGAATCTCTAGGTTGAACTTTTAGTAGCCTCTCCGGGCCAGAAGCCAAGCCCTGTACTTGCCATCAGGCATGCCTGCAATACCTTTGGGTGAATTCCTCTTCTGAGGCTGCACCTACGAAGGAGTGACATTCTTTACTCACCTGGTGAGGCTGCTGGGAACTCTGTAAGCAAGGTATCAGGCCAACAGTCCCAAGGGGCTTTATGGCTCCAGGTTTCATAAAGTCAACCTTAGTTCCTTTAAACTGTCTGGTCATATCTGAGTCTTTTCAAATATGACATCTCAGTCAAAGCCTTGGTAAAATAACCAGTTTCCAGTGGTGTCCTGTTACAAGGAGAACAGATTCTTATTGAACTTGTGCAAATGACCGATTGCCATGGAAGAAAGAATACTTAACTGAGACCTTTTGGTTTCAGAGGGTTCAGATTGAGAGAAAAGGTGAATGCTTTGAGCACTTTTACAAATTAGCACTTTAACATCTCTATAAGTTACAGATAAGTAGGAGGGATTATCCCTAGTCTGTAAGAGCAAACATCAGAGAGAACCAGCAATGTTTAAAGTAAGACAAAACATTAAGAGACACAACACTATAATCTTTTAGTTCACTTAGTCCCATGTTACTAATTCCGGTTGAATGCGGCTTTAGTCAGTTTTGGAAATTCTTACCCATTTCAGTTTTAGGATTTTCAAGTATATCAAATATCTGTATTTGTCCTGAAAGTCATTTATAAGAATCTCCTTGAAGATAAAACTCATTAAGAATAAGAGAATTAAAACAATTATAAATGACAAAAACTCAGAGTGGGTATGGTTAGAGCTAAAGAGACACGAGAGTTTACAATTTAGCTGCAAGAAAGTCAGGTTATTTCTGTGATACATAACATTTCCATAATTACAGTATCAATCGGTGATCTCTCAAAATGTTAAAACTTTAGGAAGTGCGTAGAATCTCTAGAATAGTTATAGTATTTTCCCAAATGTAATCCAAGGTTTATCATTGGTTCAGTAGTACTTCGTGAGCAACTTCACATACCAAGGAAAAGCCTGAGTTAAAGAGATTTACAATTTAAATCCTGTCAACATTTGCTAAAATTTTAGAAAGTTTTAAAGCACATATGCCTAAATATAATTAGGGATGTTGACACCTGATAAAACTGAACATAGAAACTGGTTTTTCTGGGCAGGCAAAGAGAAAACCATTTACATTTTCTTAACAGCAGATCAATTAATCTAAGAAAACTTTGTCCTTTGAACAGAGAATTTCAGTCTTGTACCAATGTACCTTTAAAACCCATTCATTTCAATCTTAGTCCATTCTCGACCACAGCTAAAATTCTTTCTCTGAAGATTTCCCTTCACAAACCTTCTACAACTTTCATTTGCATTCAGGTTTTGTCTCAAGCCATTTCCTTCCAAACAACCATCTCATTTAGGTCAAAATTACCTTACTTTACCTTCAACAAAATGTATTCCCATTCCTTAAATCTTTCTTACATATCTCCTACTTTCCTACATACAGAGTTTCCCTTTATTTCCATCAGTCTTAGTTACACTAAGCAGAACTTTGTATTCTTAGAAACACCTTTAATTATTAACCAATTGTGAACTGTTACAACAGAATTCTTCAGGTGGCAATTTATGAATCCGTTACGTGGAAAACATGTCTACTAGCAGATTTAAATACTCTTAGTTTCTTTGCAGTAAGAAGTCAAAAGCACAAACCTAGATCCAGTAATTAACGACTTAGCATTTTATCCTGTTTGGTTAAGACCTAGATGCCCACAATTTAATTCCATTTGTTATCCAAGCAAAACTTTAAAACTTTCAGGTTACCAAAGACTTTGAAAGCTACTTTAGCAATTACCCATTAGAACTTTGAGACAGACAAATAACCCTGTTTAGTCATTTCTTTGCTAACAAATTTTAACAAATAACATGAGCTTATTTGACCTTCAGTAAACTTTGAAGTTTCACATTTACTCCTGTTAACTTAAAAGACAGGTCTTATCTTAATTAAATCAACAAACTTAACTTAGTTCCAATATTATTTACTTTCTCTCTGGACCCACTCCACTTTGAATGTTTACCTGAGACATGCGTGGGAAGATCTGGAGTGGGGGGTGTTAGGTCCAGGGGGTGCTCTTCTTGCTCCTTGACAGTGGAGAGAGAAGGAGCCGTGGTGCATGATCTAGAAGCTAGTCATGCAGGCTGCACGCACTTTGGTCCAGAAACAGAAGGGGAAGACAGAGGAAACAAAGTGCTGCCAGGAGGCAGAGAAAGGATTCCCAGTTTTAGAGCTCATAAGCCCCAACAGAGGAGCAGAAGCCTTGCTTTCCCACCAGCAAGGGGGGAGGGGTTAGGCAGTCCAAGTCAGGCCAGTGAACACAGGGAAACTTCCCCAAAACAAAGAGAGTTTAGGCAGCTGCTTGGGAATATTCCTTATGGTCTCTGTCTCAAGTTAGACTAACCCCAGTTGGCTCAAGTTATAGCCATTAACACGGGAAGTGAGTGAGGGAGAAGCCCCCACATCTATTAAGAGAAACAGAAATAAAGCCTGAGTCCCCTTTGCTAGGGATGGCCCCGCAACCTGGGTTTAGTAGAAGAAGGCTTATTTACGTAATTACCATCAAATATGTCAGGGGAAGGTTTACTAGCTGACCCATTTGGGCAAACACATTCCACAAAAGCCCCTTAGTCTGGGGTCCTGGTGTAGAGCAATGAAGGCCTCGGTATGAGCAATGCAGGCACCCTAGGTCCATTTGCCCTGCTTCCTGCAGAGGAGATCTAACTGATAGATCCCACTGAGGCCATGCAGTGTTACAGGAACTCAGTCCTTTCCTAAGTTTTGCAATCCAAATTATTTCCAGTGGGTTAAAAAAGGCACCCCAAGGTAGAGTCCTTGGGAACTGAAGAAGCCTACTGAGGCCATGCTTCCAGAAAAGTAATGAAGGTCCATTACCAAATCCCCTGACTCCTCGGTGGCGTCCCACACAGGGTATGTCAGAGGTTTTAGGTGTCAAAAGCGACCAGAGGCGTCCCTCAAGATATGCTATTGAGATCACCATTATGCCTTAAAAGGCCCTGGAGGGGTGCCGGCGTCCCTCCACTTCCCCATCGCATCCCAGGCTACAGATGGGTGCCTGGTGAATGGACTAGGAAATTGTGCCATGCCATTGCCTGTCCTGAAAACTGCATACTGTTTTGCCATATTAACCCATGGAAATACTAGAAAAGTTTGGCAAGGGGAAATTACCCAATTTCATAGCTTTAGGCAGTTAGTAGAAGATACTGACAAGAAACAGTAAAGACTGAAATCCATCATGGTCTTTGCGACATTCCAACACATGTGGTCCTTGCAGCCAACTTCCCTAGGAAACGGTCCCCAGTTGCGTTTTTTTTTTTTTTTTTTTTAATCTTTACATTTTTTTTTTTTTTAAATTTTTTTATTTTTATAAACATATATTTTTATCCCCAGGGGTACAGGTCTGTGAATCACCAGGTTTACACACTTCACAGCACTCACCAAATCACATACCCTCCCCAATGTCCATAATGCCACCCCCTTCTCCCAAACCCCCTCCCCCCGGCAACCCTCAGTTTGTTTTGTGAGATTAAGAGTCACTTATGGTTTGTCTCCCTCCCAATCCCATCTTGTTTCATTTATTCTTCTACCCACTTAAGCCTCCATGTTGCATCACCACTTCCTCATATCAGGGAGATCATATGATAGTTGTCTTTCTCTGCTTGACTTATTTCGCTAAGCATGATACGCTCTAGTTCCATCCATGTTGTTGCAAATGGCAAGATTTCATTTCTTTTGATGGCTGCATAGTATTCCATTGTGTATATATACCACATCTTCTTGATCCATTCATCTGTTGATGGACATCTAGGTTCTTTCCATAGTTTGGCTATTGTGGACATTGCTGCTATAAACATTCGGGTGCATGTGTCCCTTTGGATCACTACATTTGTATCTTTAGGGTAAATACCCAATAGTGCAATTGCTGGGTCATAGGGCAGTTCTATTTTCAACATTTTGAGGAACCTCCATGCTGTTTTCCAGAGTGGCTGCACCAGCTTGCCCCAGTTGCGTTTTAATTCATTCGGGTGCTGGTTTCGGCCGGCTCCCAGTGGAGGTCCCGTGGCCAGAAGTGGCTAGACCAGGGATGTGGAGGGGATCACATTAGATCAATCAGGAAACCTCACAAGGGAGTCTTATGATTGGCAGCCGTCCTGGTGACTTAGGTGGCTGTCCCATGCCCAAGAGAGACAACTTTCTATAAGAACAGGAATAAAGAGAGGCCATCAAGTTTCTGGGTCTTATTGCCATTCTGGCCAGGGTACTAGCTTACAGCCAAAAGGCAGACGTTCTCCTCCCCATAAAGTAGCCACGGGCTAGAGGATTACAGCCTGAGCAATTGACATGCACGTGATCCAATAAGACCATACTTTTTGAAAAAGCCCTGGAATGAGAGTACAGGAAAAGGAAAGTACTCACCAATTTTGTACCGAAGCTCAGAGTCCAAATGTAAAGACTCACAATCCTCCTGGCTGGCTTGCCAAAAATGATGAAGTCCCAGAACCTAAGTCAGGTTCGGTGGAGTGAGGAGGTTCGGAGCCGACGACTAAGGAAAGAATTCTTAAGATGTCGTTTGTGCAAAATGGTGGTTTATTAAAGCACGGGGACAGGACCCGTGGGCAGGAAGAGCTGCTGCCCCGGGTTGTGCGGGTAGGCATGTTATATACCCCATGGTTGGGGGGGGAGCTGGTGAAGGGATGTGAGGTTTCAACAGAGTTCTCACATGTTAGGGAGGGCCTACAAGGTTCCGGGGGGAGGCCTTGCCCTTATGGCTTGATCAATGTCGTCTTTAGGTCAGGCACTAACATCAAGATAATTGGGGGATTCTTGGTGGGGTATTATGATCCTGCCATTTACATTCCCTTCTACCTCAGCCTCCTCCAGTTTATGGTGAGGAGGGAGACATTAGGGCTTCAGGAACCAAGAGTTATTTGCCTCTGGAAATTTGTGCTATTGATAAGGTAACCTCCCTGTTTAGGTCTCTAGGACATCTGTAGAGCAAGGGAGATTCCTGTTCTGCAGGATTGCGATCCCTGCAAGTTAACTATTTATCGTTTTATGGCAGTCAGGGGTGCCTGAGGAATGCCACACATATGGAGGGGAGCGGGTGAAGAGGGGGTGCAAGGCACAAGCTTTTGCTCTGTCCTCAGCCAGCCTTTTGCTCCCTCATCAGTGATCAATAGCGATATATTGAGGGATGCCTCTATTCTCTTTTGACACGCGGTAACCTCTGACATATCCTGCATGGGACGCCACCCAGGAGTCAGGAGGTATTTGGTAATGGACCTTCTTTACTTTTCTGGAAGCATGGCCTCAGTATGATAAGGGAGCAGGAGGCTGGCTGAAGACAAAGCAAAAGCTGGCGCCTTGCACCCCCCGCTCCTCCCGCTCCCCTCCGTAATATGTGTAGCATTCCTCAGGCACCCCTGACTGCCATAAAATGATAAATAATTAACTTGCAGAGACCACAATCCTGCAGAACAGGAATCTCCCTTGCTCTACAGATGTCCTAGAGATCTACAAACAGGGAGGTTACCTTATCAATAGCACAAATTTCCAGAGGGAAATAACTCTCAGTTCCTAAAGCCCTAATGTCTCTCTCCCCACCATCAACTGGAGGAGGCTAGGTAGAAGGGAATGTAAATGATAGCAGGATCACAACACCCCACCAAGAATCTCCCTTTCCTTCACACCCCCCCCCAAATGGCAAGGTATATAATCTGCCATCCTTCAAAACCCGGAGCAGCAGCTCTTCCTGCCCATGGGTCCTGTCCCCGTGCTTTAGTAAACCACCATTTTGCACCAAAGATGTCTCAAGAATTCTTACTTGGTCATCAGCTCCGGACCTCAGCCCACCAAACCTCACCTAGGTTCTAGAACTTCATCAAGTAGGCTTCTTCAGTTCCTAAGGACTCTACTTTGGGGTGCCTTTTAACCCACTGGAAATAATTTGGATTGCAAAACTTAGGAAAGGACTGAGCTCCTGTAACACTGCATGGCCTCAGTGGGATCTATTAGTTAGATCTCCTCTGCAGGCAACAGGGCAAATGGACCTAGGATACTTTCATTGCTCATACCTAGGCCTTCATTGCTCTGCACCAGGACCCCGAACTAAGGGGCTTTTGCGGAATGTGTTTGCCCAAATGGGTCAGCTAGTAAAGGTCCTCCTGACATATTGGATGATAATTATGTAAATAAGCCTTCTTCTAGTAAACCAAGGTTGCTGGGCCATCCCTAGCAAAGGGGACTCTGGCTTTATTTCCCTCTGTTTCTCCTAATAGTTGTGGGGGCTTCTCCCTCACTCACTTCCCGTGTTAATGGCTGTAACTGGAGCCAACTGGGGTTGGTCTAACTCAAGACAGAGACCATAAGGAATATTCCCAAGCAGCTGCCGAAACTCTCTTTGTTTCGGGGAAGTTTCCCTGTCTTCTCTGGCCCGACTTGGACTGCTTAACTCCTCCCCCGCTTGCTGGAGGGAAAGCATGGTGTCTACTCCTCTGTTGGGGCTTATGAGCTCTAAAACCGGGAATCCTTTCTCTGCCTCCTGGCAGCACTTTGTTTCTTCTGTTTCCCCCTTCTCCTGTTTCTGCACCAACGTGCGTGCAGCCTGCATGACTAGCCTCTAGATCATGCACCACAGCTCCTTCTCTCTTCGCTGCCCAGGAGCAAGAAGAGCACCCCCTGAACCTAACACCCCCACTCCAGATCTTCCCACTTGTGTCTCAGGTAAACATTAAAAGTGGAGTGGGCCCAGGTGGAACGTAAATCAGTATTGGAACTAAGTTAAGTTTGTTGGTTTAATTAAGGTATGACTTAAGTTATCAGCAGTTAATGTGAAGCTTTTATTCTGTCAAAGTTTACTGAAGGCCAAATAAGCTTGTGTTATTAAAATATGTTAGCAAAGAAATGACTAAACTGATGGTTAATTGTCTCAAAGTTCTAATGGGTAATTTCTGAAGTAACAAAGTCTTTGGTAACCTGAAAGTTTAAAAGTTTTGGTTGGATGACAAATGGAATTATAAATTGTGGACATTTAGGTCTTAACAGGATAAAATGCTAAGTCGTTAATTACTGGATGTAGGTTTGTGCTTTTGACTTCTTACTGCAAAGAAACTAAAAGTATTTAAATCTGTTGGTAAACGTGTTTTGCACTTAACTGACTCATAAATTGGCCATCTAAAGAATTCTGTTGTAACAGTTCACAATTGGTTAATAACTAAAGGTGTTTCCAAGAATACAAATTCTGCTTTTAGTGTAACTAAGACTGATGGAAATAAGGGAAACATCTCTCTGTGAAAAAGTAGATGATATGTAAGAAAGATTTAAGGAATGGGAGTACATTTTGTTGAGGGTAAGAGAAGGTAATTTTGTCCTAAATGAAATGGTTGTTTGGAAGGAAATGACTTGGGACAAAACCTGAATGCAAAGGAACATTGTAGAAGGTTTGTGAAGGGAAATCTTCAGAAAATAAATTTTCGCTATGGTCAGGACACACTAGGATTGAAATGAATGGGTTTTAAAGGCACATTGGTATAAGACAGAAATTCTCTCTGTTCAAAAAGGATCAAGTTTTCTTAGATTAATTGATCTGCTGTTAAGAAAATGTAAATGGTTTTCTCTTTGCCTTCCCAGAAAACCCAGTTTCTATGTTTTGTTTTATCGGGTGTTTTTAACATCCCTAATTATATTTAGGCATGTGCTTTAAAACTTTCTACGGTTTTAGCAAATGTTGACAAGATTTAAATTGTAAATCTCTTTAACTCAGGCTTTTCCTTGGTATGCGAAGTTGCTCACGAAGTACTACTCAACCAATGATAAACCTTGGGTTACATTTGGGAAAATTTGATAACTATTCTAGAGATTCTATGCACTTCCTAACGTTTTAATGTTTTGAGCGATCTTCACATGATACTGTAATTATGGAAATGTTATGTGTCATAGAAATAACCTCATTTCCTTGCCAACTAAATGTCTCATCAATTCTAACCATATCCACTCCGAGTTTTTGTCATTTATAATTGTTTTAATTCTCTTATAAAATGAGTTTTATCTTCAAGGAGATTCATATAAAGGACTTTCAGGATAAATACAGATATGTGATATACTTGAAAATCCTAAAACTAAAATGGGTAAAAATTTTCAAAACTAACTAAAGCTGCATTCACCAGATTTAGTAACATGGGACTATATGAACTAAAAGATTATAGTGTTGTGTCTCTTAATGTTTTCTCTTATTTTAGACATTGCTGGTTCTCTAATGTTTGCTCTTCCAGACTAGGGATACTTTTTCTTACGTTATCTGTAACTTACAGAGATGTAAAATATTTGCAAACAAATCAAATCATTCAACTTTTCTCTCTATCCGAACCCTCTGAAAATCAAAAGGTCTCAGTAAGTATTCTTTCTTCCATGGCAATCAGTCATTTGCATAAGTTCAATAAGAATCTGTTCTCCTTGTAACAGGACACCATTGGAAACTGGTTATTTTACCAAGGCTTTGACTGGAATGTCATGTCTGAGAAAGACATGCATAGACTCAGATATGACCAGACTAAGGAACCAGGAACTAAGGTTGACTTTATGAAACCTGGATCCATAAAGCCCCTTGGAACTGTTGGCCTGATACCTTGCTTACAGAGTTCCCAGCAGCCTCACCGGTGAGTAAAGAATGTCACTTCCTGGCAGGATACTTGGGGAACTTCAGGAAGAGGCATTTGCCCAAATCGACAGGTATTGCAGGCATGCCTGATGGCAGGTACGTGGCTTGGCTTCTGGCCCAGAGAGGCTACTAAAAGTTCAACCTAGAGATTCCTTATAAGAAGTTCCAGCAAAGCAGAAAAGATCCATATGATCATACTCAACTGTTCTTGCTGAGCTTATGTAAATAATCAGGCCAAGTTTGTTAAAACTGGACTTGTTTCTCAAGTGAATTAGTCCTGATTTGGCTATCTCTGGAAATTAGGGTTATTTTAGAGAGAAAAATTCTATTTTAGTAACACACCTTTATGGATGTTAAATTCTAGATTTGATTGTCTTTAAATGTTTGTTTACCTAAGCTAAACAATTTGAGGTAAACTTCAGAGAAGTTACACAATAGCTCATTTAGATGATCCTCTTGCTTTTTTATTTCGTGGGGATAATAACAAGACCCCATGGCAAACAAGACCCCACGGCACATGATTATACAACTGGAAAAATGGGATTGATTCCCCTACAGTTGTATAACTTAACTAACACCTTGTGTGTGGCTGGGATATGGAAATTGCCTAAAAGCCAGCCTATCGCACTCTATAGGATTAACTATGGACTTGTGGAGATAATGGATGACCCCACTTTCTTTATGATTGGATCGGATGATGCATGGGGAACTCCCCTTATCTCTTGACAAGTTTTCTCCCACTTGCCAATGATCCTTGAAATCAGGATATTGTTAAGCCTGGATCACTCAAAGGGCTTCTTATTGGTTTCATCCCTTAGTCATATTTATCCTAGAAGCCATCTCTGTTGAGGTACAAGTCCTCATAAAAAGAGCCTCAAAGCTCACTATGGGACAGTCCCTGACTGTAATGACTTCACAATAGGTCCAGATTTGTCTTAGACGCCAAAGGCCACCAGTGGATGATGGAGGCCGACTTATTAAATACTGGGCTATACTTACAGATATGCCAGAAATAATACTTAAAACTTGTCAAACTTTAAACTTAGTTACCTGTATGCCTGGAACTGACCACTGTACTTCTTTCTCTATAGAGCAAAAACTGTTCAGAGGTTATTGATCTTGCTTACTCTATCTGGCCAGATTTAAGATGCCCCTGTTAAATACAAATGACAATTGGTTTAGTGATGACAGTAGTTTTCATAAAAAAGAATAAGAAAATCTAGGTATGCCGTAGTGCTCACTAGCACTTTACAATTGCCAAAGCCTAAAAATAAACATTAACACTGACTCCAAATATGCCTTCCTGGTCCTACATGCCCATGGAGCTATTTGGAAGGAAAGGGGATTGCTGTCAAGCCATAACTCCCCAATCAAATATGGGCCTAAGTTTCAAGACCCTCCTTATGGCTATACTAAGGATTGCATATATCAAATCTGGGATACATATTTGTGGCTCACACCCACGGTTGGACAACTCAGTCAAAAGGCAGTTTTTTGCTGGGAACAAATCATACATATGATACTGGGGTAAATAACACAAGACATCCAGGATGGCTATCATTAGAAATGTGTTTCCAAGTAATAGTATTCCAGGCTACTGACTGGTTTGCTACTGATTGGGTAAAGTGACCTGACATTAGATGGTCAGCTTCAAATGGAACCCACTGGATATGTGGACTAACCTGTGGCCCTGGCTTCCTCCAGGGTGGATAGGTCGCTGTACGTTAGGATTTGCCTGGATTCATGGGCACAGTACTAAAACCATCACCACTCCAGTTAATCTCCCCAATTTAAAGCAAAGATGGACACGATCTGTTTTTAAATGGTATGATCACTTAGCATCCATTTTTGTTCCATCTGGGGGACTAGAGGATGTCATGTGGCATGTAGAACAACTTAGTAAATATACTACAAAGGCACTCAGTGATTCACTAAATAGCATCTCCCTACTTAATACCAAAGTCTCACAGATACCAAAGTAGTCCAGAAAATAGGATGGCCTTAGATGTCCTGACAGCAGCACAGCGTGGCACATGCGCAATTATCAAAGCAGAATGTTGTGTGTACATCCCAGACTATCACAAAAATGTCACAGGACTAATAAAAGATATGAATGCCCAGATTAAGGCTCTACAAGATCCTTCTCTCTCTCAGTGATTAGTTAGCTTCCTGGTTTGGAGGAGGACTATGGCCAACAATTAAAAATCTCTTTCTTGGGCTTCTCATTCTTACATAGCGTTATTAATCTTAATATGCTGCTTTGTTCAATGTTTCTCTACTTGGTGCAGAGACTCCATTGCTGCAATGACTTCACGACGACAGATGATCCTTACCATGGGCAAAGACACTTCTTCTCTGTCAGCACTGGATTCAGCTGCCTCCACCTTTCATAACTCCCCTATACATTCCTCAACTGATCAATGTTGACCAGAGTAGGTAGGGACTGCTCTACACCCCTATTCAGCAGGAAGAAGTTATGAAGATGAGACCTTCAATCAACCTTCAATGAGAAGGCTACCTTCAATCACCTTAAAGATTTAAGGGTCAAAATTGTTCAGGGGAGAATGATGGGGGAGCAGGAGGCTGGCTGAAGACAAAGCAAAAGCTGGCACCTTGCACCCCCTCTCCATCCGCCCCCCTCCATAATTTGTGTAGCATTCCTCAGACACCTCTGACTGCCATAAAATGATAAATAGTTAACTTGCAGGGATCGCAATCCTGCAGAACAGGAATCTCCCTTGCTCTACAGATGTCCTAGAGACCTAAACAGGGAGGCTACCTTATCAATAGCACAAATTTCCAGAGGCAAATAACTCTCAGTTCCTCAAGCCCTAATGTCTCCCTCCCCATCATAAACAAAACTGGAGGAGGCTGAGGTAGAAGGGAATGTAAATGATAGCAGGATCATAACACCCCACCAAGAATCTTCCAACTATCTTGATGTTAATGGCTGGCCTAAAGACTACATTGATCAAGCCACAAGGGCAAGGCCTCCTCCCTGCACCTTGTAGGCCCTCTTTAACATATGAAAACTCCGTTGAAACCTCCCTTCCCCTCACCTTCCCCCAACCTCAAGGTATATAACCTGCCATCCCTCACAACCTGGGGCAGCAGCTCTTCCTGCCCATGGGTCCTGTCCCCGTGCTTTAATAAACCACCATTTTGCACCAAAGATGTCTCAAGAATTCTTTCTTGGTCATCGGCTCTGGACCTCAGCCCACTGAACCTCACCTAGGTTCTAGAACTTCATCACTTGGAACCTCTCTGGCAGTCTGGAGCTACCCAGACAGCCGCCCCTGCCCTGGTTTTGGGTACAAGCAAAAAATCCTGAGTCTGCAGGGACTGTGACTGGGAACCTGCTCTGCCAGCGGCCAAGGGGGGATTTATTTGGTCTCTTCAGCCAGACTGAGGCTTCTCTCTGAGAGGGAAGTCAGGGTGCAGTTTGCTTTCCTCTAAACCTACAAAAATGATCAAAAGTGGTCAAGGCGAGAGAGAAAAACAAAAGTGAACAAATAAAAAAACCTCCAGAGAACAAAAGCCTAAAAAATCAGTTTCCTCAGAGCCCAACCCTTTGAGGGGGGGCAGGAGGACTTAGAGAACATCATTGACTGAAAACGCACGTGGCTGGCCCCTCCCCCAGAAAATCACTCAGGAAAAAGAAAAAAAAAATGACAAGAGAACAACCACCAGTACTTCATAGGACAATTTTTATTAATTCATTCCTACTATTATGGCTCATTTTTTTATATATATAATTTTTTATTATTATATAATTTTTAACCTATTTAACGTCACAGTGAGATGTCCAGTACATCAAATCCCATAATAACCTTCTAATCTGAACTTTTTGATACATACACCTGTGATTTCCTTTTGCATTTCTATTTTTAAAAATTTTTTTCTAACTTTACTTTAGTCTACTTTATTACTTCTTTAAATTTTTATTTTCTAATATTCACATAGAGTTAAACTTCAAGGTCATCCCCTTTCCCCAATCAATGCTACCCCTATAGGTAAACCAATTCTTAATCCCCTTTTATCTTAGGAAAGTTGAGTCCTTTAACAAAGATATCCAGATACATCCAGGAAGAATGAAACTTCCTCGCCCACACTGAGAATTTATAACCACTCTCCCATCTTTTTCTTCCACCAATATTTCTATATTTTTGTGTTTGTCCTGATAGGATATAAATCTTACACTTGGGGTTCTTCCTTTATTTACATATATATATGCAAATATATATATTTTTTCCTCTTGTCATATATTTTTATCAGTCTTTTTGTTTGTCTGTTTTTGTTTGTATACTTCATAAATCTTACCTTGGGACCCATTTCGGCTGAACCTTCGCTTTTATCTCACCTTTTGTTCCTGTCTCTCTCTCTCTTTTTCTCCTCCTTTTCTTTTTTCTCTCATTTGGATGGGGAACCCTGATTGCTCAGAAGCATTCCAGGGTGCACCTTGACTGCACCACGGTCGCTACATCCAGCTACACCCATTCAGCCATCTCTCACCAAAATGACTAAAATGAGGAATGCCGAACAGAAGAAAAATAAGAGGATGGGCCTTCTGCAACAGAGCTAACAGCTATCAACATAGACAATATGTCGGAAAGAGAATTCAGGCGAACAATTATCCAAGCAATAGCTAGGTTGGAGAAAGCCATGGGTGACCAAACGGAATTGATTAGGGCCAAACTGAAAACTACCAGAGATCATGTTTCCAATGTTAGGGAAGAGCTGAAAGCTATCAGGGATGAGCTTCACAATGCTCTCAATGAGTTCCATTCTAATCTAAATTCTCTCAAAGCTAGAGTAACTGAGACAGAAGATAGAATTAGTGACCTGGAGGACAAACACATAGAGAGAAAGGATCATGAGGAAACCTGGAACAAACAGCTTAGAAGCCATGAAAACAGAATCAGGGAAATAAATGATGCCAGGAAACGTTCCAACGTCAGAATAATTGGAATCCCTGAAGGGGAGGAGAAAGAAGTCTAGAAGATATAGTGGAACAAGTTTTTCATGAAAATTTTCTGAATCTCATGAATGGAACCAGCGTTCATGTACTAGAGGCTGAACGGTTTCCCCCTAAGATTACAGATTCTCGAAAGTCCTCAACACGTAATAGTAAGAATGAAGAATTATAATTGTAGGCAGAACCTCTTGAAAGCAGCTAGGACAAAGAAGCTCCTTACATACAGAGGAAAGCCCATCAGAATAACATCAGACCTGTCCACAGACACCTGGCAAGCCAGAAAGGGCTGGCAAGATATATTCAGGGCACTAAATGAGAAGAACATGCAGCCAAGAATACTTTATCCAGCAAGATTGACATTCAAAATGGATGGAGAGATAAAGAGTTTCCAAGACTGGCAAGGCTTAAAAGACTATGCAAAGACCAAGCCGATACTGCAGGAAATATTAAGGGGGGTTCTATAAAAGAGGAAAAAGCTTAAGAATATCATTGAACAGGTATATAGAGACAATCAACAGAAAGAAAGACTTCAAAGTTAACATGATGTCAATAAAAACGTACCTATCAATAATCACTCTCTATGTGAATGGCCGAAATGCACCCATAAAACGGCACAGGGTTGCAGATTGGATAAAACGATAGAACCCATCCATATGTTGTCTACAAGAGACACATGTTGAACCTAAAGATACACCCAGACTGAAAGTGAAGGGGTGGAGAAGCATCTTTCATGCAAATGGGCCTCAAAAGAAGGTCAGGGTAGTGATTCTCATATCAGACAAATTAGATTTCAAACTAAAGACTGTAGTCAGAGATACAGAAGGAAACTACATCATTCTTGAAGGGACTATCCACCAAGATGATCTAACAATTGTAAATATCTATGCCTCCAATATGGGAGCAGCCAATTACATAAGAAAACTATTAATAAAGACAAAGAGTCATATTGATATGAATACACTAATTGTAGGAGATCTTAACACACCTCTTTCAGAAATAGATCATCGAAGCAGAAAATCAATAAACAAGAGCATTGAATGACACATTGGACCAGATGGACCTTATTGATATATACAGAACACTCCACCCTAAAATAACACAATACTCATTCTTCTCAAGTGCGCATAGAACCTTCTCCAGAATAAACCACATACTGGGTCACAAATCAGGACTCAACTGATACCAAAAGACTGAGATTATTCTCTGCACATTCTCAGATCACAGTGCTTTGAAACTGGAACTCAATCACAAGGAAAAGTTCAGAAGGAACTCAAACACCTGGAAGCTAAAGACCACCTTGCTTAAGAATGCTTGTATCAACCAGGAGATCAAAGAAGAACTGAAACAATTCATGGAAACCAATAAGAATGAGGACACTTCGGTCCAAAACCTTTGGGATACGGGAAAGGCTGTCCTAAGGGGGAAATACATAGCCATCCAAGCACCCCTCAAAAAAATTGAAAAATCCAGAACATACCAGCTGTCTCTATACCTTAAAGAACTGGAAAATCAACAACAAATCAAACCAACTCCACATATAAGAAGACAAATCATCAAGATTAGAGCTGAGATCAATGAGGTAAAAATCAGAGATACAGTAGAACATATCAATGAAACTAGAAGCTGGCTTCTTGAAAGAATCAATAAGATCAATAAACCATTGACCACACTAATCCAAGAGAAAAGAGGGAAAGCTCAAATTAATAAAATTATAAATGAAAAGGGTCGGGGCGCTAGTCCTTTATCTGATATGTCGTTTGCAAATATCTTCTCCCATTCTGTCAGTTGTCTTTTGATTTTGTTAACTGTTTCCTTTGCTGTGCAAAAGCTTTTGATCTTGATGAAATCCCAATAGTTCATTTTTGCCCTTGCTTCACTTGCCTTTGGCGATGTTCCTAGGAAGATGTTGCTGCCGCTGAGGTCGAAGAGATTGCTGCCTGTGTTCTCCTCAAGGATTTTGATGGATTCCTTTCTCACATTGAGGTCCTACATCCATTTTGAGTCTATTTTTGTGTGTGGTGTAAGGAAATGGTCCAATTTCATTTTTCTGCATGTGGCTGTCCAATTTTCCCAGCACCATTTATTGAAGAGGCTGTCTTTTTTCCATTGGACATTCTTTCCTGCTTTGTCGAAGATTAGTTGACCATAGAGTTGAAGGTCTATTTCTGGGCTCTCTATTCTGTTCCATTGATCTATGTGTCTGTTTTTGTGCCAGTACCATGCTGTCTTGATGATGACAGCTTTGTAATAGAGCTTGAAGTCCGGAATTGTGATGCCACCAATGTTGGCTTTCTTTTTCAATATCCCTTTGGCTATTCGAGGTCTTTTCTGGTTCCATATAAATTTTAGAATTATTTGTTCCATTTCTTTGAAAAAAAAATGGATGGTTCGTTGATAGGAATTGCATTAAATGTGTAGATTGCCTTAGGTAGCATAGACATTTTCACAATATTTATTCTCCCAATCCAGGAGCATGGAACATTTTTCCATTGTTTTATGTCTTCCTCAATTTCTTTCATGAGTACTTTATAGTTTTCTGAGTATAGATTCTGTGCCTCTTTGGTTAGGTTTATTCCTAGGTATCTTATGGTTTGGGGTGTAATTGTAAATGGGATTGACTCCTTCATTTCTCTTTCTTCTGTCTTGTTTTAGGTGTAGAGAAATGCAACTGATTTCTGTGCATTGATTTTATATCCTGACACTTTACTGAATTCCTATAAAAGTTCTAGCAGTTTTGGAGTGGAGTCTGTTGGCTTTTCCACATATAGTATCATATCATCTGCGAAGAGTGAAAATTTGACTTCTTCTTTGCCTATTTGGATGTCTTTAAGTTCCTTTTGTTGTCTGATTGCTGAAGCTAGGACTTCTAGTACTATGTTGAATAGCAGTGGTGATACTGGACATCCCTGCTGTGTTCCTGACCTTAGCAGAAAAGCTTTCAGTTTTTCTACATTGAGAATGATATTTGCGGTGGATTTTTCATAGATGGCTTTGATGATATTGAGGTATGTGCCCTCTATCCCTACACTTTGAAGAGTTTTGATCAGGAAGGGATGCTGTGCTTTGTCAAAGGCTGAAAAAGCATCTATTGAGAGTATCATATGGTTCTTGTTCTTTCTTTTATTGATGTGTTGGATCACATTGACTGATTTGAGGATGTTGAACCAAACTTACAGCCCTGGAATAAATCCCATTTGGTCATGGTGAATAATCCTTTTAATGTACTGTTGAATCCTATTGGCTAATATTTCGGTGAGAATTTTCGCATCTGTATTCATCAAGGGTATTTGTCTATAGCTCTCTTTTTGGAAGGGATCCCTGTCTAGTTTGGGGATCAAGGTGATGCTGGCCTCATAAAATGAGTTTGGAAGTTTTCCTTCCATTTCTATTTTTTGGAACAGTTTCAGGAGAATAGGAATTAGTTCTTCTTTAAATGTTTGGTAGAATTCCCCCGGGAAGCCGTCTGGCCCTGGGCTTTTGTCTGTTTGGAGACTTTTAATGACTGTTTCAATCTCCTTACTGGTTATGGGTCTTTTCAGGCTTTCTATTTCTTCCTGGTTCAGTTATGGTAGTTTATATGTTTCTAGGAATGCATCCATTTCTTCCAGATTGTCAAATTTGTTGGCGTAGAGTTGCTCATAGTATGTTCTTATAATAGTTAGTATTTCTTTGGTGTTAGTTGTGATCTCTCCTCTTTCCTTCATGATTTTATTTATTTGGGTCCTTTCTCTTTTCTTTTTCATAAGTCTGGCCAGGGGTTTATCAATTTTATTAATTCTTTCAAAGAACCATCTCCTAGTTTCTTTGATTTGTTCTATTGTTATTTTGGTTTCTATTTCATTGATTTCTGCTCTGATCTTTATGATTTCTCTTCTCCTGCTGGGCTTAGGGTTTCTTTCTTGTTCTTTCACTAGCTCCTTTAGGTGTAGGGTTAGGTTATGTACCTGAGACCTTTCTTGTTTCTTGAGAAAGGCTTGTACCGCTATATATTTTCCTCTCAGGACTGCGTTTGTTGTGTCCCACAGATTTTAAACCGTTGTATGTTTCCATGATTTTTTTCAATTCTTCTTTAATTTCCCGGTTGACCCATTCATTCTTTAGAAGGATGCTGTTTAGTCTCCATGTATTTGGGTTCTTTCCAAACTTCCTCTTGTGGTTGAGTTCTAGCTTCAGAGCATTGTGGTCTGAAAATATGCAGGGAATGATCCCAATCTTTTGATATCGGTTGAGTCCTGATTTAGGACCGAGGATGTGATCTATTCTGGAGAATGTTCCATGTGCACTAGAGAAGAATGTGTATTCTGTTGCCTCGGGATGAAATGTTCTGAATATATCTGTGATGTCCATCTGGTTCAGTGTGTCGTTTAAGGCCTTTATTTCCTTGTTGATCTTTTGCTTGGATGATCTGTCCATTTCGGTGAGGGAAGTGTTAAAGTGCCCTACTATTATTGTATTGTTGTTGATGTGTTTCTTTGATTTTGTTATTAATTGGTTTATATACTTGGCTGCTCCCACGTTGGGGGCATAGATATTTAAAATTGTTAGATCTTCTTGTTGGACAGACCCTTTGAGTATGATATAGTGTCCTTCCTCATCTCTTATTATAGTCTTTGGCTTAAAATCTAATTGTTCTGATATAAGGATCGCCACTCATGCTTTCTTCTGATGTCCATTAGCATGGTAAATTCTTTTCCACCCCCTCACTTTAAATCTGGAGGTGTCTTCGGGCTTAAAATGAGTTTCTTGGAGGCAACATATAGATGGGTTTTGTTTTTTGTATCCATCTGATACCCTGTGTCTTTTGACAGGGGCATTTAGCCCATTAACATTCAGGGTAACTATTGAGAGATATGAATTTAGTGCCATTGTATTGCCTGTAAGGTGACTGTTACTGTATATGGTCTCTGCTCCTTTCTGATCTACCACTTGTAGGCTCTCTCTTTGCTTAGAGGACCCCTTTCAATATTTCCTGTAGAGCTGGTTTGGTGTTTGCAAATTCTTTCAGTTGTTGTTTGTCCTGGAAGCTTTTAATCTCTCCTTCTATTTTCAATGATAGCCTAGCTGGATATAGTATTCTTGGCTGCATGTTTTTCTCGTTTAGTGCTCTGAAAATATCATGCCAGCTCTATCTGGCCTGCCAGGTCTCTGTGGATAAGTCAGCTGCCAATCTAATATTTTTACCATTTTATGTGACAGATTTCTATTCCCAGGCTGCTTTCAGGATTTTCTCTTTGTCACTGAGACTTGTAAATTTTACTATTAGGTGACGGGGTGTGGGCCTATTCTTATTGATTTTGAGGGGCGTTCTCTGAACCTCCTGAATTTTGATGCTTGTTCCCTTTGCCATATTGGGGAAATTGTCCCCAATAATTCTCTCCAGTATATCTTCTGCTCCCTTCTCTCTTTCTTCTTCTTCTGGAATCCCAATTATTCTAATGTTTCATCTTATGGTGTCACTTATCTCTCGAATTCTCCCCTCATGGTCCAGTAGGTGTTTGTCCCTCTTGTGCTCAGCTTCTTTATTCTCTGTCATTTGGTCTTCCATATCACTAATTCTTTCTTCTGCCTCATTTATCCTAGCAGTGAGAGCCTCCATTTTTTATTGCACCTCATTAATAGCTTTTTTGATTTCAACTTGGTTAGATTTTAGTTCTTTTATTTCTCCAGAAAGGGCTTTTATGTCACCCGAGAGTGTTTCTCTAATATCTTCCATGCCTTTTTTGAGCCCGGCTAGAACCTTGAGAATTGTCATTCTGAACTCTAGATCTGACATATTAGCAATGTCTGTATTGATTAGGTCCCTAGCCTTTGGTACTGCCTCTTTTTCTTTTTTTTTTTTTTTTGTGGTGAATTTTTCCGTCTTGTTATTTTGTCCAGGTAAGAGTATATGAAGGAGCAAGTAAAATACTAAAAGGGTGGCAACAACCCCAGGAAAATATGCTTTAACCAAATCAGAATACAGCTGGCTGATTAGCTCAGTTGGTTAGAGCGTGGTGCTGATAACCAAATCAGAAGAGATCCCAAATCGTGAGGGGGGAGAAAGGGGATAAAAAGAGGTTCAAAAAGAAAGAAAGAAAAAAAAAAAAAAAAAGAAAAGAATTAATAAAAGAAAACGAATAAAGAAAAGTATAAAATAGAAAAAATATATATATTTGATAAACTAGTTAAAAACGTTAAAAAAGAAAAGGGTAAAAGTTAAAAAAAAATTACCAGAAGAAGAGAAAAAAATGAAAAAGAAAAAAATTAAATTAACTGCAAGACTAAAAAATCACAGGGAGAAAGTGATGAGTTCTGTGCTTTGCTTTCTCCTCCTCTGGAATTCTGCTTGGTCTTGAAACCGCACTCCTTGGTAGGTGAACTTGGTCTTGGCTGGATTTCTCATTGATCTTCTGGGGGAGGGGCCTAGAGTAGTGATTCTCAAGTGTCTTTGCCCCAGGCGGAATTGCACCGCCCTTACCAGGGGCTGAGTAATCCGCTAGGCTATGCTTTCAGGAGCTTTTGTTCCCTGCGCGCTTTCCGTAGAGTTCTGGAGGACGGGAATACAAATGGTGGCCTCCTGGTCTCCGGCCTGAAGGAGCTGAGAGCCCAGGGCCCCACTCCTCAGTGCGCCCTCAGAGAACAGCGCCCAGTAACTCCCGTCTGCCTGACCTCCGGCCGCGCTCCGAGCTCACTGAGCCTGTGGCTGGTTCAAGGTAACCCTGAGTTGTGATCTTACTGTCGGCTCTGTCTCTGTAGCCGGCTTTCCCGTTCTAATTCCCGCAAGCTCTGCAACACTCAGACACCTCCAATCCTTCTGTGACCCTGCGGGACCTGAGGCCATGCTGCCCCTGCGTGGGCTTCACCCCATTTTAGCCTCTGGAGCCATGTCCCTCAGCGTAACAGACTTTTAAAAGTCCTGATTTTGTGCTCTGTTGCTCAGCCGCTTGCCGGGAGCCGGACCCTCCTCCCGGGGTCTATCTTCCCGTTGCTTTAGATTCACTTCTCCGCCAGTCCGACCTTTCAGAAAGTGGTTGTTTTTCTGTTTCTAGAATTGCTGTTCTTCTCTTTGATCTACCGATGGATTTGCAGGTGTTTGCAATCTTTAGATAAGCTATCTAGCTGATCTCCTGCTAGCTGAAGTAGTCTCAGCCTGCTACTTCTCCGCCATCTTGACTCCTCCCTCCCCTAAGGAATATTTTAAATCACCATGTCAACATTTATGAAATGACATATATTTTGCTGATAAATTTTCTCCTTTATAACAACTTTATGGGGTGCCTGGGTGACTCAGTAGGTTAAAAACTTTGCCTTCAGGTCAGGTCATGATCCCAGGTTCCTGGGATCGACGCCTGCATCATGCTCTCTGCTCCACAGGAAGCCTGCTTCCTCCTCTCTCTGCCTGCCTCTCTGCCTACTTGTGATCTCTGTCTGTTAAATAGATAAATAAATTCTTTAAAAAAACATTATTTATATGTTTAATTCAAAGTTATATAAGCATATTTTAGAAACTGTGGTCCATAGCCCACCTATATTACAATCACTTGGGGTGTTTCTTTAAAAAGCACAGAGTCCAGGGCCCCAAGTCAACTAAATCACTTGGGAGTGGGGCCCAGGAAGCAGCTTCTATAATCCTCACTGCTGGCCCTAAGGTCCCACATCTAAGAGCCTCTCTTTATTCACATTTGCTTCAATAGCCACTATCAAGATTTTTCACTTCCTCTCACTGACCATGTCCACCTCATGCTGGCTTCAATACATCACTAGAGCAACACAATGAATAAATGTCATGCATTTATATACACACACTTCCTACAGTGCCATAAGACATAGGCTAAGCCTCTCAGGTGCCACTTGAAAGTGATCCTTGGTTTGGTTTCACAAGACTTTCAATGTCTTGGTTTGGCCACTTGTTCCAGTTTTCCAGAGAAGAGTGAGGATGATAAAATGAGATAGCATATTTAGAGTGAGGTCAGCACACTTTGGAGATCATAATGGAATCAAAATGGGAGGTGGTAGACTAAGCATGAGATGACATCTGGGAAGCTATGTGACTTCAGAGCACTCAGATGCTGCAGTGTAGACTGACACCCAGCATGACAGAGGCTTAGCTGAGCTGGCCCAGGGTAGGTGGTGATCTGACAGTAGGGCTGGCTGAGCCCCACTGTCCCTCAGAGCACCACTGTCCATCATCATGTGATTTAGACCTGCCAAGGAACTCCCGTGTTGGGACCATGTGCCCTATTTGAGGGAAGCAGTGTGCTTTTTCAACCTGGGTTGACCAGCTGAGGATAGATGCTGAGGCAAGAAAATGCTGGTGTTAGTTCCCAGGCCACTGGCCATGTGGAAGCAGCGTCAGGAGGTCCTCTACAAACATGCATGTTTTGCTCAGTGCCAAGCCAACCTGTCCTTGGCTGATGATGTCTCTTAACTGCAGGAAAGGCTTTCTGATTTTAACACCCCTCATGGGGCAATGTCTCTGGTGTCCCTTGACCCTGTAGCAACTGTGGAGGAATGGTCTCACATCTCTGCAACAGATTGGGAGCTACACAAATGGGGGAAAGCCCATTCTTCCTGCTGCTTCAAGCAGCTCTGGTGACTCCACTTTTCATGTGGCTCTTGGTAGCCAAGGGTCACAAGCCTAGGGTGCACAGCAGAACCCTCACTGACTTCACTGGAAGACAAAACTACAAGGTGAGAGTCCATTATCTGGCCTTGCCGGGGCCTCTCTGAGCTGCACTGAGCACTGGGCTATGGCAGAGCCATGGGCGCAGGGAGAGCCTGTCAGGAGGATGAGCTGAGGGGAGGTGCTGCTGTCCTGAGGAGTCACTGGTGCCACCAGGTTAGAGGCAAATGTTCCCCACCAGCAGGGCTGGTGATGGCCCTGCTCAGAGCTGTTGCACAAGAGGTGGCCAGATCCCACCACTCTCTGTTCAGGGACCAGTGCGCTCCCCAGCTCACTTCAGAGCAAAATGATGACTTCTATGACCTCCCAGGAACCGAAAACTTAATATGAAACATGCACATGTAGAAACAGCTTGTTGTAGGAAGGAGGGAACATCACGCAGGAAAGTCCCCTGTTCAGCCATGTCCCATTTACTTAGTGAGGAGAGGGAGGGGCCACATCATCATGGAGCTTGGATACCCCCTAAGTCTAGTACCACCTCTTACAGATGAGGGGCAGGGGCTTGCAGAGCCTGGGATCTGTTAGTTCTCCCAATAATGGGTCCATGATTTAAGGAGCAAGACTGATACAAAGGATAGGTCAAGCAAAGCTTTATTTTGTGCCAAGCATCAAGAATCAAACTGACCAACCAGAGAGGGCGACCTCTCTCTGTTTCAAAGACTAGCTTTTAAGGGCAAAGGCCATGTGGTTGGGCCTGGCCACGCACAGATGGCCAATGAAATTGTAACACACAGATAAAGCTGCATAGTCATGCTAGGTCATACATAAGTGACCAATTGAATTACAATTTACCCTAGTAGATATTTGAATTAGCCTATCACCTTGGTCAGAATTGGTGCCCAAAAGGCTCCCAAAGGGCAGGGCCCATACTCCTTGGTAACTAGGGAGACAGTATGCAGCCCCCCACCCCACACTGATCAGATGTCTCCACCTGGCATACTCACCCTTGTATTTGGGTTTTGTTACCTGTGGCTTGTTTCCAGGACTTGTTTTGGGTAAGTCCCACCGGGGCAAGGGGCAGGGACAGTTTAAGGGTTAAACAGCATGGTTATTTTTTAACCTGGATGGAAAGTGTTCTGGCTAAAATAGGTCTTTACAGGATCCAGCCAGAGTCATGTGGCTGGTTAGTGGCAAGCCCAGGATTAGAACCAAGGTCTCTGTCCCTTTCCCATGGCCTAGGAGAAGGTGAAGGTATCCATGGACATCACAGGAACTGAGAGATCACTTTTATTTTATTGAGGTAGGGCTCACCCTTCCCATGTGACTGAGGCACAAATATGGGCCTGTGTGAACTCGTGAAACACTTTTATAACCTGGAAGGTCAGGATCTCCCACTTCAGCTCTGACTAGCCAGCTCAGGACTGGGTGGCTAGCTGCTATGCCTATTTGCAAGCACCAAGTTTTAACATAATAAAGAGTGTGCCCATTCCCCTGAAGGGAAATCTGGAGGACAGTGGACATCCTAGTCAACAAGGGGCAGGACCACTGGCCAGTTACTCCTCCAGTAATAGAGACCTGGAAGCCCTGGATCCTAAACAGGCAACAGCTTCAAATGAGGACTGACTCACCAGTTTGCAACTGCTGCTTCAGAATGATTTATGGGGGTGGGCTCCCACTATCTTCTAGACTCTACCATCATTTGGGGACAGGCACTAATTCCCCAGGCATGGAGGGCCCTGACACCCATGATCTGCTGAAGGTATGTGTGTTGGGCATATGCTGCTGTGTATATTAGTGCTGTCAGGAATCCATAAAGACAAGGGTCTGCAAAGCCCAGTCACAGGATTCAGTTCTTTCAGGACCCAGTGTATGCCTAACTGCAAGCTGTACTCTGCACAAATGTGCATAGTCCCCCTGAAGGAAGAGATGGAGGAAGTTGTCCTGTCTTCCCAGCATCAGCCCAGTCAACTGGCTAGAGTATCCTTCACAAGAAACTTGATTACTGGTGATCCCAGGACACTATCAGGCAGCCAGTCCCAATGGGGACTGACAGTCCTCAATTTAAAATTATCAGCACCTCAGGAAGATGTTGGGGGAGTAGGCTCTGACTACCCTGGATGCTATGCAGTTTTGGGGTCGAGCCTGAGCCCAAAATGCCTGGGGGGCCCAAGAGCCAAAGACCAACTGACAGAGTACAAGACCACACATCCATGGGTGACACAGTTCAGAAGAATCTGTAATTTGAACCAGGGTATCTGAAGGGAAAGGCTGGATTCCAGTAGTTGACTATTGGGGTGTTCCTGGCCACTGCCTCATTCCAAGAGCTAATCTGCACAAATGTGGATATTCTTGCTCCTGAAGACACACCTGGAGGGCTCTGGACTGCCTTGTCAGAGCAGGGCTTTGCAGGATGATTTGAGATATTCTCCAGTAGGAGACATCTATGGGTCTTGATTATCCAATGCTCAGAACTTCATCAGGGAGCCAGTCCAAGTGGGGAGTAACTGCGATGTCTTAAAGCTGCCACCGCAGAAAGATTTTCTGGGAGTCAGCCTTTTCCACCATGGTGACTCTGCAGATTTGGGAAACCAGCCTGATCCCAGCAGGCATGGAGGTCCTAGCAGGCCAATGATGCTGGCTGACACAGTACAGACCCTCTTAGAACACACTACTTACTTGTCTTTCCTGCTTTAGCATCTAAAGGGCTGACTGACTGAACTCCCATTTCCGCTGCCACTGTGTTATGTTTGTTAGTCACCATTCAGTGCACCATTAGTTTTTGATGTAGTGTTCCAAGATTCATTGTTTGCATGCTACACCCAGTGTTCCATGCAATCCTTGCCCTCCTTAATACCCATCATCAGGCTCACCCATCCCCCTCACCCCCTCCCTTCTAAAATCCTCAGTGTGTTTCCCAGAATCCATAGTCTCTCATGGCTCGTCTCCCACTCCAATTTCTCCCCCTTCATTTTTCCCTTCTCCTAATGTCCTCCATGCTATTCTTTGTATGTTTCATAAATAAGTGAAATCATATGATAATTGACTTTCTCTGTTTGTCTTACTTCACGTAACATAATCCTCTCCTATCTTTACCAGATGGACCTAAATGGCCATCATCTGCATGTCTCCATACTTATTCTCTGTATCATATTATGGGTAGAGCTTGGATTTAGGGACTCTCTGGGTCTTCCTTCTCACCTCCTGCTTTTCCTTCCTTCTTGCTGGCTCAATTGGTTCTGTCCACTCCTCATCTACTCTTCCATCATCCCATCCACACACATCAACTTGTGCCTGTTGTGTGCAGTAAGCATGACAGGCACTGAGCACACTGACCTCTAGGCATACTTGCTATACTTTTAAACAGCCAAGTTTGGTATCTAGGCTTTCTACTATTAACTAAAACTAATTGAATTTAAGCTAGAAAATTACTAACATTTTTGGTTAGGCCAAATTAGTTATTTTAATTAAAATGTGACTGTATCAGTTGTGAAGCTAGGATGATCTTTTTATAGAACTTGTGTTAGTAGAACATTGGTTCCTATTTTTGTCCAGCTGATTTCAAAATAGCAATGATAATACAGTAACCCTCAGCTTCTAAATACACATTTTACTGAAAGAGGTACAGGAATTAGAAATTTTTACTATTCTGTTCATTCCTGTTTTTGCATTATAAACAATAACCTGATGTTAATAAAATTTAGAATTAAGGAATCATTAGGGAAGAAACAAATAAGTATTGCTTATGACTTGATAGCTGTAGGATATAATTTTAGTAGCTTAAAGTGTCCTGGGTCTTTTTTATATTTAAAATAAAATTATGCTGAAAATATGATTTCTCGTCTGTTGAAATGTATTTGAGGTAAAAAGAAATGGGGTCACTTATGTTAAGAGGTTTTAAAATGGAGCCAAAGGTCATTAAGGAGGTCGGCCTTACACATGTCCTCACTGGTTGGAAAAATGAACTTTTGAACAGGATCAAACCAGGAATATTCCAGGGGCTCTGCAGAAACATCTGCAAGTTGCAGCAGTAACGGACATTTGCTCAATGATGGCTCTAGCCATCGGAGAACCAATTCTGTTCAGGTGAGATTAGTTTTCTACCACCAAAACCAATCATTTTTAACAACATATATAAGCATCCTCTGTTGTTTTAAAAACCCTTAATTTTTTTTATTCCCTAGAGGGGCACAATTTGGGTTACTACCTGAATCTATGTTCCTGAATTGCAATTCTAAGACCCCAAATAAGTGTTTTTGTTTTATTTGAATTTTGCATCTTTTTTCAAGTAACAAGAAGTAGTTAGTAAAGCAAGGTATTATTACATCCAAGTTTTAACAGAAAATCATGAGTTATTGGATGCTATAAGAGGATGCTAACCATCCTGGAGAATTGTTACCTTTGACACCTTCTGTGGGTGAGAGACAAAGGAAATATATGTCTTCCTCCTTTCCAAGCATGTACTTGGAGGTGTTGAATGGATAGGAAAAGAGCTGCCACTCTTCTGTGATACAGTGTCCACACACCCTAGGCCCACTCCAAGATTTATTATCTGTGATGTCAGATCTGCAAGGGGCTGAAAATAGTCCCTATATTTTCAGGGGTACGGAATACTTTGTTGAGATGAGTAAGCCTCTATGGTGTTTTCAAATTATGCCTCAAAAATGCTTACACACTACTCCATTGGGTCTCTGAACAGAAGCATCCTTTGTTGTAGTATGCAGTGAGGGAGTGGATATGTATGGAAAATAATGTTGTGGTGAGATGCGTAGGGAATAAAATTATAACCATTATACACCTAAGCGCTATTTCTGCTTCTGTACCTTCACTTGCTAACCCATGAGGAGATGGAGAAATACCAGCAGACTTTCTATAGACACTCTGTAACCACACTTCCCCCGCCCAGAACTGAACCTGGCAGAATGGCTGCTCCCAGACCCCCACCCGGCTCTGGGTCCAGAGATAACAGCCATCTGGCGCCAGAGAAACCCCCACCCAGAATGGGACATGACAGAATGACTGCTCCCGGACCCCCAGCTCTGGGTGCAAGAGATAATAAACATCTGGCACCCCGCAGCTTGACAGGGAGACCCCAGCCAATCCTGAGGTGACACATACCCTAGCAGTGCCAACCAAGCAGTTTGAAGAACGACAGCCCTTTGACCCAACCAATCATCTGTTCCCAGCCTTTTCCCGCTCTATAGCGCGCCAGTCATATTATAGAGTTGCCTTTTGATTTTCCCGTGGTATGTGGCGATTTTTTACAAGATACTATGATGTATGCTAAGTCCCTGCCTCCCCAAAAATAGTGTATAAAAGGTGTTGTGTTCCCGAGCTTGGGACCTCTTAGTGTCACCAGCAATGAGTGCGCAGAGGTCCAGGTTTGAACTCGTAATAAATGACCCTTGCTGTTTGGCTTTGACTCAGGACTCTGGTGGTCGTCTTTGGGGGTCTCAGAATTTGGGCATAACAGTGGCTTTACACATAAATACATACAGAGAGTCAAAAGAATGATATTTGCTATAACAAATAGCATGGAGGACAAGGGGAGTTAGAGAGGAGAAGGGAGTTGAGGGAAATTGGAAGCGGAGGTGAACCATGAGAGACTATGGACTCTGAAAAACAATCTGAGGGGCTTGAAGGGGCGGGGGGTGGGAGGTTGGGGGAACCAGGTGGTGGGTATTGGAGAGGGCACGTATTGCATGGAGCACTGGGTGTGGTGCAAAAGCAATGAATACTGTTATGCTGAAAATAAATAAAAATAAATAAGAAAAAAGAATGATGTTTATCAGTAAGTCTATAGCAACGTTATGGCAATAATACAGACTTACAGTCCTTTGACCTGCATTCCTTTTAAGGTATCCCCCTCATCTCTTCTCAGTACCTGGGTTTCCCAGGTGCAAAAGTGAATTCAGACTCACTAGGAAGCTGCTCCCTCCACATCTCATGCAGTCCCTGACTCTATAGAAGTGTCAGTTCCAGCAACTACCTTTTCTCCTAATAGTGATGCTCTGCATCTTTAGAGCTTTTCTTTATTGTTAGAGCTGAAGAAATTCCCTGTGCTGGAGGATCCACTTATACAGTGGTGTGAAGGTGCTTTGGGTGCCCATATTAGTTGCTGCTGAGAACAGTAATTTTTTTTTCTTGTTTTGTTTTGGTTTGGTGTTTTGAGACAGAAGGAACACGGAGTCAGTGAGAGACAGAGAGAGAGAGAGCATCCTACGCTGGCTCCACACCCACCATGGAGCCACCACAGGACTCAATCTTACAACCCAGGGATCGTGACCTGGGTTGAAATCAAGAGTCAGATGCAACTGAGCAACCCAGGTGCCGTAAGATCTTGATAGTTCTGATCAATCATTATTTTTTGCTGAAGGAGGTTTGGGTTGGTTGGATTGCTAATACCTGATGTGAAATTGGAAACTTGTGTTTATGAACACTAAGATAGTGATTGTGTGTGGTGGATGGTGACTTAGTTTACAGAAATATAGGGAAGGGAAAGCTGTGTTCCACAATATGTGACCCAAAGCTGTGTTCCACAATGTGTGACCCAAGGCTTTAGACCCAAGGCTTTATGGAGTCCTTCCATTGTTGACACCAAACATATTGAGCAAAATCTGTTAAATTCATTATGTATGATATAAGTCACCTCCTCTTCTTGCATGGATTATAGAATTTGCATTTTGGGGAGGGAAGCAAGATGGCAGAGAATAGGGGACCTCGTTTTATCTGGTCCCCTGAATTTAGGTAGATAATTATTAAATCATTCTGAACACCTATGAATTCAAACTGAGATGTAAGGGAAAAAAAATTGCTGGAATTCTACAAACCAAAAAGTGACCACTTTTTGCAAAGTAAAAGGTCTGGATAATCAGAGGGGTTATCTCAGAAGATAATCAGTTGAGGAAGGGAGCCTCTATAAACTAGCTACTAGAAAGTGATATAGCCCCAGAGCCCAATATTAGAACCTTTATAAATCGGCTCCAATGAGAGACATCCATGCCTGAAAGGTGCTCAGGTTGGAAGCAGGGCAGAATCCTAGCTGTGACAGTATGGTCTAGAATCTCCAGGGTCACAGAAAGAACAGGGTTGCATGAGCAGACAGAGTTCCTAAGCATTGGAATGAAGAAAGCAGTGAGGGTCAGAAAACCTGGGAGAGGACCCTCAACTCGGTTTGCCATAAACCATGAACTGCAGCATGATCTGGTGACAGCACTCATGCAGGCGTCCTGCAAAGGACAGAAAAGTGGCAGCCCCGTGACTTCCTCCAGCAGGGATGGCACGGGAATGTGCACAATTGGGCAACCCCCTCAGAGTGTAGGGGTACTGCAAAGGACAGAAAACTTGTAGCCATATGCCTTCCCCAGGAAGGACAGCATGGAGGAGTGCATGACCGGGTGACCACTCTCTGTGTGGGGACCCTACAAAGGACAGAAATTCAGGGAGCTTTTGCCTTCTGCTGGGATGATCCATGCAAGCACACACTACAGGAGACTTTAGATTTTGGCACACACAAAAGTGAAGACCACTTGTCCCTGAGGGTTTAGTGAAGAGAGGGGACTGCCATCTCTTGTCACTGGGACTCAAGATCGGGCAAGGCCTTATTTGTTTTCATCCTCTAGAGAGACACAGAACACCTATGGGGAACAAAAGCCACATAGAGCAATCAGTAGCAGCTCAGTCTGGCCCCCTGACAAGGGAATGTGCAATTCCACCCAGGCAAAGGCACCTGAGATTCAGGGCAGCAGGCCCCTTCCCCAGAACACCAGATGAAACAACAGGGAACAGCAAGTTTACAGAGTGCACAGGACTACAAAACTCTAGGACTAGAGGAAAATAATATAGAGAATTTAAGGGTTTTTTCTCATGATTTGTTTATCTTTCATTTAAAATTTTTCCTTTTCTTTTTTCTTTTATTTTCTTTTCAATTAGTTTCTTACTTTATTGACTCTTTGTTTTTGTCTTTTTTTTTTTTTTTTAAGGCAGACTGCACTTGCACAGCCTCATTTGGGTGTGTCTGGGGTCTTTGAAGCTTGACTACCCTACATTCTCCTGCAAATGGACCTTGAGAGCTTGTTTGGAGGTTCTAGCAGGGGAGCACAGCTACTCCTACACCCTTGACCAAAGAATGGTCCTCTCCTCTATCAGGGAAGGTCATCCTCTTCGATGGAGTGTGCGGCTTTGGGAGGGATGTACATGGAGTGGTAAAGGAGGAAGGGGACACCCGCCTAGCCAGCCAGATCGACCGAATTAACCTTGGCGATCAGTGGGGTGACAGACGTTGTAGCCATATTGCCCTCACATCCTTTAAGTCTTTTTTTATGAACATATAATGCATTATTTGTTTCAGGGGTACAGGCCTGTGATTCATCAGTCTTACACAATTCACATCACTCATCTTAGCACATACCCTCCCCAATGTCCATCATCCAGTCATCTTATCCCTCCCATCCCCCCACCACTCCAGCAACCCTCAGGTTTTTCCTGAGATTAAAAGTCTCTTATGGTTTGTCTCCTTCTCAGGTTTCATCCCATTTCATTTTTCCTCTCATCTCCCATAATCCTCTGTCTTGTTTCTCAAATTCCACACATCAGCGAGATAAAATGATAGTTGTCTTTCTCTGGTTGACTTATATCTCTTAGCATAATACCCCTTAGTTTAAGCCATGTCATTGAAAATGCAAGATTTCGTTCTTTAATGGCTGCATAATATGTGTGTGTGTGCATGTGTGTAAGTGCATAAATACAGATATAGATATTGATATAGATACAGATAGATGACAGATATAGATATAGATATAGATAATATAGATATATCAATCACATCATCTTTATCCATTCATCTGCTGATGGACATCTAGGCCCTTTCCATAGTTTGGTATTATGGACATTACTGCTATAAACCTTAGGGTGCATGTGCCCCTTTGGCTAACTACATTGGTATCTTTGGGGTAAATACACAGTAGTGCGATTGCTGGGTTGTAGGGTAACTCTATTTTCCACTTTTTGAGGAACCTCCATACTGTTTGCCAGAGTGGCTGCACCAGCTTGCATTCCCACCAACAGTGTAGGAGGGTTCCCCTTTCTCTATGTCCTTGCCAATGTCTGTCGATTCCTGAAGTCTTTATTTTAGTCATTTTGACTGGTATGAAGTTGTATCTCATTATGGTTTAGATTTGTATTTCCCTGATGCCAGTGGATGTTCAGCATTTCTTCATGTGTTTGTTGTCCATTTAGATGTCTTCTTTGTAGTTCCTTCATCTCCTCGGTTACATTTTTTGCAAAGTATCTTAAGGTTTTTGATACTATTGTAAATGGAATTGATTTCTTAAATTCTCTTTCTACAGTGACATTATTAGTGCATAGCAAAGCAACTAATTTCCCTGCACTGATTTTGTATTCTGTCATATTACTGAATTGCTGTATGAGTTTTACTAATTTGGGGGTGGAGTCTTTGGGTTTTCCAAATAAAGTATCGTGTCATCTGTAAAGAGAGAAAGTTTGACTTCTTTTTTACCAATTTCAATACCTTTTATTTCTTTTTGCTGTCTGATTGCTGAGGCTAGGACTTCTAGTTCTACGTTGAACAACAGTGGGGATAGGGAGCATCCTTCCTGTCTTTCTGATCTTAAGGGAAAGGATCTCAGCCTTTCACCACTGAGAATGATATCCTTTGTGGGATTTTCATAAATGGTTTTTATAAAATTGAGGAATGTTGCCCAACAGAAGAAAAATTCAGAGGATGGGCCTTCTGCAACAGAGCTAATGGCTACCAACATAGACAATATGTCGAAAAGGGAATTCAGACTAACAATTTTCCAGGCAATAGGGAGACTGGAGAAAGCCATGGATGACCAAATGGAATTGATTAGGGCAGAACTGAAAGCCACCAAGGATGATGTTCACAATGTTAGGGCAGAACTGAAAACCACCAGGGATGATGTTCACAGTGCTCTCAATGAGCTGCAATCTAATCTAAATTCTCTCAAAGCTAGGGTAACTGAGAGAGAAAATAGAACTAGTGATCTGGAGGACAAACAGATAGAGAAAAAGGATCAGGAGGAAAGTCTAACAAACAGCTTAGAAACCATGAAAACAGACTCAGGGAAATAAATGATGCCATGAAACATTCCAACATTACAATTATTGGAATCCCTAAAGGGGAGGAGAAAGAAAGAAATCTAGAAGATATAGTGGAACAAGTTCTTCATGAAAATTTTCCCAATCTTGCAAATGGAACCAGCCTTCATGTACTAGAGGCAGAATGGTCTCCCCCCATGATTTTAGAGTCTTGAAAGTCCTCGACACACCTAATAGCAAGAATGAAGAATTATAATTGTAGGCAGGCCCTCTTGAAGGCAGCTAGGACAAAGCTCCTTACATACAGATGAAAGCCCATCAGAATAACGTCAGACCTGTCCATAGACACCTGGCAAGCCAGAAAGGGCTGGCAAGATATATTCAGGACACTAAATGAGAAGAACATGCAGCCAAGAATACTTTATCCAACAAGACTGACATTTAAAATGGATGGAGAGATAAAGAGTTTCCATGACCAGCAAGGATTAAAAGAGTATGTGACCACCAAGCCGACAATGCACAAAATATTAAGGGGGGTTCTATAAAAGAGAAAAACTTCTAAGAATATCATTGAACAGAAATATGGAGACAATCTACAGAAAGAAAGACTTCAAAAATAACACAAAGTCAATAAAAACGTATCTATCAATAATCACTCTCAAAGTCAATAAAAACGTATCTATCAATAATCACTCTCAAAGTCAATAAAAACGTATCTATCAATAATCACTCTCAAACGTATCTATGGAACCTAAATGTGCCCATAAAGTGACACAGGGTTTCAGACTGGATAAAATGACAGGACTCATCCATATGTTGTCTATAAGAGATCCATTTTGAACCTAAGGATACACCCAGTCTGAAAGTGAAGAGATGGAGAAGCATCGTTCATGCCAATGGGCCTCAAAAGAAGGCTGGTGTACCGATTCTCATATCAGATAAATTAGATTTTAAACTAAAGACTGTAGTCAGAGATACAGAAGGAAACTACATCATTCTTAAAGGTACTATCCACCAATATGACAATTGTAACAATTGTAAATATCTATGCTCCCAATATGGGAGCAGCCAATTACATAAGAAAACTATTAATAAAGATAAAGAGTCATATTTATATGAATACATTAATAGTAGGAGATCTTAACATGCCTCTCTCACTAATAGACAGATCATCAAAGTAGAAAATTAATAAAGAAAAGCATTGAATGACACATTGGACCAGATGGACCTCATAGATATATACAGAACATTTCACCATAAAACAACAGAAAACTCATTCTTCTCAAGTGCACATGGAACCTTCTCCAGAATAGACCACATACTGGGTCACAAATCAGGACTCAACCAATACCAAAAGACTGAGATTATTCCCTGCACATTCTCAGATCACAGTGCTTTGAAACTGGAGCTCAATCACAAGGAAAAGTTCAGAAGGAACTCAAACACCTGGAAGCTAAAGACCATCTTGCTTAAGAATGCTTGGATCAACCAGGAGGTCAAAGAAGAACTGAAACAATTCATGGAAGCCAATGAGAATGAAGACACTTCAGTCCAAAACCTATCGGATACAGCAAAGGCAGTCCTAAGGGGGGAAATCCATAGCCATCCAAGCCTCCCTCAAAAAAAATTGAAAAATCCAGAACACAACAGCTGTCTCTACACCTTAAAGAACTGGAGAATCAACAACAAATCAAACCAACTCCACACATAAGAAAGGAAAAAATCAAGATTAGAGCTGAGATGGATGAGGTAGAAACCAGAGATACAGTAGAACGTATCAATGAAACTAGAAGATGGTTTTTTGAAAGAATCAATAAGATCGCTAAACCATTGGCGACACTAATCCAAATTCATAAAATTATGAATGAAAAGGGAGAGATCACAACTAACACCAAAGAAGTAGAAACAACCATTAGAAGTTATTATCAACAGTTATATGCCAATAAGCTAAGCAACCTAGATGAAATGCATGCATTCTGGGAAAACTATAAACTCCTATAATTGAACCAGGAAGAAAGAGACAACCTGAATAGACTGATATCTAGTAACGAGATTGGAGCAGTGATCAAAAACCTCCCAAAAAACAAGAGCCCAGGAACTGACGGATTACCTAGGGAATTCTACAAAACTTTCAAAGAAAAAATAAGACCTATTCTCCTGAAGCTGTTTCAAAAAAACTGAAGCAGAAGGAAAACTTCCTGACTCTTTTTATGAAGCCAGCATTACCCTGATCCCCAAACCAGGCAAAGACCCTACCAAAAAGAATTTCAGACTAATATTGCTGATGAATATGGATGCTAAGATTCTCAACAAGATCCTAGCAAACAGGATCCAACAGCACTTTAAAAAGACTATCCACCATGACCAGGGGGGGATTCATCCCTGGGTTACAACATTCACAAATCAATCAATGTGATAGAACAAATTAATAAGAGAAGAGAGAAGAACCACATGGTCCTCTCAATTAATGCAGAAAAAACATTTGACAAAATCCAGCATCCATTCCTGATTAAAACGCTTCAAAGTATAGGGATAGAGGGAACATTCCTAAACTTCATAAAATCTATCTATGAAAGACCCATAGCAAATTTCTTCCTCAATGGGGAAAAGCTTGTAGCCTTCCCGTTGAGATCAGGAACATGACAAGGATGCCCACTTTCACCACTCTTGTTCAACATAGTATTAGAAGTCCTAGCAACAGCCATCAGACAACAAAGAGAAATAAAAGGTATCCAAATTGGCAATGAAGAAGTCAAACTCTCTCTCTTCACAGATGACATGATTCTCTATATGGAAAACCCAAAAGAGTCCACCCCCAAACTACTAGAACTCATACAGCAATTAAGTAATGTGGCAGGATACAAAGTCAATGTACAGAAATCAGTGGCTTTCTTATACACTAACAATGAAAATACAGAAAGGGAAATTAGAGAATCGATTCCATTTACTATAGCACCAAGAACCATAAGATACCTGGAATAAACCTAACCAAGGAGGTTAAAGGATCTGCACTTGAGGAACTACAGAACACTCATGAAAGAAATCAAAGAAGGCACAAAGAGATGATGACCATTCCATGCTCTTGGATCAGAAGAATAAACATTGCTAAAATGTCTATACTGCCTAGAGCAATCTATACTTTTAATGCAATTCCGATCAAAATGCCACCGGTATTTTTCAAAGAGCTGGAGCAAATAATCCTAAAATTTCTATGGAATCAGAAAAGACCCCAAATTACTAAGGAAATGTTGAAAAACAAAAATAAACTGGCAGCATCACATTACCTGATTTCAAGCTTTACTACAAAGCTGTGATCACCAAGACAGCATGGTACTGGCATAAAAACAGATGCATAGACCAGTGAAACAGAGTAGAGTGCCCAGATATGGACCCTCTACTCTATGGTCAAATAATCTTCGACAAAACAGGAAAAAATATACAGTGGAAAAAATACAGTCTCTTCAATAAATGGTGCTGAGAAAATTGGACAGCTTGAAGAATGAAACTCGGCCATTCTCTTACACTGCACACAAAGATAAACTTGAAATGGATAAAAGACCTCAATGTGAGACAGGAATCCATCAGAATCATAGAGGAGAACATAGGTAGTAACCTCTTTGATAACAGACACAGCAACTTCTTTCAAGACATGTCTCCAAAGGCAAAGGAAAAAAAAACAAAAAAAAATGAATTTCATCATCAACATCAAAAGCTTCTGCACAGCAAAGAAAACAGTCAACAAAATGAGGAGGCAACCCATGGAATGGGAGAAGATATTTGCAAATGACAGTACAGACAATAGGTTGATATCCAAGATCTATAAAGAACTACTGAAACTCAACACACACAAAACAGATAATCATATCAAAAAATGGGCAGAAGATATGAACACTTCTCCAATGAAGACATACAAATGGCTATCAGACACATGAAAAAATGTTCATCACTAGCCATCAGGGACATTCAAATTAAAACCACATTGAGATACCACCTTACACCAGTTAGAATGGCCAAAATTAGCAAAACAGGAAACAACGTGTGTTGGAGAGGATGTGGAGAGTGGGGAACCCTCTGACACTGTTGGTGGGAATGCAAGTTGGTGCAGCCACTTTGGAAAAAAGTATGGAGATTCTTTAAGAAATTAAAAATAGAGCTTCCCTATGACCCTGCAATTGCACTACTGGGTATTTACCCCAAAGATACAGATGGAGTGAAAAGAAGGGCCATCTGTACCCCCAATGTTTATAGCAGCAATGACCACGGTCGCCAGACTGTGGAAAGAACCACGATGCCCTTCAACAGAAGGGATAAGGAAGGATGTGATGCATATACACTATGGAGTATTATGCTTCTATCAGAAAGGATGAATACACAACTTTTGTAGCAACATGGACGGGACTGGATGAGATTATGCTGAGTGAAATAAGTCAAGCAGAGAGAGTCAATTATCATATGGTTTCACTTATTTGTGGAGCATAACAAATAACATGGAGGACATGGGGAGAGGAGAGGTGAAGGAAGTTGAGTGAAATTGGAGAGGGAGATGAACCATGAGAGAGTATGGACTCTGAAAAACAATCTGAGGGTTTGAAGGGGCGGCGGTTGTGAAGTTGGGTGAGCCTGGCAGTGGGTATTTTGGAGGGCACGTATTGCATGGAGCCCTGGGTGTGATGCACAATGAATCTGGTACACTGAAAGGAAATTTAACAAATAAAAATTTTTTTTAAAAATCTTTTGACAAACAAGAATACAGGGCCAGATGACTCCAGGGGAATTCTACCAAACATCTAAGGAGGTACTGATACCTATTCTTCTGAAGCTGCTTTAAAAAAATAGAAATGGAAAGAAGTTTCCCAATCATTCTATGAGGCCAGTTTTACCTTGATCCCAGAAACAATAAAGATCCCACCAAAAAGAATTCCTTTTCTCAATTCTCAAACTCGACAGCAAATATCCCTCATAAGCATGGATGCCAAAATTCTCACTGAGGTACTACCCAATAGGATGCAACGGTATATTAAAAGAATTATTCACCACGATGAAGTAGGATTTATTCCTGCAATGCAAGGGTGGTTCAACATTCACAAATCAAACAATGTGGTAGGTCACATAATAAAAGAAAAGACAAGAACCATATGATCCTTTCAATTGATTCAGAAATAGCATTTGACAAAATAAAGCATTCTTTCTTCATTAAAACTCTTCAAAGTGTAGGGATAGAGGGAACATACATCAGTATCATTAACATACATCAGTATCATCAGTATCAGTAATCTATGAAAAGACCACAGCAAATATCATTCTCAATGGGAGGAAACTGAGAGCTTTTCCCTTAAGGTCAGGAACATAACAGGGGTGCCCATTCTCACTACTATTGTTCAACATAGGGCTAGAAGTCCTACCCTCAGCAATCAGACAACAAAAATAAATAAAAAGCATTCGCATTGGCAAAGAAGAAGTCAAACTTTCTCTCTTCCCAGATGGCATGGTACTTTATGTGGAAAACCCAAAAAACTCCACCCCAGAATTTCTAGAACTCATACAGCAGTTCAGCAACATGACAGGATACAAAATCAAAGCACAGAAATCAGTTGCATTTCTATACATTAATAATGTGACTGAAGAAAGAGAACCACACACCATACCCAAAGATAAACTCAAAATGGATGAAAGACCCAAATGTGAGACAGGAATCCATGAAAATCTCTGAGAACAAAGGCAATAAACACTTTCAACCTTGGCCAGAGCAAAGTCTTGCAAGACATGTCTCTAAAGTCAAGAGAAACAAAAGCAAAAATGAACTATTGGACTTAAGGTAAAAAGTTTCTGCACGGCAAAGGAAACAGTCAACAAAACTAAAAGCCAACCCACAGAATGGGAAAAGATATTTGCAAATGGCATAACAGAGAAAGGGCGGGTATCCACATATAAAGAAATTCTCAAACTCAACACCAAACAAAAAACAAGTAATCCAGTCAAGAAATGGGAAAAAGACATAAACAGACACTTCTCCAAGGAAGACATACAAATGGCCAGCATACACATGAAACAATGCTCTACATCACTTGACATCAGGGAAATACAGATCAAAACCACAATGAGATACCTCCTTACACCAATTAGAATGGCAAAAAGCAACAAGACAGGAAACAACAAATGTTGGAAAGGATGTGGAGAAAGGGGAACCTTCTTACACTGTTGATGGGAAGGCAAACTGGTACAGCCAGTCTGGAAAACGGTATGGAGCTTCCTCAAAAATTTGAAAATAGAGCTACTCCACAACCCAGCAATTGCACTACTGGGCATTTACCCCCGTGATACTTATATAGTGAAAAGAAGGAGAGCATGAATCCCATGTTCATAGCAGCCATATCCACAATAGCTAAACTCTGGATGGAGCTGAGAAGTCCATCAACAGTTGAATGGATAAAGAAGATGTGGTTCATATAAACAATGGAGTATTACTCAGCCATCATAAAGGATGAACACCTACCATTACATCAATGTGGATGGAACCAGAGGGCAATATAAGTCAGTCAGAGAAAGACAATTATCATATGGATTCACTCGAAGAGAGGGAAAACTTTATGGGAGGAAATCAGAGAGGGACACAAACCCTGAGAGACTCTGGACTCTGGGACACAAACTGAGGGTTGTGGAAGGGGAGGCTGGTGGGGGTATGGGGTAACTGGGTAATGGGCATTAAAGAGGACACACGATGTGATGAGCACTGGGTATATATGCAACTGATGAATCATTGAACACTGCATCTGAAACTAATGATGTACTATACATTGGCTAATTGAATTTAAATTTTAACAAAATGCTTTCTCTGTGTTCAAAGATGTTTTTACCATTGTCTCATCATTTTCATTTTTTCATGTTTTTTATTATATAGAGAGGAATATTTTTGTGTTTCCACTTTTTATAGATATTTATATATTTTTATATTTTTTCCACTTTTTATTCCCTTAGACTGCTTTATTGAATCACTAGTTGTTTATTACCATGTTGTTCAGACTCTACATGTTTGTGTGTTTCCCAGTTTTTTTCTTATGGTTGATTTCTAGTTACATACCACTGGGGTCAAAAAAAGTTGCATGGTGGGGCACCTGGGTGGCTCACTGGGTTAAGCCTCTGCCTTCTGCTCAGGTCATGATCCCAGCGTCCTGGGATCAAGTCCCACATTGGGCTCTCTGCTCAGCGGGGAGCCTGCTTCTCCGTCTACTTGTGATTTCTGTCTGTCAAATAAATAAATAAAATCTTTAAAAAAAAAAAGTTGCATGGCATGCTTTCAAATTTCAAAAAGTTGCATGGCATGCTTTTTAAATTTATTGAGTCTTGTTTTATGCCCTAACATGTGATATACTCTAGATGTTCCACATACACTTGAAGAGAATGTGTATTCTGTTGTTTGGGGATGGAATGGTCTGTACACATCTGTGTTGTCCACATGGTCTCATTTTGCATTCAAAGACATGATTTCCTTGTGGATTTTCTGCCTTGATGCTCTACCTTTTGGTGTACTTTGGGGCTAAAGCCCCTACTCCTGTTGTGCCATATCATCTTGTCTCCTTATGTCCATTAATATTTGCTTTATGTATTTAGGTGCTTCAAATATTTGGATGTCTAGATACTTAGAATTGTTATATCGTCTTGTTGGATTTGCTCCTTTGCATTATGTAATGTCTTTCTCTATCTCTTTTTACAGTCTTTGTTTTAAAATCCATTTTTTCTTTTATAAACATTTCTTCTCTGGGTTGTTTTCTTTTGTTTTGATTTTGCTCGTTTTGTTTTTTTTTTGTTTTGTTTTTTGGTTTTTTTTTTTGCTTCTAAACACATGCATCTACATTTTCCATACCTTAGCTTTTACTCTGCATGTATCTCTACATCTGAGACGATCTCTTCTGGGCACCATATAGATATGTCTTGCTCATTTATCTATTCTCTACCTTGTCATTTGATTGGAACATTTAGGTCCTTTACATAATGTAATTATTGATACATATGTCCTTACTGATATTTTGTTATTTGTTTTCTGGTTGTTTGTAGGTCTCTGTTCCTGTCTCCTTATCTTCCTCTCTTTCTTTGTGATTGATGAGCTTCTGTAGTGTTTCTGGCTTTCTCTTTTTTTAATTTTTTGTATCCACTACAGGTTTTAGGTTTGCAGTTACCCTGAAGTTCTTCTATAATAACTTGAGTTATAACAGTGTATATTAATTGGATAGTCACTTGAGTGTAAACACATTCTCTACACGTTCCTGGGTGGCTCAGTTGGTTAAGCATCTGTATTTAACTCAGGTCTGATCCCAGGGTCCTGAGATCGAGCCCCACATCCAGCTCCCCGCTCAGTGGCCTGCTTCTCTCTCTCCCTTTGCCTGCTGCTGCCACTTCTTGGGCTCTGTCCCTTTCTCTCTCCCTGTCAAATAAATAATTTTTTTAAATAACATATTCTTTTTTTTCTTAGATTTTAAGGGTTTATTAATTGTACTCTTTTGTACTCTTCTGCTTACTTCCAAAGAGAAGAAAATTTTCTCAACAGCAGAGGAAAAACACATTCCTCCTTCAGTCTCCAAATGTGAATTAAGTAGGCAGGCAAACAAGGAGAACTGTGCTTTAACTTCCAGCAGCTGAGAATAGAGTGAATCCTGGACAAGCTGCCAGCTAGAAAGTCTACTTTCTCTTCTACTCTTCTACTTACTTGTACTCTTCTACTTACTTCCCAAAAAATAATTGATGAAGACAAAAGCCTACACAGCAAATTTCACAAGGTCAAGTAAAATAAGCAGAGGTATACTGCTGTGCCATATTTATTTGTTTATTTTGAAAAAACTAACACATTCTTTAAAAAAAAAATTCTCTTTTTCCTTATCTCTTCCAAATTTTATGTACATGCTATCATATTTACATAATTTTTTTGTATTTTACATCTCTTTACTCATAATTTACTCATGCAATTTCTGACCACTCATTTTCCATTTTAAAAAAATCAGTTTTACATTTATTTTAAGGATGGTTTGGTGGTGATAAACTCCTTTAGCTTTGGTTTCTCTAGGAAGATGTTGATCTCTCTTTCAAATATGAACAACAGTCTTGTCAAGTACATTTTTCTTGGTTGTAGTTCTTTTTCCTTTCAGCACTTTGTATATATCTGCCACTCATTCTGGCTTGAAGAGAGCTTCATTTATTTTGACACTGTTAATATGAAGGGTTCACTGGGTTATCTTCTACTGCAGGGTAAAGTTTTTTGCTTGTCTGCTACCTGGAAAGATGTGGAATATGACAGCACATACATACACACACACACACACACACACACACACACACACACACAGTGATAGTATTCCTTTGGCCTTTCAAAATTTTCCTTCCTCCTCTAACCAGCATTACTCTAGCTGATGGGCTGAGTTTTGCCCTGGCAGCCTGCTATGAGACGTCAAAGGGTACAGCGGGAATGTTCGCCATTCTCTGAGCCCACACATCTGCTGCTCTGGTGAGCACAGCCCCTCCCAATAGATTGTCATCCCATAACCAAAGTTTCAAAACAAAGGTGCCTCTGAGAATTCCTTAAGGAACTCGCAAGGTTTGGAGCATGCTGATGTCCACCCAGAGGTCAGCTGCACAGTGCATGTGACAGTGGGCCCTGTCCCAGCACCCTCTGAGTAGGCGATCCACTCTAATGTCTGAGATTCCAAGTTAAGTGAGGAGGCATCACTCCCACCAAAGCCCTGAGCTATATAAAGGCAAAGGACTCACACACAAGGAAAAAGATATTCTTATAGACACTTGGAGAAATTTTATTACACTCATTAATTAACAATGAGTAAATAAGAAATTAAACGAAAAGCAAGTGCACTCCTCTGGAAGTGCCCCTGTGTAAGCAGCGGGGACATGTCTCCAGGCAGGTCCCCCCCAATTACCCTAGAAACACAGGAAATCTGGCACAGATGCGGTTACAAACTGCACAGTTCTACCTTTTTCCTAGCGAGCTGTGAGCCTGTCTGAGGGCCCTCTGGTGCAACACCATGGTAGTAGTTCAGGCCACCGCAGCTCAGCAGGAAACTCTGAAATTTAATGGCACCGGTTCCAGGGATGGCCAAGGTGAGGCTGTGCAGTCTTGGAGCTGTACACCTGTCCCAGGGTCAGGGCCGCACTGCAGTCAGATGAGGTGTCCCAGGACAGCAGACAGGACGTGAAGGTTAAGCCTGCCAAGAAGCAGCCAACTGAATTCATGCCACAGTCAAGGCCAGGAACTCCACTCGGAGGGAACTCCATCCGGAGGGAACTCCACCCGCAGAGCTGGCAGGGACCCCTGACTCTCTCTAGAGACTAAGGACTCAGATTCGGACTTGGACAGTGCAACAGATTCAGATAGTTCAAGCACCTCCTCATTCTCATCACTTTCTCTTGTATATCACTTCCTCTGCTGCTGTCAGGTGAAGATGATTGACAAACTGAGAAGGAAAATAAAAATTTTCCTCTTAAAACAAAGGATGAGTTACTCCTTAAGCTACCTTCTGTTGAAGAACTCACTATTATTCTGCCTGACGATACTGTTTTAAAGATGGTTTCAAATATTATTTTTTTTAAGATTTTATTTATTTATGTGACAGAGAACACAAGTAGCAGAGAGGCAGGCAGAGAGAGAGAGAGAGAAGCAGGTTCTGCACTGAGCAGAGAGCCCGATGCGGGGCTCGATCCCAGGGTCCTGGGATTATGACCTGGGCCAAGGCAGAGGCTTTAACGCGCTGAGCCACCCAGACACCCCGGTTTCAAATATTATTGAGCAATTAGTAGTAATTCCATCTATGATTAACCTACCTCCAGTTAATATAACTGTAATTTTTTTTTGAGACTAATTTTTTTATTATTTTTTTTATTAATTTTTTATTTTTTATAAACGTATATTTTTATCCCCAGGTCTACAGGTCTGTGAAGTGTGTAAACCTGGTGATTCAGAGACTAATTTTTAAAAGCAATCAACAGGCAGTGGGAAATATATTTGAGATATTTGAACCTGTTGCACATCCATTTATGTGTCACGGTTTAATTCTTCAAAGCACATTGAGAGTAAGGTATGAAAATAAAGGACACTATGCATTTTGCTCCGTCATTGAATGACTTCACTCAGTACATATTCACAGAAATGTCCAGAGTGTCTCAATCACATTCCTCAGTCCCTGCGAAGTCAGTGAATCATTTGCAGAGATTACATGTGACCTGAAACAATTTACTCACTCTCTCAGTCCCATGTAGGTCAGGCCCATCCAAGGTCAAGGCTGAAATGGGCAAATCCTGTGGGGAGGGATGTGAGTGCCAAGTTGTGGGAAAAGGCCTGGAGAATTAGCACTTTGGCGTTCACCTTGAAAGCATCAAGGGAGAGAGGCCTGGGGCAGAAAAAGCAAGGGAGACCCTGACCAACCCTGAGAGCCTGATTGGAATCAGCCTCTGTCAGAGTCTGTCTGAGAAATTTATCTGCAGAGGCTGGTCTGTATGCTGAAACCATGAGGCCAGGATCCTATTCCTGCTGACCTTCACCAAATAATCAGGCCTACCATTCACCAGGTGTCATTTCACTCTGAACGTTATGTACTTTATTTTAATAAATAATTTACTCTAATCCTCAGAGAAGAGTCTTTCCTCATTTTAAATTTCAGAGACAGAAGTTCAACAATAGGAGAGCAGGTGTCAAGGGTCATTTGGTTGTGTGGCCAAATCCTACAGGAGTCAGATCCACCTGGCTCAGATGAGCTCTAAACAGAGGGCATCAGATTGGGAGCACCAGCAATAGGAGTGCTCCAGAGATCAGGCAGACAGGAGGGGAGACAGAAATCATATTCAAACTTCTACTATAAAAAAGGGAACTTCTATTAGAAAGCTTTGAACTTAACTCTCTTAACATGTTGCTTGAATTTCTTTTTATAATCTGTATAATGTCTGTACACATTTATTAGCTGCACATTGAAAATACATTCTGAAAGGAGTAGATGATCCAAAGAGTTCAATGTTCTGCTTCTGTTCCTCCAGTGTTCCCAGCACTATTTCTTGAAGGGACTCTCCTTTTCATTCAGTCTTCTTGGCTTCCTTACCTATTATTGGTTGATTGACCACATGTGTTGGTATTTAATTCTGGGCTCTCTATTCTGTTCTATTGGTGCACATGTTGCTTTTTGTGCCATTACCATGTTGTATTCTGTTACTATGCCTTTGGGGTATGGTTTGAAAAGAGGAAATGTGCTACCTCCAGCTTTGCTCTCTTTTTGCAGGATTCCTTTGGCTACTTGGAGTCTCCTATGTTTCCACACAAATTTCAGAATGATTTCTTCTATTTCTATAAGAAACTCCTTTGGTATTTTGATTGAGATCACATTGACTCTGTAATGGCTTTGTGTAATATGGTCATTTCAACAGTATTAATTCTTCGAATCATAAACATGGACTGTGTTTCCATTTGTTTGTGTCTTCAACTTCTTTCAGAAAAGTCTTGTAGTTTTCATTGTACCAGTTCTTCACTTCCCTGGTTTCTTCTATCCCTATTTTGTTGCTTTTGATGCTGTTTTCATTTTCTGATGCTTCACCGTTAGCATACAAGGATGCCACTAATTTTTTTTTTTTTTTTTTTTTTTTTTTTTTTTTTTAAAGCAAAACGAACAACCTGTTTTAATTGCAGTTTTTTAGGACCTCCAGGAAGAGGCTTAGAACAATCACCTTCAGACATAAACACTAATTCTAAGACACAAAAAGCCAGCCTCTCTTACACTGTCATCCAGCAGTTAAGCTCAGAGCTCTAGTCCATTTTTTGAGCTCGGTCAGTGGTGTCCCACTCTCCAGGCCACCTTGAAATAGAAAGAGCACCTGTATGTACCTTCATCTAATGCAATGCTATCTTTGAAATCCTTTTCTTTCGTGCCAAAGGATGCCACTAATTTTTGTAAGTCAATTTGTATTATGTCACTTTATTGAATCATTGATTACTTTCAACAGGTTTTTTTATTGACTCTTAAGATTTTTCTGTATGTAAGATGATATTTGCAAAGAGTGACATTTTCACTTCTTCTTTCCTGATGTGGAAGGCTTTTATTTCTTTCTCTTGCCTAATTGCTAGCTAGGACTTCCGCTACTATATTGAATAGAGGTGGGGGAGTATCCTTCTTTGTTATGTTCCTGTTCTTAGAGAAAATGCTTTCAATTTTTCTTCATTGAGTAGAATATTTGCTGTGGTATTCCTGTAGGTGGCCTTTATTATGTAGAGGTATGTTCCTTCTATAGCCAATCTGCTAAGAGTTTTTATCATAAAAGATGGTATATTTAGTCTAATTTCTTTGGGCAACTTTTGAGATGATCATGTGATTTTTATCTTTCGTTTTCTTGGTGTACTGAATTACATTTATTGATCTTTGTAGGTTTAACTACCCTTGCATCCCACAAATAAATCTCATTTAGCCATGGTGCCTAATTTGTTTAATGTGTGAACTCAGTTTGATAACATTTTACTGAGAATTTTTCCATCTGTATTCATCAAGGATACTGGTTTATTGCTTTTTTGATCTGGTGTTATCCTTATTGGTTTTTGCTATCCAAGTAATACTGCCTTTGTAGAATGAATTTGAAATTGTTGTCTCTTTCTTAACATTATGGAAGACTTTGAGGAGTATTGGTATTAATTTTCCACTGCATGTTCATAGAATTCACTAGTGAAGCCATTTGACCACAAGGTTTTCTTTTGGGAGTTTTTAGGATTTTTTTGTTTTGTTTTGTTTTTAATTTTTTAATTTTTTTTTATAAACATAAAATATATTATTAGCCCCAGGGGCACAGGTCTGTGAATCACCAGGTTTACACACTTCGCAGCACTCACCATAGCATAAACCATCCCCAATGTCCATAACCACACCACCCTCTTCCTATCCCCCTCCCCCGGTCACCCTCAATTTGTTTTGTGACAGTAAGAGTCTCTTATGGTTTGTCTCCCTCCTGATCCCATCTTGTTTCATTTATTCTTTTCCTACTCCCCAAACCCTCCACGTTGCATCTCCACTTCCTCATATCAGGTAGATCATATGATAGCTGTCTTTCTCTGATTAACTTATTTCGCTAAGCATGATACCCTCTAGTTCCATCCACGTTGTCGAAAATGGCAAGATTTCATTTCTTTTGATGGCTGCATAGTATTCCATTGTGTATATATACCACACATAGAATAAAGAATGGATAATTCTTTATCCATCATCTGTTGATGGCCAGCTAGGTTCTTTCCATAGTTTGGCTATTGGGGACATTACTGCTATAAACATTCGGGTGCACATGCCCCTTTGGATCACTATGTTTGTATCTTTAGGGTAAATATCCATTAGTGCAATTGCTGGGTCATAAGGTAGCCCTATTTTCAACATTTTAAGGAATCTCCATGCTGTTTTCCAGAGTGGTTGCACCAGCTTGCATTCCCAACAACAGTGTAGGAGGGTTCCCCTTTCTCCACATCTTTGCCAGTGTCTGCAGTCACTCCAGCCAGGGCTGCCACAATCTCCTTACAATAACCTGGGGAGGATTCTCCTGGGAGGATGATGTTGGGCCCTGAGCCATGGCAGGAACAGAGAATCAAGTTCTGGTGGTTGAGGGCATGGGGGTCCTATAGGTCACTAATTGGCCCCTTGTCCCCTAAAAATAAAGGCCCCTCAGAAAAGCTGGGGGGGGGTCCAACATCAGGCTGGTTGATGGGCTTCCATACTAAACCATTCCTGCTGCTGTGACAAAGTGTGTGCATGCCAGGGGACAAACAAGTCAGAGCAGCAGTCATCAAAGAGCATGCTGTGAGGAAACAGGTTTCCCAGGCTGAAGTCCCTCACTGGCTGATGGTAAAATGCTTGCTCATGCCCATTGAGCTGGGTAGGTATAGTGTCCCACAGTGTGGTGGGCTTCCCAGGGGCTGCCCACCTGAAGGTTGTTTTGAGCAGGCCTGAGAGGACATTGCTGGATGCTGTAGAGGCTTTGGGGTAGGTGGCTGAGTGGGCAGAACCAAATTGGGGGGCTGTATGGGTATGGAGGCAGCCTCTGGTCAGTGGACAGTTTGCTGGTATCCAGGGGGACACCTGGAGTGATGCAGGACAAGGCAATGCCATTGTTGTCACAAACTATTTGGGCAGCTGCTCTTGGGTGTCAGCTGGGCCCTTGGACAAACTCAGGAGGCTGAGGGGCGCATGGTGGTGGCAGGAAGGGATTCCAGTGGAAGCAGGTGGGTAAGCAGGTTACCCAGCACAGGAGAGGAAGCAGAGGTGGAAGGATTGGAGGATGAGAGAGCCAGAGCGCTGAGTGAGGGGTGGCCCAGGGAGAAAGCTAACTGTGAGGGTTGGCTATCAGAGCCTTGAATGTGGGGGTGGGGACTGCTTCAGGAAGCCTAGGGTTTTGGATTGCTCAGGGAAGACCACAGGATGGGTAGCTGAGCAGAGAGTAAAGTCCAACCCTTGGTCCAGGCACTGGCTCCCACTGATCCTGAGGTAGATCATGCTGTGTCTCTTTATTTGGAGGTACTGATGCCCTCACTCAGGCTGGGGTAGGCTGTCTCTTCAGGGCCCTGGGAAATGGGAAGTGCCAGGGGAAAGTGCAGGTTGGTGAGATCAAGTAGGGAGCTTCCTGTGTTCAAGGCTGGTGGAAGGACAGGCACATTGGCAGGCTGATCAGGGAGCACATGGTGCTCTGATTAACATCAAAAAGGTGGTCATTGCAGGGAGTTCACAGGACTCAGGAAGAACATAAAGACAGCTTCCAAGCATACCATGGCAAATCTTTGTCCGCTAACAAGTTTGCTTCTATAACAGGGACTTTGGAGTGCACTTTGCCATTCAGGATGCTAGAAGGGGTGGGGCCTGGATAAGTGTCCTGAGGGCTGGGGTTCCCTCACACTGATGTGAAGGCAGAGTTAGTAGTACTTGTCCTATTCAGTCAGATGGTAGTAGAAAGACCTGCCCCTTCTCTGCAGGGACATTGTCCCAGGGCACATCCTCCACCAGCTGGGCTCTGGGGGACGAAACAAATAGGCAGGACCACAGGGAGAGCTGTCTTTCTGTCAGAGATAGTGGTGGAGTGGGGATACCATTTTTCTGGAATCTCACTGTAACTGTTCCAAAGCTCCTGCAGCCCAGTTCTCCACAATGAATACAGAGGCAAGTTGAGGGGGCTCTTGGAACTCAGCCAGGTCAGAGCTAATCTGGTTATCAGTGGGCAGAGAACGGCCATAAGGAGAGCTCCTTTGTATGCCATTTGCAATTTGGGGGCCTGTAGGCCCCATGTGACCCTCAACCCCAGGCTCTCTGGTATCTGTGCCTCCCCTACACGCCTGTCTTCCTGTCCTTCAGCCTCCACCTGTGCCTCTCAGATGACTATACTGGTCTGTTCAGGTTGTCTACATCTTCTTAAGTCAGTATTGGTCAGTTGTGTGCTTCTAGAAATTGACCCATTTCCTTTAAATATATAATTTGTTGGTATGCAATTATTCATAGTCTCTCATGATTCTACCTATTCCTGTCCTATCCATTGTAAAAACCCTCTTTTATTTCTTCTTTTTTTATTATATTATGTTATATTAGTCACCATAGAGTCCCATGTCTCCTTTTTTTTTCTTAGACTAGCTAACTTTTGCCCGTTTGTGTTCATCATCTTCTAGAACCAGCTTTTTTTTTTAAAAGATTTTATTTATTTATTTGACAGACAGAGATAACAAGTAGGCAGAGAAGCAGGCATAGAGGAGGAAGCAGGCTCCCTGCTGAGCAGAGAGCCCGATGTGGGGCTCAATTGCAGGACCCTGGGATCATGACCTGAGCCAAAGGCCAAGGCTTTAACCCACTGAGCCACCCAGGCGCCCCATAGAACCAGCTTTTAGTTTCATTGATCCTTCTATCATTTTTCTAGTCTCTATTTCATTTACTTCTGCTCTGATTTTTATTATTTCTTTCCTTTTGTTAAGTTTGGGCTTAATTTGGTCCTCTTTTTCTAGTCATTGAAGGGTAAAGGTAGATTGTTTATTTGAGATAGTTCTCATTTTCTGTTGCTCTCAACTTCCTCTCTGAACTGCTTTTACTGCAACCCACAAAATTTGATATATTGTATTTTCATTTTCAACAATGGTTTGAGGCCATTTTTTTATTTCTTTTTTGATTTCCTCTTTAACCTATATATTGTGTTACAAACTCAGACAAGCTGAGCACCCAATGCCCAGTAAGCTAATGTCTGAGACTTGGGTTTTGAGGCAAAGAAATCTTCATTAACACAAGGAAAGCCCAGTGAGAAGGCTGGCTATCATTCCCAAAGCTGCATTGCCCTCTGGAGGAGAAGGGACAGCCACTACTTGTTTGGGGAAGGAGGTGAATGTATGAGAGGAGGATGAGGTGTTTCTGGAAACCTTGAGAGGGTGGTCCTTGAAAGAATCTGGAGCTCTATATTCTTCTGGAAAATAAGGCACCCCATTCAGGACCTGGAATGATGAGGTATGTCAGATAATTTTGAGACAAATGTTTCTTTCCACTCCCCTTAGGTTCCTATAATCAGTGGGTAAAAAGAAAAGTAAATGATTGATCATGCATGAGATTATGAGATTAAGAGATGCAAAAACGTCCTTAGTAGGGAATAAAACAAGACTTGCAGCTAAGGCAATAATGCAACTAATACAATATAGTTCTGCATAAGCTTTCAAGAATAGTCCAAGAACCAGGTGTCTCGACTCAGTTGTTTGAAATTTTGTCATCTCTTTCCCACATATTTTTAGGTCTACTCAGTTGCCTCTTGTTCATTTTACTTTAGCTTTTTTTTCTTAGCTTTAGTTATTTTTAATAACTTTAGCCATTGCTGTTATCATTAAGTGTTTAATGCCCTATTCTAGAATAAGGTTACAGTTTCTGACTCTGTCTGCCAGCTTACTCAGAGTCTCTGTACCTTCTTCTTTTCATTACAGTATTAAAGTTCTGCTCGATATGTCTTGGAGGCAGGACTAGTGGTGGGGAATTCCCTCACATTTTGTTTTTCTGGGAAAGTCTTTATTTCTCCTTCATGTCTGGAAGGTAAATCCTGGATACAGATTTCTTGTCTGGCAATATTTATTTGTCAATGCTATGAATATGTTATTCCACTCTCCCGGCCCACAGAGTTTCTGCTGAGAAATCTGCTGATGTTCTCTCTTATGGGGGTTCCTTTTTAGGTTATTTTCTTCTGTCTTTTCAAGTTCCTTCCTTATTATTGACATTAGACAGTCATCGGAAAGTGTCTTGGAGATGATATTTTTGTATTGAGATAATAAGGTTATCTACTAACTTCACAGACTTCTATGTCCACTTCTTTCTCCAGGATCGGGAAGTTCTCAGTCAATACTTTTGTCGTAACAACTCTGCCCCTCTTCTCCTTTTGGTATACCCACTATTCTTAACTGGCTTTCCTAATAGAGACTGGTAGTTCTTGCAATATTTCTTCATTTTCTAAGCTTGTTTTCCTTTTAAGTAATCTCTACATGCAACGTAGGGCTCCAGGTCACAACCCAAAGATCAAGAGTCCGATGCTCCACTAACTAAAGCAACCAGGCACCCCAGGGTTTCTTCACTTTAAAAAAAAAAAAAAAAAAAAAAAAAAAAAAAAAAAAAAAAAAAAAACAAACCTTAGTTCTCTTCACTTCCATCTGAATCATTTCTAGATTCTACCTTGCAAATCATGGATTCTCCCTTCCACATCATCTGCTCTATTTCCAATCTTTCTAATGCATTCATCTCATTTACTGAGTTCGGCTCCAGAATTTTTTGTTTGGTGCTATTTTAAAAATTCAGTCTCTTGGGTAAAGTATTCCTTCTAGCCATTCATTTTATTACTGAGTTCATTGAATTGCCTGATTCTCTTGTATCCTGTTGAATTCTGTTCTGACAGTTATTTTGAATAACTTAATTTGGAGATCACAATCTTCTGTAAATGTAGGCTTGGTGGCTGGAGAACTGTCATTTTCTTTTAGCAAAACCATATTACCATGATTTGTCATGCTCTTTAAGGAGATTTTCCTCTGCCAAGTAGTTTAAAGTAGCTGACACATTTTGTATGTAGGTAGAAATTTATTAACTTTGATTCTACCAGTTCATGGGTGGGAGGTTAGAGGCCCTTCCTTAGTATTACAGCAGGTGGCAGAAGAGCACAAGTTTTTGGTTTATCTTTCCAGAGTAACCCTACAGGCTGTATAGACCATGCTCAAAACAAAAATAAAAATAAAAAAAAAGAGGAGGCTGGCAACTCTGGAGGGACCAGTATGTACTAAGTCCCTTGGGTTTGGGGCATGCCCCACACTCCAGGAGGAGGACCTTCAAGTTTGGGAGGCCCACGAAGCTCAGAGTTCTCTTGCTGAACTCTCAGGGCAGACAGTACACAAAGCGTTTCTTCTTCTCTGCCTCCCTGCCTTGCTTTTTCCTTCCCCGCACTGTTCCCTCCTGGTCACAGATGTCCTACCTCAGAGGACCCTGCCATAGCCCACAGGGCCAAGTAGGCCTTTCATTCACCCCTTTTCACCCCCACCTTCTTGGCCTCAGGAGTCACAAGTGAGTGTTACCACTACTGTAAAAGCCAGGGTAACAGGCCCTACCATGCTGCCTGGGCTCTGGTCTCCATGACGCACAATCCACACTGCTTCAGATGTAAACGTGGATGGATCTCTTTGGCATCTGGTGTGCTGTGTGCAGAGGAACCTTTGTTGGGTTTTGGAATCCTACTAGTTGTAAACGGAAAGGTGGAGACAAATGGAAGGACTCCTTCTGCGAAGATGCTAACCTCACTTCTCCCAGGAATGATGGTTTTAACCATTCTTTCTGGAATTACATGGGCAGCTGGTCCACTAGTTTCAAAAGATTTCTCTTTTTTATGTGGATAATTCATATCACATCCATATCTTCCTTTACTCTCCATTTCAAAGGAAATATACCCATAACCCATCTAAAAGTAATCCAGTGTCATAAGGCACAAAGTATACTGTAGGAGGAGATGAAGTCAGATAATATATTAACACATAGAGTATTTAAAATATATACAAAGATCCCAAAGAGTATATTTATGACTTTATTGTTGGGGTAAACATTTTGATAAATATAAAAATTCCTCCACTACCCTTTCCCATGTACTGTGAGCAGTACAATGTCCTCCTCCAAGACAGAGATTAGTTTAGATGTTTGTATCACTCAGTGTCCAGTCAGGAGGCAGAAACCACATCACTCAGGTTAACAGGGAAAATCTGATATAAAGAATTATTAAGAAAGAGGTATTTAATTTTGAAAGAAATAAAACAAAGCTCTATGGAAACCAGAAGTAGAAGATATAGGAAGCAGACATTACATCTAGGGCTGAGGTAGAGCATCCAAAAGACGGAATACCTTTGAAAGAAAAAGACTGACATTCTGTTTATTGGACAAGGTGGGACAGCCTTGTCCAAGGGTCCTTGTCCCTGTTTATTGGACAAGGCTGTCCCACCTTGTCCAGGGAAAGAAATTCACCAATAAGCTGCAGATGAAGCCTGTTGGGCAGGAAAACTCTCACTAGAGAACTGGCAAGATTCTCTAGAACACAACCTGCTACAATGCTATATTCATTCACCCAAAGGCAAGGGAAGCTAAGTCTTCTCCAGGTCATTGTCAGTAGCATCGTAACATTAAGGGGTAAACAACACCAAAAGTGGAACACATTGGTGGCTCACTCAGTTAAATGTCTTTCTTCAGCTCAGGTCATGATCCCAGAGTCCTGGGATGGAGTCCTGCAATGAGTTCTCTGCTCAGCAGGGAGTCCGCTTCTCTCTGCCTGCCACTCTCCCTGCTTGTGCTCACTCAATCTCTCTCTGACAAATACATAAATAAAATCTTTAAAGAAAAAAAAAAAAAGGTTTTACTCCTGCTACGTCTTGCTGTGTTCCCTCTGGTGCCCTGTAGGAATTCAGTGTCTACATAGACAAAATCTGACTTGTATACACCTCCCTGGTTAAGACTAATTGAAAAACAAAGGAGAACATTATGCCTCCATTGAAATTTCTCAGCTGAAAGCAGCCACATTCTTAGTGCAGCTCAAGGTTCTCATCTAGGGAGTATATGTATAAATTTCAAGACGAAACAGGCACATGTGGTGCTCATGTACTTCATGAACTCCTAGCCTCCTTGCCCTTCTCACACACTGCCCCATATATTATTGTCCTGACCATTAAGACTATACTTTCCTCCTTGCTTTGTGCTTGTGCTTGGTGTATTGATATGACCCCCAATGAAACTGGAGATAAAGCTTGGCTCGAGGTCTTTTGCCACTAAAGTGTCTGATCCCCAGGCCACTCCTTTCTCCTATGAAGAGGTCTAGAGTAATGTTTTCGTTCACCATCTCAGAGTTTGCTGGCCAAACCCAAACAGTGCACTAACTGACAAAGGCGGTGCCAAATGTGCCACATGGCAAAAATGAAACGTTTATTACCTCCAATATCAACAAGTAGGGCACATACATGGTAGATCTGAATCAAAAGACAATTAATAAGGGGCAGATTTCACACTATTAGTTCCTCAGCTTCCACATACACCATTTACTCACATTGGAACTTCCATATAACAACACAACAATGCCACATTTACCCATTTACAGGGCTACACTTAAAAGTGAAAAAGTTCTCAGTCTTTCCCCAAAATGAAACAAACAGGCAGTCTCAGGCATTGTATCAGTTATATTGATTCCTTAAGTCCAGCCACACTCATTTGACTCCTCTGTTACCCAGACATTATATTTGAAATATTACCAGGGACAACTTGCTTAAAATCACACTGGTAAGAAGGGAGAAGGAAAATAGATAATTAATACAAAGGACACATCTACATGCCAAGATAGAAAAATATCCAAAGGGACGCCATCCTTTTCCTGTTTTTGGTCACAGACAGGAACTGAGATCTGTGACCGCCTTCTTCTACTTCCAATTTTGTGTCTTCCTCATCTCTCCCAGAACCACAACAGGTCAGTGTTCTCTACTTCAGGAGCCAACAAACCTTTACTCATTAAGGTCTGAGTCCTCAACAGTCTGGTTTCCTTCTGTTTCCTGTGGGTTCCATCCACCTTTTCAGTTGGACTAGAAGTACTGAGAAGCCCTACATAGATCCTGGAACTGTGCTCATGGACAAAGCTTTCTGCAATTCACCCAGGGTCTGAAAACATTCATCTTCATTTACCTCTTTATTCTGGTAGCAGTTCTGTTCTTTCCAACTGCTGTTGACTCACAAGGAAAAACAAACTCTCATTTTCCATTCCCTGAATTAATACAGCACTAGTATTTCAGAAAAAAACAAATATTTACTAAGGTTCGTTAAGATAAGTATGTCTCATCCATTCCAGAATAGGAAGCACATATAATAGAATATTACACTCCACTCTTCTTTAAGTCCATTAGCCATACATTTCTTCAGAAATGTTCAGATGGACAATGTCTTTTAGTCAGAGTGCACATTTCCTAAATAGAGCAGGTAACCTACCTGTAGCCTCTGGTTTCATCTGCACAACTCAAACTATATAAAATAAACACCATTTAATTCTTCAGAATAATTCATATCTCATCTCATTTCATATCAAAACAATACAAAGACTCCATGAAATAATGTTCATGATCAAAAGAAACATGACTTCCAATAGCAAAATTCAGCCAACCCCATTACAGCTGAAAAAGTCAACATTTATCTTCTACTACCTGAGCCTAAGGCATAAACCAACTATTCTCATAACCTCACCCCAGCAGTCTATACGCAGAAAAGAAGGTCAAGACACCCAATCATTCAGGACTAACTTCAGAGGCTAGTACCCCTGGGAATCTGCAGCTCCAGGAGGAGCCACCATGAGGAATCTGGGACAGTGTTGGAGCATTATGGGGACATAGCTTCAGGACCACAGGGGAGTAATGGAGATTCAGCCCCTGGGAAATCACCATCAACACCACAGACTGAACTGAACCCCTGCCCTGGGAGGCTCCCAGGCTCCTCTGAAGAACAAGGAGGGTTGTTAATGGGTACAGGGGTCTGCACAGGCCCACCCACCCCAGAGCAGATGGTCAGGGACACCTCTCCTGACCTCAATCTGAAGTATGAAAAAAGAGTCCCAGAGGGGGAAGCAAGAGAGAAGGAGAAAATGTGGGAACCATCAGTCATGTTGTAGAATGAGACATCCCCTTCCTTCAGGTCCAGGAAATCCCCTACCCTCTGGGGAATTGGCACAATGTGTTCTCCATTAGCAGGGAGGGAACAGAATGTTTTTCATACATCCCCACAACCCAGAACTCCTTTTCTGGCCCTTCCTGGTGCCAGCCTTTCCTTTCCACATCTCTCCTACAGACCCCCAGGGCCCACTCACTTCTTTCTGCATTCCTGATCTCCAACTCCCAGTAGGAGCACCCTGATATGATGCCTTCATGACCCAAGATGCTATAGACTCCATTTCCATTTGCTGTCTCCTTGGATGAGTCCTTGAAGGTCACACTAGTCTTGTCATCAGAGACAGCAAGACATTCATGGGCAGACTCTGGATCCAGACTGACACTGCAGAGACAGTTGCCAATCATTCAAAGACTTACCCTACCACATAACAAGGCACACAACGACCACCCCACCCCCAGACACCCAGCTGCATGCAGGGAGGACCAAAGCTCCTGAGAAGAGAGGCTTCTGACTCAAGAACACAGCCCTCCAATCAGAAGACATAAGCATGAGACTGATCTGGGTGGTAGACATGTCACAGGGTACTTGAGTGCCAGACTGGACTCCAACACTAATGAATACCCACTTATATCCAATATCAGTCACACCCAGTAATCCCAGCTACATGACTTTCAATGCCCCATCCCACCCCACCACCATTGATGATGCCAGCATCTGTATCACCACAGCAAGCTGAAGGAGATGCCAGCAGCCATAGGATAGCAGTAGGAGCACCCAAAGAACAGAAATAACTCACAGGCCTGGAACTTCTCCTTCTGCCAATCTACAAGAAAACCACATTGCACAAATGTGAACAACAAATCAGAGACTTGAGGAGACTGTACATACCAGTGTTGGTACCTATCTCTGAAATACACTGAACCAAGAGTTATAGGAAAAAATGTTTTGGAAGCATTCACATGATGAATTTATTTTTCACTCACAGTCTCTCTCTCTCTCTCTCTCTCTCTCTCTCTCTCTCACACACAAACCTGCTAACACACTCTCTCTCATACACCCACAGCCATCATGCTACAGTATTCCTATGAATCCCAAGCCATAAAGCTTAACACCATTGAGAGACTGGATGCTGTCCTAAAAAGTAGACTTTTTGCACAGACTTCATTATCAAAATATTCTTTCTCAATCCCTAGCCACACATCCATCCTGAAAACTAAGTTTTCTTGAGAAAGAACTGAGGAGATCAAAATTTCTGAGGCCTCCATTTACTTATAACGAACTGGCAGAACTGAACTTGCAAACTGATTCAAAATCATGGTAGAGCAATACAACTTGGTGGAGCTGCACTGGGAGAATGACTCTCAGCTATGGGTGAGGAGAGCTCAGGACATGGCACCAGAGAAATCTTGCCCCATCAAGAGATAATGGAGAAGATTCAAGGAAGGGGAGAGAGAAGTTCAAAGCAAGAAAGTAATGAATTTGCTTCCCTTTATCATGGAGTATTGCAAGGAAAAACATCCCTGTGTGTAAGGGGAAACCCAAAAACATTGGGTCTAGTCATCCTCTTCTCTTTATAATCACCTAGAGAGATCAAAAGCAAGGATACACCACACATGATCAGCCCCCAAGTATGGCCGTGTCCTATGCCCCAGAAAATGTGAATATGTTTTGGCAGAGAGACTTTACAGATGTGAGTAAGATTAAGGAACTGGAGATGCGAATGGGGCAGCAGTGGAATAACAATTTCTCCAAAAACCTAGATGGAACCTCAAACCCAATTAGCCTAAGGACCATATCAAGCTACCCTCTATAAAGTGAGGTCCTGAAATGAGCAAGAGAAGAATACAGGGACCCTGTCTCTCAGTGATGCAAAGTATAAACTCCTCCAACCTTCATACTTCCCTTTGGGAAGAAGAAAGGAAGCTAACTAATCACAGCAAATGTATATCTGTCATAAGACCCTAAAAAGTCAGCATAGTAAAGCTGTTACCTCCAATAGGACAGACACTCCAGAACAAAATTAGAACGACACTACTAACATAACAAGAAGATCAGGGACCTAAACCCCATCCTGGTGTGCAGTCCAATGACAGAGAAGGTGGCATAGTGGAGGCTGGGGAGGTAAACCCACAGGAAACTGAGTCACTTACCTGCATACAGTTTTGCCACCTTCAGGGCTGAAAGGGAAGACACGCTGCTGAGACATGAGCCAGAACAAGTCTGCATAGTATTGATCTACTGGCACTTGCCTCCTTTCTATGCTACAGGTGACACTACCAACAGAGTAAGGAAAGAGGCTAGAGAGGAGATACCCTCCTGACACAGGCAAACAATAGGATGTTTTGGGAAATTCCCTGGACCGCAGGTCAGAGAGCCAGATTGCAGGCTGAGTTCCATGCCTGCCTGTTGCTGCTGTATGACCTTTGCCAAGTTATTGTCCTGAGTCTTAAAAACCACAACATTAAAAATAAAAACACTGAGAAACAAACTGAGGGTTTTGGAGGAGAGAGGGTGGGAGGTTGGGTGAGCCTGTGGTGGGTATTATGGAGGGCACATATTGCATGGAACTGGGTGTGGTGCATAAACAATGAATGTTGGAACACTGGAAAGAAATTAAAAAAAAAAAAAAGAAAAGAAAATGTAGTTGAATAGCAAAACCATTAAAATGACAGTTAAATTAAAAATCAAAAGAACTGTTGAGAGGAGTCAAGATGGCAGAGAAATAGCAGGCTGAGACTATATCAGGTAGCTGGAGATCAGCTAGATAGCTTATCAAACCATTCTGAACACCTACAAATCCAATGGGAGATTGAAGAGAAGAAGAACAGCAATTCTAGAATCAGAAAATTGACCACTGTCTGAAAGGTAGGACAGGCGGAGAAGTGAATCCAAAGCTATGGGAAGATAGACCACAGTGGGAGGGGCCGGCTCCCAGCAAGGGGTGGAACAACAGAGCACTAAATTAGGACTTTAAAAAGTCTGCTCCACAGAGGACATCACTCCAGAGGCTAAACTGGGGTGAAGCCCTTGTGGGGTCAGCGTGGCCCCAGGTCCCACAAGGTCACAGAAGGATCAGGAGTGTCTGAGTGTCACAGAGCTCGCAGGTATTAGAGCAGGGAAGACTGCTACAGAGACAGAGCTGAGGAGTGAGCTCTCAGGTCGGGGTTACCTTGAACCAGTCGCAGGCTGGGTGAGCTCGGAGTGCAGCCAGAGGCCAGGGAGACGGGAGTGATTGAGGGCTTTTCTCTGAGGGCACACTGAGGAGTGGGGCCCTCGGTTCCTCTGGCCAGAGACTGCAAGGCCGCCATTTTGATTCCCGTCCTCCAGAACTCTACAGAAAGTGCTCAGGGAACAAAAGCTCCTGAAAGCAAACCCTAGTGGTTTACTTAGCCTGGCCCTTGGTAAGGGCGGTGCAATTCTGCCTGGGGCAAAGACACTTGAGAATCACTACAACAGGCCCCTCACCCAGAATATAAACAAGAAATCCAGCCAAGACAAAGTTCACTTACCAAGGAGAACAACAGAATTCCAGAGGAAGAGAAAGCAAAGCACGGAACTCACGGCTTTCTACCCATGATTCTTTAGGCTTGCAGTTAATTTTTTTTTTCTACTATTTTTTTTTAACTTTTACCCTTTTCTTTTTTAATGTTTTTTAAATAGTTTATCTTAACAATACCTTTCATAAAAAATAATGAAAATAATATTTTTTGAACATTCATTATTATACTCATATTTTATTCTTCATTGTATTTAACTTTATTTTTTGTATACACCTAGGGTTTTTTCTTCTAAGAAATTTGTGGTACAACTTCTTCTAGTAGATCAAAATATACCCTAAATCTAGCTCTGGGCTTGTTCTAGTCCCCAGCCTGAGCAAATTCTCTCCACTTTCTTTTTCTTTATTCTCCCAAAACAACTTGCTTTATCAACTCCTTTTTTAGAAATTTTAAAAAAAATTATTTTTCATCTTTATAGGCATATTCCATCCCTTCACTATGTTTACCCTTATATACGTTTTTCATTCTTTAAAATTTTGGGAGGTAGTTTCTTCTAAGAGACCAAAATACTCCCAAAATTAAGTGGGTGACCCTGTTCTAGTCCCCAGTCTAATATATATATCTTTTTTTCTTTTTTGTATTTTTTCTTTATTTGTTTTCTTTTTTTCAATTTTTTTTTTCTGAACTTCTTTTTATCCCCTTTCTCCCACTCCCCCACCCATGATTTAGAGTCTCTTCTGATTTGCTTAAAGTGCATTTTCCTTGGGTCTTTGCCAGACTTCTAGTATTTTATTTGCTCCTTCATATACTCTTATCTGGAAAAAATGACAAGGTGGAAATACCACAAAAAAAAAAAAAAAAAAAAAAAAAAAAAAACAGGAGACAGTACCAAAGGCTAGGGACTAATCAGTACAGACATTAGTAATACGTCAGATCTAGAGTTCAGAATGACGATTCTCAAGGTTCTAGCTGGGCTCAAAAAAGGCATGGAAGATAATAGAGAAACCCTCTCTGGAGATATAAAATACCTATCCGGAGAAATAAAAGAACTAAATCTAACCAAATTGAAATCAAAAAAGCTATTAATAAGTTGCAGTCAAAAATGGGGGCTCTTGAATTGGTCCCGCTCATGTTCATCATCACTAGCCATTAGGGAGATTCAAATTAAAACCATATTGAGATAGCACCTTACACCAGTTAGAATGGCCAAAATTAGCAAGACAGGACACAAAATGTGTTGGAGGGGATGTGGAAAAAGGGGAACCCTCTTACACCATTGGTGGGAATGCAAGTTGGTGCAGCCACTTTGGAGAACAGTGTGGGGATTCCTCAAGAAATTAAAAATAGAACTTCCCTATGACCCTGCCATTGCAATACTGGGTATTTACCGCAAAGATACAGATGGAATGAAAAGAAGGGCTATCTGTACCCCAGTGTTTATAGCAGCAATGGCCACGGTCACCAAACTGTGGAAAGACCAAGATGCCCTTCAAGGGATGAATGGATAAGAAAGATGTGGTCCATACACACTATGGAGTATTATGCTGCTATCAGAAAGGATGAATACACAACTTTTGTAGCAACATGGACGGGACTGGAAGAGATTATGCTGAGTGAAATAAGTCAAGAAGAAAGAGTCAATTATCATATGGTTTCACTTATTTGTGGAGCATAACAAATAACATGGAGGCCATGGGGAGATGCAGAAGAGAAGAGAGCTGAAGGAAATTGGAAGGGGAGGTGAATCATGAGAGACTATGGACTCTGTAAAACAATATGAGGGTTTTGAAGGGGCAGGGGGTAGGAGGTTGGGGGAACCAGGTGGTGGGTATTAGAGAGGGCACAGATTGCATGGAGCACTGGGTGTGGTGCAAAAACAATGAATACTGTTATGCTGAAAATAAATAAACTAAAAAAAAATACAAGAAATAAAGTAAAAAATGGAGGCACTTACTGCTAGGATAAATGAGGCAGAAGAAAGAATTAGTAATATAGAAGACCAAATGACAGAGAATAAAGAAGCTGAGCAAAAGAGAGACAAACAGCTACTGGACTGCAAGGGGAGAATTCGAGAGATAAATGACACCATAAGATGAAACAACATTAAAATAATTGGGATTCCAGAAGAAGAAGAGAGAGGGGATTAGAAGATATTGAAGAGAATTATTGGAGAGAATTTCCCTAATATGACAAAGGGAACAAGCATCAAATCCAGGAGGTGCAGAGAACCCCCCTCAAAATCAACAAGAATAGGTCCACACCCCGTCATCTAATAGTAAAATTAACAAGTCTTAGCGACAAAGAGAAAATCCTGAAAGCAGCCCAGGAAAAGAAGTCTGTAACATACAATGATTAAAATATTAGATTGCCAGCAGACTTATCCACAGAGGCCTTGCAGGCCAGACAGAACTGGCATGATATATTCAGAGCACTAAACAAGAAAAACATGCAGCCAAGAATACTATATCCAGCTAGGCTATCATTGAAAATAGAAGGAAAGATAAAAATCTTCCAAGACAAACAAAAACTGAAAGAATTTGCAAACACCAAACCAGCTCTACAGAAAATATTGAAAGGGGTCCTCTAAGCAAAGAGAGAGCCTAAAAGTAGTAGATCAGAAAGGAGCAGAGACAATATACAGTAACAGTCACTTTACAGGCAATACAATGGCACTAAATTCATATCTCTCAATAGTTACCCTGAATGTTAATGGGCTAAATGCCCCAATCAAAAGACACAGGGTATCAGAATGGATAAAAAAACAAAACCCATCTATATGTTGCCTACAAGAAACTCATTTTAGACCCAAAGACAGCTCCAGATTTAAAGTAAGGGGGTGGAAAACAATTTACCATGCTAATGGACATCAGAAGAAAGCTGGCATGGCAATCCTTACATCAGATCAATTAGATTTTAAGCCAAAGACTATAAAAAGAGATGAGGAAGGAGACTATATCATACGCAAAGAATCTGTCCAACAAGAAGATCTAACAGTTTTGGGGCGCCTGGGTGGCTCAGTGGGTTAAGCCGCTGCCTTTGGCTCAGGTCATGATCTCAGGGTCCTGGGATCGAGTCCCGCATCGGGCTCTCTGCTCAGCGGGGAGCCTGCTTCCCTCTCTCTCTCTCTCTCTGCCTGCCTCTCCGTCTACTTGTGATTTCTCTCTGTCAAATAAATGCATAAAATCTTAAAAAAAAAAAAAAGAAGAAGAAGATCTAACAGTTTTAAGTATCTATGCCCCTAACATGGGACCATCCATCTATATAATAAATAAAAAGTTAAAAATAGTATTCCTTCAAAGAACAGTACACTATGTCCAAGCATTCTTGATTACCAAAAGAAAGTGAATAATACTAACAAATTTAATCCACACAATTTTTCTAAAATGAATCCCAATATCAACTGCATAAAGAAATTTTCACATGAAAATTGAAAGTCCATGGAGCAAATAAAGAAATTTTCACTTGAAAAAAAAAAAAAAAACACAAAATTTTTATTCCATCTGCTTTCAATTTGCTTTAAAGGTCAAAAACCATACAATGTATGAAAATGTTTTATGGAATAAAGTATACATTATTCCATGAATGTAAGAAGTTATTATTACATCCAATGATTTCCAGAAAAGAGAGATATGGGAAATAACACAAAAGGAGAGATGAAATACAGACCGGGTTGTTAGGTAAGCTCTAGTGTAAAAGTGGCCAAACATTCTCAGAAAACTCATCACTGGACCACTGACAACTTATCCCACGACATTCCTACCAAAGCTCTGCCCAGTCCTCTACCCAACACTTTGTGATCAGTACCTCCAGGAACTGTGGAGAAAAGACTCTCCCACGATGGTATTATGTGGAGAGATCACACTCCTAAATTTAATGACCCATTTCTTTATATAGTTTCTCTAAAATATTCCAGAGTATTCAGGATAACTGAGAACTAGTTGCATTGAAGCCTGAAAAGCTACAAAGGAGATAGGTAGATAACCCAAGATGCATGACAGACTCCAGTGACCACCATCATTCCAGGTTTCAAAACACCATGTGTGAAACAATAGCCCAGATGGGAAAAGCCCATGGAGCAAGTTCTGCCTCCCGCCAGTTTCCACTTATACACCAGGGATGGGTCCTCATGTCTCTGCATGAAACAGAGAGGGGACACTATGGCTTAGGGGACAAGAGACCCAAGGATATACGGACAGTCACTTACCGGCCAGGTAAATAGATTTCCTCCTGTCTGAAAGGCAACACAGGAAAACAGGTGAACTGAGAACCAGAATGTGTCCTACAATGTGACACAGAAACTTCTGGGAAAAATACACGATGTACCAAGATCTGCCTGGAGTTCATCTGAAAAAAAAAAAAAAAAGTGAAAAATACACATAAATTCCCATCACTAAGAGCAGCAAAGACTGCACCTGGAAAACCCACAAGAGCATCTATATGTCTCCATGAAGATCTAACTCCAGACCCCTCGAGCCTCCACAGCCGCACCTGTCCTCTCTGGTCCTCCTCAGCCCCCTGCTCCTGGCAAAGGGCCTACTGTCTGCTTCTCCTCTGCACCAGCTTCCACACTTGTCTGCCTTGACCCTGCCCTGACTTACCTCTGGCCTTCAGTGCCTCTTCCTTTATCTGCTGGTCCTCCTCCTTGTCTCTGTGCAGTTTCCCCCATTCCTGAATCTCCTAGAGCTTTGTAGTATGTTCTCTCATGATGTAGAAGACAACCCCAAAGAGTAGGAGCATCAGCACAGTCAGGATCACCATGAAACCCAGCCTCCAGGGAGAACTCCGAGGGAAGAAGGGTTCTGTGCCCAGCCAGACACCCCATCAGGGCACTGCTCAGGATGGCCCAGGCCAGCACACATAGGAACCCCCAACCAGACCATCCCACCCTTCTAGGAGTGGGAAGTAATACTGACCTGGGATGAAAAAGGCCATTGCCTTCTCCTGGCCCAGGATGAGGTTGAGGACTGAGCAGGTCACATTCCATGAAGAACTGTCCCTCACCACAAGAGTGGCCTCTATGGTGAACAGCCCTTCAGCATCTTGGGCTTGGATCTCAGAGAACATCAGGAACTTCTCTCCACTTAGAGCTCTCCACTGTACTTGGGGCTTTGGGAACCACCCCAAGGCCATGCACACAACTCAGACCCCATCCTCCTCTGGCCCTGTGATGTGCACTTGAGGGGCAGAGCCCACACCTGAAGAGAGAAGCTAGAGAGCACAAGGAGGCCACCCAAAGCCTAGGGATTCCAGCAGAAACTTCCTGTACACAACTCATGCACAGCATTGCACTTTGGGGTATCTTTGGGGGGGAGTGGTCCTACAAGGATTAATGTAAGGGGTCCTGCCATGAACAGAAGGAAGGAACATGGGGTCCTGTGGCAGGCCCAGAGAGCAGGCTCTTCTCCCCAACAATGAGGGTGGGAATTTCATCACCCAGAGGGACAAAAGGAGGAATCTGGTTCCAGGATCTAACCTTCTCTGCTCTTCTCAACTCACACACTCCCCAGGGCATCTGCGGGCACACCCACTGCCACTCGGTCATCACTTTCACCAACCTACAAACCTCCTGAGCTTCCTCCCTAATATCCACATCTCTGATTAGGTGTGCCAGAATTCCTCACAGATGCTTCAGACTCAAATCCTGAACTAATTCATTTTGGCCCCATCTGTGATAGGATAATGTTGAAAATACACCCAATCTTTCATTCTTCTTTTCATTCCAGCCAGCCCTCTGCCACCTACTGTTAATGCCTTCACACTCTGCTTCTGGGCTCCATCCTGTAACTTGATTCAGCCCCTGAGAGTTCAGGGAATGTGACTCTAGCAGAGGTTGGAAATTGCTTCCGCCATTGCCTTGTCCTCTGCCACAGGACAGACATCTTTAGGATATTGCAGGCTTTCCAGCTGAAGCTGTCCCAGATCAATCAATAGCCACCTGGGCAACACCAGCTGAGCAAACCCAGCCTAGGTTCACTGGCAGGATACAATACATTAAAAGTAAGAAGCTTATTGTCCCTGTTGAAAATAGCGTAAAAGAGCCCCTTCCCATCCTCTTCTTTTTTTTTTTTAAAGATTTTATTTATTTATGTGACAGACAGAGATCACAATTAGGCAGAGAGGCAGGCAGAGAGAGAGAGAGAAAGAGAGAGAGAAGCATGCTTCCTGCGGAACAGAGAGCCCGATGCGGGGCTCGAACCCAGGACCCTGAGATCATGACCTGAGCCGAAGGCAGCAGCCCAAACCACTGAGACACCCAGGCACCCCCCCTTCCTCTTCTTGAGGAAACTTGTGTTTTGGGTGTTTTCTCTCCTCTTTGAAATGTATATAAGTACTTAAAAAAAAATAGGCCTTTTGCCAGCTCTGTGATCCAAGAATGTGTTTTGCAAGGACCTGGATGCCCTCTTTTTGAACTGCTCACACCAAGGAAGACAGCAGCCCTCTCTTCCCATTCTCTGCCAGGGTAGGAGCCTAAACTCTGTGGGCAACACGATTCACGTGTAAAAATCACTACCTGTCATCATGATGGGAGAATTGGTAAAAAAAAAAAAAAAAAAAAATACACTACTGTAACTTTTATTTGTCTGGGAAATTCCAACTCTCCTTATCTTCCAAATGATACCCTTGCTGAATTCTTGGCCACACATTTTTTTTTTCCTTTTAGCACATTGAATATAACACACCACTCCATTCTGGCCTGCAGAGTTTCTACTGAAATTTCTACTGAGTATATATGAAAGTGTTGAATCACTATATTGAACACCTGAAATGAATATAACACTCTATGTTAATTACAAAGGAATTTTTTAATTATTATATTTAAGGTAGGAGAATTTGGTTTTCCTCAGAATAAAGCCAATGAGCTAACTTATATGCTCACCCAATTTCCAAGCAAATATAAGATGCCCATCTAGGACAAATGGTGCTGGCAAGTCCACCTACTTGAGAGCTCATAACTGTATCCTGAGAACAAGTATGGGATGAGTTCTGTCTGCATATGGAAGAGATGAGGCTTCTTCTGTCTTTGCATTTATTTTTTTTTAATTTTTTATTTTTTATAAACATATATTTTTGTCCCCAGGGGTACAGGTCTGTAAATCACCAGGTTTACACACTTTACAGCACTCACCAAAGGCACATACCCTCCCCAATGTCCATAATCCCACCCCCTTCTCCCAAATCCCCTCTCCCCAGCAACCCTCAGTTTGTTTTGTGAGATTAAGAGTCACTTATGGTTTGTCTCCCTCCCAATCCCATCTTGTTTCATTTATTCTTCTCCTACCGACTTAAGCCCCCATGTTGCATCACCACTTCCTCATATCAGGGAGATCATATGATAGTTGTCTTTCTCTGCTTGACTTATTTCGCTAAGCATGATACGCTCTAGTTCCATCCATGTTGTCGCAAATGGCAAGATTTCATTTCTTTTGATGGCTGCATAGTATTCCATTGTGTATATATACCACATCTTCTTGATCCATTCATCTGTTGATGGACATCTAGGTTCTTTCCATAGTTTGGCTATTGTGGACATTGCTGCTATAAACATTCGGGTGCACGTGCCCCTTTGGATCACTACGTTTGTATCTTTAGGGTAAATACCCAATAGTGCAATTGCTGGGTCATAGGGCAGTTCTATTTTCAACATTTTGAGGAACCTCCATGCTGTTTTCCAGAGTGGCTGCTCCAGCTTGCATTCCCACCAACAGTGTAGGAGGATTCCCCTTTCTCCGCATCCTCGCCAGCATCTGTCATTTCCTGACTTGTTGATTTTAGCCATTCTGACTGGTGTGAGGTGATATCTCATTGTGGTTTTGATTTGTATTTCCCTGATGCCGAGTGATATGGAGCACTTTTTCATGTGTCTGTTGGCCGTCTGGATGTCTTCTTTGCAGAAATGTCTGTTCATGTCCTCTGCCCAATTCTTGATTGGATTATTTGTTCTTTGGCTGTTGAGTTTGCTAAGTTCTTTATAGATTCTGGACACTAGTCCTTTATCTGATATGTCGTTTGCAAATATCTTCTCCCATTCTGTCAGTTGTCTTTTGATTTTGTTAACTGTTTCCTTTGCTGTGCAAAAGCTTTTGATCTTGATGAAATCTCAATAGTTCATTTTTGCCCTTGCTTCCCTTGGCTTTGGCGTTGTTCCTAGGAAGATGTTGCTGCGGCAGAGGTCGAAGAGGTTGCTGCCTGTGTTCTCTTCAAGGATTTTGATGGATTCCTTTCTCACATTGAGGTCCTTCATCCATTTTGAGTCTATTTTTGTGTGCGGTGAAGGAAATGGTCCAATTTCATTTTTCTGCATGTGGCTGTCCAATTTTCCCAGCACCATTTATTGAAGAGGCTGTCTTTTTTCCATTGGACATTCTTTCCTGCTTTGTCGAAGATTAGCTGGCCATAGAGTTGAGGGTCTATTTCTGGGCTCTCTATTCTGTTCCATTGATCTATGTGTCTGTTTTTGTGCCAGTACCATGCTGTCTTGATGATGACAGCTTTGTAATAGAGCTTGAAGTCCGGAATTGTGATGCCACCAACGTTGGCTTTCTTTTTCAATATTCCTTTGGCTATTCGAGGTCTTTTCTGGTTCCATATAAATTTTGGAATTATTTGTTCCATTTCTTTGAAAAAGATGGATGGTACTTTGATAGGAATTGCATTAAATGTGTAGATTGCTTTAGGTAGCATAGACAGTTTCACAATATTTATTCTTCCAATCCAGGAGCATGGAACATTTTTCCATTTCTCTGTGTCGTCCTCAATTTCTTTCATGAGTACTTTATAGTTTTCTGAGTATAGATTCTGTGCCACTTTGGTTAGGTTTATTCCTAGGTATCTTATGGTTTTGGGTGCAATTGTAAATGGGATGGACTCCTTAATTTCTCTTTCTTCTGTCTTGCTGTTGGTGTAGAGAAATGCAACTGATTTCTGTGCATTGATTTTATATCCTGACACTTTACTGAATTCCTATAAAAGTTCTAGCAGTTTTGGAGTGGAGTCTTTTGGGTTTTCCACATATAGTATCATATCATCTGTGAAGAGTGATAATTTGACTTCTTCTTTGCCAATATGGATGCCTTTAATTTCCTTTTGTTGTCTGATTGCTGAGGCTAGGACCTCTAGTACTATGTTGAATAGCAGTGGTGATAATGGACATCCCTGCTGTGTTCCAGACCTTAGCGGAAAAGCTTTTAGTTTTTCTCCATTGAGAATGATATTTGCAGTGGGTTTTTCATAGATGGCTTTGATGATATTGAGGTATGTGCCCTCTATCCCTACACTTTGGAGAGTTCTGATCAGGAACGGATGCTGTACTTTGTCAAAGGCTGAAAAAGCATGTATTGAGAGTATCATATGGTTCTTGTTCTTTCTTTTATTGATGTGTTGTATCACATTGACTGATTTGCGGATGTTCAACCAACCTTGCAGCCCTGGAATAAATCCCACTTGGTCGTGGTGAATAATCTTTTTAATGTACTGTTGAATCCTATTGGCTAGTATTTCGCTGAGTATTTTCGCATCTGTATTCATCAAGGATATTGGTCTATAGCTCTCTTTTTTGATGGGATCCTTGTCTGGTTTTGGGATCAAGGTGATGCTGGCCTCATAAAATGAGTTTGGAACAATTGAGCCTCATAAATTGAGTTTGGAACTCAATTTGCAAATGAGTTTGCAAATTCTTTTTTTTTTTTTTTAAAGATTTTATTCATTTATTTGACAGAGAGAAATCACAAGTAGATGGAGAGGCAGGCAGAGAGAAGAGAGAGGGAAGCAGGCTCCCTGCTGAGCAGAGAGCCCGATGTGGGACTCGATCCCAGGACCCTGAGATCATGACCTGAGCCGAAGGCAGCAGCTTAACCCACTGAGCCACCCAGGCGCCCGAGTTTGCAAATTCTTTCAGTTTTTGTTTGTCCTGGAAGCTTTTAATCTCTCCTTCTATTTTCAATGATAGCCTAGCTGGATATAGTATTCTTGGCTGCATGTTTTTCTCGTTTAGTGCTCTGAAAATATCATGCCAGCTCTTTCTGGCCTGCCAGGTCTCTGTGGATAAGTCAGCTGCCAATCTAATATTTTTACCATTGTATGTTACAGACTTCTTTTCCCGAGCTGCTTTCAGGATTTTCTCTTTGTCACTGATACTTGTAAATTTTACTATTAGGTGACGGGGTGTGGGCCTATTCTTATTGATTTTGAGGGGCGTTCTCTGAACCTCCTGAATTTTGATGCTCGTTCCCTTTGCCATATTGGGGAAATTCTCCCCAATAATTCTCTCCAGTATACCTTCTGCTCCCCCCTCTCTTTCTTCTTCTTCTGGAATCCCAATTATTCTAATGTTGTTTTGTCTTATGGTGTCACTTATCTCTCGAATTCTCCCCTCGTGGTCCAGTAGCTGTTTGTCCCTCTTGTGCTCACTATATCACTAATTCTTTCTTCTGCCTCATTTATCCTAGCAGTGAGATCCTCCATTTTTTATTGCACCTCATTAATAGCTTTTTTGATTTCAACTTGGTTAGATTTTAGTTCTTTTATTTCTCCATAAAGGGCTTTTATATCTCTTGAGAGCGTTTCTCTAATATCTTCCATGCCTTTTTCGAGCCCGGCTAGAACCTTGAGAATTGTCCTTCTGAACTCTAGATCTGACATATTACCAATGTCTGTATTGATTAGGTCCCTAGCCTTTGGCACTGCCTCTTGTTCTTTTTTTTGTGTTGAATTTTTCTGTCTTGTCATTTTGTCCAGATAAGAGTATATGAAGGAGCAAGTAAAATACTAAAAGGGTGGCAACAACCCCAGGGAAATATGCTTTAACCAAATTAGAAGAGATCCCAAATCGTGAGTGGGGAGAAAGGGGATAAAAAGAGGTTCAAAAAGGAAGAAAGAAAATAAAAAAGAAAAAAAAAGAATAAAAAAGAATACAAAAGAATTTAAAAAAAGAAAACAAATAAAAATATAAAAAAGAAAAAATATATATATTAGATAAACTAGTTAAAAAACGTTAAAAAAAGAAAAAGGTAAAAGATAAGAAAAAATTTAACCAGAAGGCGAGAAAAAAAACAAAAAATGAAAAAGCAGAAAATTAAATTAACTGCAAGACTAAAAAAAATCACAGGGAAAAAACCATGAGTTCCGTGCTTTGCTTTCTCCTCCTCTGGAATTCTGCTGCTCTCCTTGGTATTGAAACCGCACTCCTTGGTAGTTGAACTTGGTCTAAGCTGGATTTCTTGTTGATCTTCTGGGGGAGGGGCCTGTTGTAGTGATTCTCAAGTGTCTTTGCCCCAGGCGGAATTGCACCACCCTTACCAAGGGCAAGGCTAAGTAATCCACTAGGGTTTGCTTTCAGGAGCTTTTGTTCCCTGAGTGCTTTCCGTAGAGTTCCCGAGGGCGGGAATACAAATGGCGGCCTCCTGGTTTCCGGCTCCGAGGAGCCGAGAGCCCAGGGCCCCACTCCTCAGTGCGCCCTCACAGAACAGCGCCCAGTTACTCCCGTCTGCCTGGCCTCCAGCCGCACTCCGAGCTCACCGAGCCTGCAACTGGTCCAAGGTAACACCGAGCTGTGAGCTTACTGTCGGCTCTGTCTCTGTAGCCGGATTTCCCGTTCCAATACCCGCAAGCTCTGCAACACTCAGACACCCCCAATCCTTCTGTGACCCTGCGGGACCTGAGGCCACGCTGACCCCGGGTGGGCTTCGCTCCAGTTTAGCCTCTGGAGCGATGTCCCTCAGCGGAACAGAATTTTAAAAGTCCTGATTTTGTGCTCTGTTGCTCAGCCGCTTGCCGGAAGCCGGCCCCTCCCCCTGGGGTCTATCTTCCCGTGGCTTTGGATTCACTTCTCCGCCGGTCCTACGTTTCAGAAAGTGGTTGTTTTTCTGTTTCCATAATTGCTGTTCTTCTTCTTTTCGATCTGCTGATGGATTTCCAGAAGTTTGCAATATTTAGATAAGCTATCTAGCTGATCTCTGGCTAGCTGAGGTAGTCTCAGCCTGCTACTTCTCTGCCATCTTGACTCCTAACTCTGTCTTTGCATTTCTTGATAGACTCTGTGATGAACAGCATACTGTAGTTAATGCTAATTTAATAATAAAAAAGACCTTTCTTCCTACTATCTTAGGGACAAGATTCTGAGCTGAAAGATTATAGTTTTAATATATTTCCCATACAAGACCATAGATTTATGAGTAAGACCTGTTAAGATTAGCCAAACACAGCCCAGATGAGCTGAACTCCCTGAATGCCAGATTAAATACATGTTTGTTGTTATAGGCCACTGAGATTTCTATGTCTGTGTGACACAGCATATGGCAGCAATCTGCAGCTTCCACATAAAGGCAATATTTCTACCACTAAACAATTAAAAAAAAAAAAAACCCTTTGAGTACCTGAAGTCCCTTCTCTCCACACCTCCAAACTGTCCTTCTCCCCAAATCTCCTCACTCAGCTGGGTCTACTTTCCAAAACTCTCTGATGCTGGAATGCTCCCTTCCCACCACACTGCCCCTACATGAATGCAGGAGGCCATCCTCTCCACCCCATAACTACACCTAATCTTGTTCACCAACCATACATCTTCCATTGCAGCTGTCAAAGCAAACCTGCCCTCACACACCTCACTCCACTGCTCTGTTGAAAATTCCCTCAGCCCTGCATCTAAATGGCATAAGAGCACATGAAGCCTTTGATGGTCTGGTATTACCACCCCCACTACCATGCAAACAAAACTCCTATACACTTCCTCCCCAACCCCACCATCTGCACCCTTCAGGGAGTACACACTCCATTCCCAGGACAATTGGGTTGACTACTCAGACCCACACTCACCATGCTGTGTATGCCCCACACAGATCCATCAACCAGAAGGCCATTTCAGAACACTGTCTGCTTCACTCAAATGTCTGCTCAAGTGTGCGTTACTCATGGGCTTCTCCTGATAAATCCCTTCTCTGTGCAACTGGACCAGGAATACCTTTATATTCTGAAAAGTCACTGCTCACCACCATCCTATTCATGTCCACACCAAGCATGTGGCCTCTCTCTCTGCCCAGACTCACCAGCCATACTCCTCCTTCAGGTGTCTCACGTGGGTTGTTCTGCTGCTTGGAACTCTCACACCTAATATATTTATGTGGCTAAATCTCTACTCACCACCATATAACATTGTCTATGACCTATCTATTTGCTATTTATTATCTGTATAATATAAACTCTACAGGGCAGGGACCTTTATTTGTTATACTGAGATATCCAGGTGTAGAGAACAATAGCTATCATGTACCAGGAGTTCTATATATTTAAACTGAATAAATGAAGAGTGAAAGACCTATTTTACCTCTTTATAAATTGAGGGCTATTAACTTAGACCCTGAGGTGGCTCCAAATTCCAATACTGCAGGTATCTAAATATACATCAGCAACACACCTGCCACCTTCAGTTCCAAACCGGCCTCTTCATAGTAGATTCCCATTCAGAAGAAGCAGGTATACAGCCCATTGTCGAAAGCCTGGACATTGTGGATGCGCACAGCAGCCTCCCCCTGGGTAAGGAAATCCTTCACCAGTGAGGTTCGCCCTCTGTACTCAGCCAACTGCTCTTCTCTCTGCTCCCGCTGGTTTTGATAGATGAGCTCTGCTTCTGAGAACTTGGAGTGGAACCACTGCAGCTCCATATTCTCCACATAGCCAGGTGCACACGACATGGCAGTGTGATGTTCGCACCTAATACTGCCACAATGGGTTCGGAGGGGCCAATCACCATAAACTCCTCTGTAGACACAGACATAGGAGTGAGAAAGCCAGAGAGATGCAGGACAGGGAAGGAAACACACTGTCAGGAGGGAGGGCCTGACTGAGGGACTCAGCTGTGTGTCAACAACTAATGGGACAATTTTATCCTACAACTTTTAAACACACAAATGGTGTAAAAGCGACTCCTCAGCAGCCTGTGCTCCTGACTCCAGGCCCTTCTGAGAAGGACTCTCTAACTTTGAAGGTCCAACCTTCCACTGGCATCACAATCACCAGTAAGCCCTCTGAAACACAGACTGCTGGGCTCTACCCCAAAGCCTCCTGGTTCAGTAGGTCTGGAGTGGGTTCAAGAATGTGCATTTCTAAGGAGGTGGTGAGAAGCTTATACTGATGTTCCAGGGACCTGACTCTGAGAACCACGGCTCAAACCTGCCTACTCTTAGGGCAAGACTGAAAACTCACCAAAGAGCACTACTGTGGCCTTGTGGTATCATCCACTAGTTCATACTATGTTGAACAAGAGTGGTGAGAGTGGGCATCCTTGTCATGTTCCTGATCTCAACAGGAAGGCTGCAAGCTTTTCTCCATTGAGGATGATATTTGCTGTGGGTCTTTCATAGATAGATTTGCTGAAGTTCAGAAATGTTCCCTCTATCCCTATACTTTGAAGCGTTTTAATCAGGAACGGATGATGGATTTTGTCAAATGCTTTTTCTGCATCAATTGAGAGGACCATGTGGTTTTTCTCACTTCTCTTATTGATTTGTTCTATCACATTGATTGATTTGTGAATGTTGAACCATCCTTGTAACGCAGGGATGAATACCACTTGGTCATGATGGATAACCTTTTTAATGTGCTGTTGGATCCTGTTTGCTAGGATCTTGTTTTGAATCTTGGCATCCATATTCATCAGTAATATTGGTCTGAAATTCTCCTTTTTGGTAGGGTCTTTGCCTGGTTTGGGGATCAGGGTAATGCTGGCTTCATAGAAAGAGTCTGGAAGTATTCCTTCTGCTTCAATTTTTTGAAACAGCTTCAGAAGAATAGGTGTTATTTCTTCTTTGAAAGTTCGGTAGAATTCCCCCAGGGAATCCGTCAGGCCCTGGGCTCTTGTTTTTTGGGAGGTTTTTGATGACTGCTTCAATCTTGTTACTAGATATCAGTCTATTCAGGTTGTCCATTTCTTCCTGGTTCAATTATGGGAGTTTATAGTTTTCCAGGAATGCATCCATTTCATCTAGGTTGCTTAGATTAATAACTTTTGATGATTGTTTCTACTTCTTTGGTGTTAGTTGTGATCTCTCACTTTTCATTCATAATTTTATGAATTTGGGCTTTCTCTCTTTTCTTTTGGATTAGTGTGGCCAATGGTTTATTGAGCCTATTGATTCTTTCAAAAAACCACCTTCTAGTTCCATTGATATGTTCTACTGTTTCTCTGGTTTCTACCTCATTGATCTCTGCTCTAATCTTGATTATTTCCCTTCTTATGTGTGGAGTCGGTTTGATTTGTTGTTGATTCTCCAGTTCTTTAAGGTGTACAGAAAGCTGGTGTGTTCTGGATTTTTCAATTTTTTTTTTTGAGGGAAGGCTTGGATGGGTATGTATTTCCCCCTTATGGCCGCCTTTGTTGTATACCATAGGTTTTGGACCAAAGTGTCTTCATTCTCATTGGTTTCCATAAATTGTTTAAGTTTTTCTTTGATCTCCTGGTTGATCCAAGCATTCTTTTTTTTTTTTTTTAAGATTTTATTTATTTGACAGAGAGAGATCACAAGTAGACAGAGAGGCAGGCAGAGAGAGAGAGGGAAGCAGGCTCCCCGCTGAGCAGAGAGCCTGATGCGGGACTCGATCCCAGGACCCCAAGATCATGACCTGAGCCGAAGGTAGCGGCTTAACCCACTGAGCCACCCAGGCGCCCTGATCCAAGCATTCTTAAGCAAGGTTGTATTTAGCTTCCAGGTGTTTGAGTTCCTTCAGGACTTTTCCTTGTGATTGAGCTCCAGTTTCAAAGCATTGTGATCTGAGAATATGCAGGGAATAATCTCTATTATTATTATCTTTCGGTATCAGTTGAGTCCTGATTTGTTACCCAATATGTGGTCTCTCCTTGAGAAGGTTCCATGTGCACTTGAGAAGAATGAGTATTCTGTTGTTTTAGGGTGGAATGTTCTGTATATATCTATGAGGTTTATCTGGTCCAATGTGTCATTCAATGCTCTTGTTCCTTTATTGATTTTCTGCTTCCATGATCTCTCTATTTCTGCGAGAGGCATGTTAAGATCTCCTACTATTAATGTATTCATATCAATATGACTCTTTATCTTGATTAGTAGTTTTCTTATGTAATTGGCTGCTCCCATATTGGGGGCATAAATATTTACAATTGTTATATTATCTTGGTTGATAGTCCCTTTAAGAATGATGTAGTGTCCTTCTGTATCTCTGACTACAATCTTTAGTTTAAAATCTGATTTATCTGATATGAGAATCGCTACCCCAGCCTTCTTTTGAGGCCCATTGGCATGAAAGATGTTTCTCCATCCCTTCACTTGCAGTCTGGGTGTATCTTTAGGTTCAAAATGGGTCTCTTATAGACAACATATAGATGGGTCCTGTCGTTTTATCCAGTCTGCAACCCTGTGTCGTTTTATGGGTGCATTTAGGCCATTCACATTGAGAGTGATTATTGATAGATGTTTTTATTGACATCGTGTTACCTTTGAAGTCTTTCTTTCTGCAGATTGTCTCTATATTTCTGTTCAATGCTATTCTTAGGATTTTTCCTCTTTTATAGAACCCCTCTTAATATTTCGTGCAGTGTCTGCTTGGTGGTCACATAGTCTTTTAAGCCTTGCTGGTCTTGGAAACTCTTTATCTCTCCATCCATTTTGAATGTCAGTCTTGCTGGATAAAGTACTCTTGGCTGCATGTTCTTCTCATTTAGTGCCCTGAATATATCTTGCCCTTTATGGCTTGCCAGGTGTTTGTGGACAGGTCTGACATTATTCTGATGGGCTTTCCTCTGTACGTAAGGAGCCTCTTTGTCCTAGTGGCTTTCAAGAGATTGTATCTACAATTATTATTTCTCAATTTTACTATCAGGTGCCTGGATGTTTTTTTGGAATCTATATTCTTGGGTGGAGACCGTTCTGCCTCTAGTACATGAACACTGGTTCCTTTCACGAGATTGGGTAAATTTTCATGGACAACTTGTTCCACTCTATCTTCTAGACTTCTTTCTTTCTCCTCCCCTCAGGGATTCCAATAATTTTGATGCTGGTACGTTTCATGGCATTATTTATTTCCCTGTTTTCGTGGCTTCTAAGCTGTGTGTTCCAGGCTTCCTCCTGATCCTTTCTCTCTATCTGTTGTCCTTCAGATCACTAATTTTATCTTCTATCTCAGCTACCCTAGCTTTGAGAGAATTTAGATTAGATTGGAACTCATTGAGAGCATTGTGAACATCATCCCTGGTGGCTTTCAGTTCTGCCCTAACATTGTGAACATCATCCTTGGTGGCTTTCAGTTCTGCCCTAATCAATTCCATTTGGTCCTTCATGGCTTTCTCCAACCTAGCTATTACCTGGATAATTATTAGCCTGAATTCCCTTTCTGACATATTGTCTATGTCAATAGCCATTAGCTCTGTTGCAGGAGTCCCATCCTCTGTATTTTTCTTCTGTTCGGCATTCCTCCTCCTAGTCATTTTGGTGAGAGATGACTGAATGGATGCAGCTGGATGTATCAACCGTGCACAGTCAAGGTGCACCCTGGAATGCTTCTGAGCAATCAGGATTCCCCACCCAAATGAGAGAAAAAAGAAAAGAAAAAGAAAGAAAAGAGTGGGGGAAGGGAAGATAAAAGAGAAGGCTCAGCCCAAATGGGCCCCAAGGTAGGATTTATGAAGTATACAAATAAAAACAGACAAACAAAAAGACTGATTAAAGTATATGACAAGAGAAAAATATATATATATATATATATATATATATATATATTTAAAAAAAAAAAAAGGAAGAACCTCATCAAAAAGAACCCCAAGTATAAGATTTATATACTATCAGGACAAACACAAATACACAGAAACACTGGTGAAAGAAAAAGATGTGAGAGTGTTTATAAATTCTCAGTGTGGGCGAGGAAGGTTATTTTTATTCTCCCTGGATGTATCTTGATATCTTTGTTAAAGGACTCAAGTTTCCTAAGATAAAGGGGGATTAAAAACTGGTTTACTTATAGGGGTAGCATTGATTGAGAGAAGGGGATTATCTTGAAGTTTAACTCCATATGAATATTAGAAAAGAAAAATAAAAAAAGAATAAACTAGACTAAACTAAACTAAAACTTAAAAAATTTTTAAAAATAGAAAATCAAAAGAAAAACACGGGTATATATATCAAAAACTTCAGGGTAGAAGGTTATTATGGAATTTGATGTACTGGACATCTCACTGTGATGGTGAATAGGTTAAAAAATTATCTATATATTTTTTTTTTTAATGAACCAGAATAGTGGGAATGAGTTAAAAATAAAAGTTGCTTCTATGAAGAATTGGTGGTTGTTCTCTTGTTGTCTTTTTTTTTTTTTTTTTCCTGGTTGGTTTTCTGGGGGAAGGGGCCTGCCACGTGGGTTTTCAGTCACTGATGTTCCCTGAGTTAAGTCCTCCGGCCCCCCCTCAAGGGAGTGGGCTTTGAGGAAACTGGTTTTTCAGGCTTTTGTTCTCTGGAGGTTTTTATGTTTGTTCACTTGTTCTCTCACCTTGATAGCTTTTGATGGTTTTGGAGGTTTAGAGGAAAGAAAACTGCACCTGGACCTCCCTCTCAGAGAGAAGCCTCAGTCTGTTCCCCTCTGTGTCTCCAGAGCACATTAAGTTTCCCATGGGCCACTGACAGAGCAGGTTCTGAGTCTCAGTCCCCGGAGATGCAGGATTTCCTGCTTGTACCCAAAACCATGGCAGCGGCGGCGGTCTGGGCAGCTCCAGACCACCAGAGTTTCCAAGCAGTAATCACACACTGAGATTTTCCCTCTGGCCCAGGCTGGGAGTGCCTGGTCTTTCTGGGTCCGAGAGTGCTGGGCCTTCTTGCACCTCTCCCAGGGGAGGGTGTGGGGCTCACTCATCTCAGACTCTGATAGCCTGTTCTGCCATATGGCTCCCAGCACCTCACGGGAGCCAGACCCCACCCGTTCTTGGGGGCGCTGGTGGCTCAGGGACCAAGACCTGGTTTCTCTGCCACACTTCCTCTGGCTCAGTGCCAAGGGAGGCTGTCCTGGGTCCGGGGATTTAAGCCCCTGTCCCTAACTGCCCTGATTCCCACAATTTCCCCCCACAGTCCTTTGCTCTTTTTGAGTGCTTTCAACCAGACTCCAAGTTAATGCTGGTCCCCAGAGGCAGGGCATTCTCATATTGGGGTAGTACTTTCCAATCGGCCGCCTCTGATGGCTCCCTCCCCCTTTTGTTTATCTTCTGATATCAGTCTGAAGTTCCCACTTATCTTTACCTGCCCACTGGTGTCTTTTGCCCCTGTAGAGATCCAGATGTGTACAATTCTGATCTCAGGCTGATTTCATGGGTGATTGGAGTTCTTTGGTCGGTAATCAGCTCACTTTAGGATACAGGTTGAAACGGCGCCTCCTCCTACTTCCCTGCCATCTTGTCTCCCCCCTCTATGTGTTTAATTTCAAATAGCATTTGGGGCATCTCCAGAATCTGTCTAGAGCCAGGGACTCCACTAATAGCCATCTGTCCTGATGGAGACAGCAGCAGAGCGCCAGGGGCTCTCACCCACCCCTGGGAGACACAGGGAAGGGGAGGGGACACACTCACCTGCAGAGCCCCCAGTAGGCAGCTGGAAGAGGAGAAGGAGGGAGGGGAGATGGGAGAGCAAAGAGCCCCTGCAGCAACCCTCCATTTCCTCAGACCTGGGGAGACACAGGGCCGGAGGCAGGTGAACACCTCTGGAGAGGATGTAGGGCCAGCTCACAGGTCTGGGCCTCAGAGCAGACAGCAGGGCTCAGGGCTGGCAACTGTCCCCAGCTCAGTATGCTGATTAGGTGGGGGCCCCACAACCCTGATGCCAGGAAAGCCCGCCCAACCCTTTGGAAACTTTCCCAGCCTGCTCTGCCCACAGGACCAGACCCCTTCCCACTTCAGCACAGAGGCCTCCTCCATGTCTGCATGAGTCACAGGACACAGGACACCACAGACGTCCAGGGACACAAGGTGTAGACTCAGGGCCCTCCCCATGAAGGACACACCAGCTCCTATGTGCTGTTTTTCTGCTGCCCCCTAATTATGACCATGAGAAGCATGAGACTACATCCTCCTCAAGGACAATGTGACTTCCAACACAAGCACGTTGTTCTGGGGTCCTTTGATAGGTGAGTTCACCCTGATTTCTGCTCCTGCCTCCTGCAGCCCTTTTCTGCTCAGGGCCAAGGACGTGGACTTGCTCATAGCTGAAGCCAGACAATTCCCCAAGAATGGTTAATCCTCATCTTCTCTATCTTTGAGGAGTTTCTGCCTCAGGATAAAGGATCCCAGCAGAGCAGTGGGAAGCACAGGATAAAATGAGACCTGGTCAAAAAGAAGGGCTTCAAACCACTGACTCTGAGGGGAGAGGGGAGCCAATGGTCCTGGGAAGGACAGATTCTGGGGCTGGCTGCTAAGGTCTCCTCCATACTAAGCCACCTGCTGTGGGAATCACCTGAGGCAAGTTTCTTGACTTGCTCTGCCCCTGGTCCTATCTGCCATATGGAGAGAGTAATAAGATCTCATCCCATAAGAAATAGCTTATGAATTTATGTATGGAGAGTCAGTGCACATTAGAACAGTGCCTGTTCCTAGGAACACTACACAAATGTCATTAAGTAAATGAATAAAGTGGAGCCACCACTGTAGTTGCCCTGGGACATCTCAGAGCCTCATTATTATTCATACCAGCCCCCCATCCCCACCAGGATCTCATGTCCTCCTCCTAAGCATCTGCTCCCCACTTTCCTCTTCTTGTCCAGCAAGTGTCTTCAGAACCCACTCACTTGCTTGAAAACCTGGGGCTTCTGGAGCATCTCTAACTCAGTATCGTGAGACCTCAGCCAGCCCCAAATCTACTCTCAGAGACTGCACATGCTGTTCACTGCTGAAGCCCCAAACCCTGCTTCCAGATCCAACATTTGTGCCATAGGCTCCTCTTGTCTGAGAGGCAGGTGGTTCCCAGGAGAGCAGAGAAGCACAGCCTGGCACAGGTTGTAGAGGTCTCAGCTGAAACAGGGACCTGGGGTACTCAGCACTCCCAGACAGAAGAATCCTGCGCTGACTCCTTCCACCCTTGGAAAGTGAAAGCTTACAAAATGAAACCCTAGCAGTGCAACTGCCCCTAAGAACAATGTATTACTTAAAATATAACCCCTGGGAAATTTTACTAGTTACCAAGCACATTTAGATACAACCTTAAGAAAAACAGATACTACAATAGGCCTCTGGGGGAGAGGACGATATATGGCCTTGAAGCTGAGCAGCTGGGAATGCCTGGCCCACTCAATGTGGAACTCTGATTGCTTCATTTTGCCCCTTTCCCCCCAGAGAGCACCTGTGGCTACTTAGATAAGTCCTTTGAATGTGCTTGTTCAACTATAAACTTTATACTACCTGTACAAATATATTCTGCCCTCCTTCTTGTATATCTACAAGGCATATGACTAACGTTTGACCTTCATTGACTCTTCTGTTGGTTACTGTTTCTGTCTAATAAAAGCGAGACTATGGAGTTACTCGGGGCAGCAGTCTTTTTGACTGTTGTCCCCTGCTCCCAATCTCTTGCAGCTGACTTGTTTGTGCCTAATTCTTCTCCCATTCGCTGACTGGAAGCAGCAAGTGGCACCCAACGTGGGGCCAAAAACAGAACAGAAGAAGCCCCAACGTGAGTTTTTGTACAGCCGTGCCTTTTTCCCGTTGGTGAGTTGTGGGTAATTATTGCAGAGTATGGGTAATCTAGAGAGCACAAATTATTATCACACTTACGTTTGCTTACTGAGATGGCTCCTAAAGGTGGGAGGAGCAAAAGTCAGCAAGGGCCAACTTATGGAGCTTTTAAAGGTAATTAAAGAACATTGCTCCTGGTTCCCTATATTAGGGACTTTAGATTTACAAACATGGGAAAAGGTAGGTCATGAGTTAAAACTTTTGCATACTAAAGGAAAACTAATTTCAATTACTATATGGCCTACTTGGACCCTCATTCGCTCCATTTTGGAGCCTTTACAAACCCTTGATTCGGAGAGTGATCATGAATGTTCAGGAGAAACTAAAAAGGAGGAACCTGAACATGCCATCCAGGAGGAGAAAGAAATTGCCATCATAAAAGAATATATAAAGGAGGAATCTCCTCCTCCTCCTCCTCCAATAATGGAACAAAAGGTGCAAATGGCACTACCGCCATTGGTTTCACCATTCTATAAGAAGGCACCATTTAATGAAAAAGATGAAAAATACACGCTATCAGCCATTCAAAAAGGCCTCCTTGAAGCACGGCAACCGGAAGACCTAGATGCCTTACATTTTAATTTCCTGGTTATTACTAAAGAACATTTCCCTCCAGGACATGATCCTAACAATCCTAATGGTATCTATGAGGCCAAGTATGAGCCATTTCCCTTCAAATTATTGAAGGAACTAAAACAAGCAGTACAAAACTATGGAGTTAATTTTCCATTTACAATGGGAATTATTCAAGGCATTGCAGAAGACAATTGACTTGTTCCAACTGATTGGTCATTGTTAGCAAAAGCAGTTCTATCTTCAAGTGAGTTCTTATAATTTAAAACATGGTGGCAAGATCATGCAGAAACAACAGCTACCCATTACAGAGTTAGTAATGTTCCTATTTCCATGGAGCAGCTCATGGGTACTGGGCCATGGGCCCAGATGCAAGACCAGGTACTAATGAATGATCAAGCTATTGAGCAGCTCCGGCATTGCTGTTTGAGAGACTGGGAGAGAATAGAATCACAAGGAGAAAAGTGCTCTTCTTTTCAAAAGGTGATACAAGGTCCAAAAGAAGAACCCTATACTGATTTTATTGTAAGACTACAAGAGGCTATCAAAAGACAGATAAATAATCTTGAGGCTGATGATACCATTCTTCAGCTGCTGGCTTATGAGAATGCTAATTCTGATTGTAATAAATTGATAGCACCCTTTAAAGGCAAGGGAACACTGACAGATTATATTAAGCTACGCCAAGGAGTAGGAACAGAGACCTATAAAGCTGATTTGTTAGCTCAAGCAGTGGTTGCTCTGACCACAGAAAAATTTAAGGGACAGTGTTTCAACTGTGGGCAAGCAGAGCATACCAAAGCTCAATGTAGGCAAAAAGGAAAATTCCCTCTGTAAAATGTAAAAAATAAAACACCTGGTATCTGTCCCAAATGTAAAAGGGGAAATCATTGGGCAAGTCAATGTCATTCCAAAATTAGCAAGGATGGATTCCCCCTTCAGGGAAACTTATTTTGGGGCAAGCCCTCAGCCCCGAAAAACAAGAGGACCAATTCTCCCATAACACCCAGCTTTCAAACAAATGTACCATTTTAAATTTATTACATGCCACAACTGGTAGTGCTGGATTAGATATCCCCATTCCCAAAGATTACCTTTTAATGCCTACCAAGCTTCCCATTAAGATTCCAATATTTATGGCCCTTTACCAAAGAGGACCACTGGATTACTTTTGGGGAGATCTAGCCTTATTTCAAAGGGAGTACTAGTTCATACCGGTGTTATTGATTCAGATTATACTGGTGAAATTTTAGTGATGTTAACTACTGTGACTCCATACCATTTTCAAAAAGGAGACTACATTGCCCAGTTGTTACTTTCACCCTATCTCCAGGGTCAATCTAAAAACAAACAAAGAAACTCCAATGGGTTTGGAAGTACTGGAAAAATTGGAGCATATTTAACTGAGAAAATTTATCAAGATAGACCAATTTGTCATCTTAAAATATAAGGAAAGGAATTTTCAGGTCTAATTGATACTGGAGCTGATGTCTCTATCATATAAGCTCATTACATTGGCCTAAAAAATGGCCATATAATTCCTCTTCTGTTACTATTACAGGATTAGGACAGGCTGTCAATGTGCGTCAAAGCACCAATATTCTTTCCTGTGAAGGACCTGAGGGTCAAAAGGGTTATCTACAGCCATATATTGTAGACTAACCCATTAACCTTTGGGGGTGAGATTTACTAAGTCAATGGGAAGCCTCTCTGGTTATACCTTCTCCTAAGGAGGATTCCCAGATTTTTCACTAAGGGCCACTTCTCCTGAACCCATTAAGTTAAATTGGAAGAATGACAAACCCATTTAAATGGAGCAGTGGCCCCTAACTAAAGAAAAATTACTTACTTTGCAAACCCTAGTAGAGGAACAGATGGAAAAGAGACATATTGAAGAATCTCACAGTCCTTGGAATTCACCAGTTTTTATTATTAAGAAAAAATCAGGAAAATTGAGACTTTTAACAGACCTGAGTGCGGTTAATTCTGCTATCCAACCCATGGGATCTTTGCAACCTGGATTTCCTTCGCCTAATCTAGTCCCACGTGAATGGCCAATATTTATAGATTTACAGGATTGCTTTTATACTATACCACTTGCTAAGGAAGACTGTCCCCATTTTGATTTCACTATTCCTAATGTAAATTTAAAGGAACCAGCCAAATGGTAGTAACTTTCTAGCTTAAATTCAATTAGTTTTAGTTACTGGTAGAAAGCCTAGATACCCAACTTGGCTGTTAGAAAAAATGGTAAACAGGTATTCCTAGAGGTCAGTATGCTCAGTGCCTGTCATGCTGACTACACACAACAGGCATGGAGCAGATGTGTGTGGAGGGGATGATGGAAGAGTAGATGAGGAGTGGACAGAACCAACTTAGCAGGCAAGGAGGAAGGAAAAGCAGGAGGTGAGAAGGAAAACCCAGAGAGTCCCTAAATCCAAGCTGTACCCATAATATGATACAGAGAATAAGTACGGAGACATGCAGATGATCACCATTTAGGTCCATCTGGTAAAGATATGAGAGGATTATGCTACGTGAAATAAGTCAAACAGACAAAATCAATTATCATATGGTTTCACTTATTTGTGAAACATACAAGGAATAGCATGGAGGACATCAGGAGAAGGGAAAAATGAAGGGGGAGAAATTGGAGTGCAAGATGAACCATTGGAGACTATGGATTTCAGGAAACACACTCAGGATTTTAGAGGGGAGGGTGGTGAGGGATGGGGCAATGGGTTATCCTGGTGATGGGTATTAAGGATGGCAAGGATTGCATGGAGCACTGGGTATAGCATGCAAACAATGAATCTTGGAACACTACATCAAAAACTAATGGTGCACTGAATGGTGACTAATAACACAATAGGAGAGGAAAATGGGAGTTTTAGTCAGCCCTTTAAATACTAAAGCAGGAGGGACAAGCAGTGTGTTCTAAGAGGGTCTGTACTGTGTCAGCCAGCAACATTGGGCTGCTAGGACCTCCATGCCAGCTGGGCTCAGGCTGGATTCCCAAACCTGCAGGGTCACCAGTGTGGACAAGGCTGATACCCAGAAAATCTTTCTGGGGTGGCAGCTTTCAGCCAGCACAGTAACTCCCCACTTGGACTGGCTCCCTGATGAAGTTCTGGGCATTCTATAATCAAGACTCGTGGCTATCTCCTACTAGAGAATATCTCAAACCATCCTGCACTGCCCTGCTCTGACAAGGCAACCCAGAGCCCTCCAGGTGTGTCTTCAGGAACAAAAATAACCACATTTGTGTAGATTAGCTCTTGGAATGAGGCAGTGGCCAGGAACACCCAATATCCCACTACTGGAACCCAGCCTCTCCCTACAGATGGCCTGGTTCAGATTCCAGACTCTTCTGAACTGTGTCACCCATGGTTTTGTGGTCTGTACTCTGATAGTTGGCCTTTGGCTCTTGGGGCCCCCCAGGCCTGTTGAGCTCAGTCTGGACCCCAAAACTGCATAGCATCCAGAGTAGACAGAGCCTACTCCCCCAAAATCTTCCTGAGGTGGCAATTTTCAACTGAGGACCATCAGTCCTAATTGGGACTGGCTGCCTGATGGTGTCCTGGGCTCACCAGTAATCAACTTTCTTGTGAAGGATACTCTAGGCAGTCAGCTGGGCTGATCCTGCGAAGGCAGAACCATTTCCTCCATCTCTGCCTTCAGGGGGATTATGCACATTTGTGCAGAGTAGAGCTTGCAATTAGGCACACACTGGGTCCTGCAAAGAGCTGAATCCTGTGACCTGGGCTCTTCAGACCCTTGTCTTTCTGGATCCCTGACAGCACCAATCTGCACAGCAGCACATGTCCAGCACACATACCTTCAGCAGACCATAGGTGTCAGGGCCCTCTAGGCCTGGGGAGTTAGTGCCTGTCTCCAAATGTTGGTTGAGACTAGAGGATAGTGGAAGCCCAGCCCCCATAAATCATTCTGAAGCAGCAGTTGCAAACTGGTGAGTCAGTCCTCATTTGAAGCTGTTGCCTGTTTAGGATCCAGGGCTTTGGGTCTCTCTTATTGGAGGAGTCACTGGCCAGTCATCCTGCCTCTTGTGGACTAGGAAGTCCACTATCCTCCAAATTTGCCTGCAGGGGAAATGGGTACACTCTTTATTGTGTTAAGACTTGGTGCTTGCAAGTAGGCATACCAGCTAGCCACCCAGCCCTGATCAGGCTAGTCACAGCTGAGTTGGGAGATCCTGAACTTCCAGGTTAGAAAAGCGTTTCATGAGTTCTCCCAGGCCAATATTTGTGCCTTACTCACATAGGAAACATGAGTACTTCCTCAATAAAATAAATGTGATCTCTCAGTTCTGGCAATGTCCATGGGTACCTTCACCTTCTCCTAGGCCACGGGAGAGGGCTGGAGACCTCAGTTCTAATCCTGGGCTTGCCATTAACCAGCCGTATGACTCTATCTGGACCCCAGTCTCTGCAAGCTCCTGTCCCTCATCTGTAAGAGGTGGTACTAGACTTAGGACATATCCAAGCCCCTCCCTCTCCTCACTAAGTAAATGGGACATGCCTGAACAGGGGACTTTCCTGCATGATGTTCCCTCCTTCCTACAACAAGCTGTTTCTACATGTGCATGTTTTCATATTAAGATTTCTGTTTCTGGGAAGGTACAGAAGTCATCATTTCGCTCCAAAGTGAACTTGGGAGTGCACCGGTCCCTGAGCAGAGAGAGTGGTGGGATCTAGCTGCCTCATGTGCAACAGCTCTGAGCAGGGACATCAGCAGCCCTGCTGGTGGGGAACATTTGCCTCTAGCCTGGTGGCACCAGTGGCTCCTCAGGACAGCAGCACCTCCCCTCAGCTCATCCTCCTGACAGGCTCTCCCTGCGCCCTTGGCTCTGCCACAGCCCAGTGCTCACTGCAGCTTAGGGAGCCCCTAGCAGGCCAGATAATGGACTCTCACCTTGTAGTTTTTTCTCCCAGTGAAGTCAGTAAGGGCTCTGCTGTGCACCCTAGGCTTGTGACCAAGCTATCAAGAGTCACATGAAAAGATGAGTCAGCAGAGCTGCTTGAAGCAGCAGGAAGAATGGGCTTTCTCCCATTTGCAGCTCCCAATCTGCTGCAAAGATGAGAGTCCATTCCTCCACACTTGCTAGAGGTCCCAGAGGCACCATAGACATTGCCCTGTGAGAAGTGTTAAAATCAGAAAGCCTTTCCTGTGGTTAAGAGACATCATCAGCCAAGGATAGTTTGGCCTGGCACTGAGCAAAACATGCATGGTTTGTAGAGAAGCGCATGATACTGCTTCCACATGGGCAGTGGCCGGGAAATAACGCCAGCCTTTTCTTGCCTCAACATCTATCCTCAGCTGGTGAATCCAGGTTGAAAAAGGACACTACTTCCTACAGATAGGGCACCTGGTCCCATTCCTCAGCAGTTCTAAAGCACAGGATGATGGACAGCGGTGCTCTGAGGGACAGTGGGGTCTCAGCCAACCCTACTACAGGATCCCTACCTACCTGGGCCAGCTCAGCTGGGCCTCCATCGTGCTGGGTGTCAGTCTACATTGCAGCATCTGAGTGCTCTGAAGTCACATGGCTTCCCAGATACCACCTCATGCTTAGCCTACCACTTCCCATTTTGATTCCTTTATGATCTCCAAAGTGTGGGGACCTCACTCTAAATATGCTATTGCATTTTATCATCCTCACCTTCTCTGGGGAACTGGAACCAGTGTCCAGACCCATAACATTGAAAGTCTTGTGAAACCAAACCAGTGATCTCTTTCAAGTGGCACCTGAGAGGCTTAGCCTGTGTCTCATGGCTCTAGAAAATGTATGTGTACAAATGCATGGCATGTATTCATTGTGTTGCTATAGCTATGTATTGAAGCCAGCATAATTGGTGGACATGGTAAGTGAGAGGAAGTGAAGCATCTTGGCAGTGCCTATTGAAGCAAATGTGAATAAAAAGAGGCTCTTAGGGGGACAAGATGGCAGGGAAGTAGGAGGAGGCGCCTTTTAAACCTGTACCCTAAAGTGAGCTGATTACCAACCAAAGAACTCCGATCACCCATGAAATCAGCCTGAGATCAGAATTATACACGTCTGGATGTCTACAGGGGCAGAAGATGCCAGTGGACAGGTAAAGCAGAGTGGGAATTGATGAGGGAGCAGGAGGCTGGCTGAGGACAGAGCAGGGGCTGGCTCCTTGCACCCCCTCTCCACCCACTCCCCTTGGTAATATGTGTGACATTCTTCAGGCACCCCTGACTGCCCTAAAAGAAGAACAAATGGTTATCTTGCAGAGATCACAGTCCTGTAAGCAGGAGTCTCCCTTGGATGGCAAATGTCCTTGAGATTTACAACAAAGAAGTTACCTTATCAATAGCTCAATTTCCAAAGGCACATAACTCAATTCCTCAAGCTCTAATGTCACCCTCCCCTCCATAAAAACTGAAGGAGACTGAGGTAGAAGGAAAAGTAAATAAAGTTAAATTTCTTGTAAACCTAAATCTCACTAACAAGGACGTTTGATAGCAGGAATGTAACATTCCACCAGCAGACTCCCAATTGTCTTTATGTTAGTGCCTCATTAGAGGGAAAGTGGCCTTGGCTTGATAGTAACCAGGCCTTCAATATCCTGGCAGTCTTCTTTACCCCAATAGCCCTTCTGAACACCCCTTTGTCCTCACCTACCCAACTCCTGTGTATATAACCAGCCACTCCTCACAGGCCCTGGGCAGTAGCATCTCCGTCTGCCCACGGGTCTTGTCCCCGTGCTCTAATAAACCACCGTTTTGCACCAAAGATGTCTAAAGAATTCTTTCTTAGCCGTGGGCTCTGAACCTCACCCCATTGAACCTGACCTAGGTTTTGGGACTTCATCAGGAATGGCAAAATGATATCAGAAGATAAACAAAAGGGGGAGGGAGCCACCAGAGGCGACCCGGTTGGAAAGTAATACCCCTAATACAAGCGAGAGTGCCCTGTGTCTGGGGACCAGCATTAACTTGGAGACTGGTTGAAAGCACTTCAAAAGAGCAAAAGATTGTGGGAATCCGGCGGCTAGGGACAGGGGCTTAAGTCCTTGGTCCCAGGACAGCCTCCCCTGCCTCTGAGCCAGAGAGTGCGGTGGAGAAACCAGGTCTTGGTCCCTAAGCTGCCAGAGCGCCCCTGAATGCCTGGGGTCCAGCTCCTGGGAGGGGCTGGGTGCCTCACCAGAGGACAGAATGCGCAAGCCCTGCTATACAGCCTGAATTGCGCATGCCCCTCATTCTCCCCTGAAAGAGGTACACAAAGGCCCTGCCATTGCTCTTTGACCCGAGCCATTGTTCAGAGCCTAAGGCGAGCACCCCAAAATCTCCCCTGAAAGAGGTGCATGAAGGCCCAGCCTGGTTTTTTTGGACCTGCGCCCCATTCTCAGAGACTGAAAAGCATGCGTGACCCACAACCTCCCCTGAAATCGAAGCGCGCAAGCTGGGCGCTCTTAGACCCAGAAAGACCAGGCACTCCCAGCCCGGGCCAGCAGGAAAATCTCAGTGTGCAGTTGCTGCTTGTAACCTCTCTGGCGGTCTGGAGCTGCCCAGACAGCTTCCATGGTTTTGGGTACAAGCAAAAGATCCTGCGTCCCCAGGGACCGCGACTTGGAACCTAATCTGCCAGTGGCCAAAGGGGAACTTGTTTGGGCTCTGCAGCCAGACTGAGGCTTCTCTCTGAGAGGGAGGCCAGGATACAGTTTGTTTTCCTCTAAAACTACAAAAACCATCAAAAGCGGTCAAGGTGAGAGGAAAAAAAATAGTGAATAAACATAAAAACCGCCAGAGAACAAAACCCTGAAAAAAAACAGTTTCTTCAGAGCCCACCCTCTTGAGGGGGGCAGGGGAACTTAACTCAGGGAACGTCATTGAAAACCCACATGGCAGGCCCCTCCCCCAGAAAACCAACCAAGAAAGGAGAAAAAAAATAAAAGACTACAAGAGAACAACCACTACTACTTCATAGGACAACTTTTATTTTTAATGCCTTCCCACTATTCTGGTTCTTTTTTTTTTATATATAGATAATTTTTTAACCTATTTACCATCACAGTGAGATGTCCAGTACATCAAATTTCATAATAACCTTCTAACCTGAACTTTTTGATACATACACCTGTGTTTTTCTTGGATTTCTATTTTTTGAATTTTTTAAAACAAATTTTAGTTTAGTTTAGTCTAGTTTATTCCTTTTTATTTTTATTTTCTAATATTCATATAGAGTTAAAATTCAAAATAATCCCCTTTCCCCAATCAATACTACCCCTATAGGTAAACCAATTTTTAATCCGCCTTTTTCTTAGGAAAGTTGAGTCATTTAACAAAGATATCAAGATACATCCAGGAGGAATCAAAACAACCGTCCTCGCCCACAATGCGAACTTATAACCACTCTCCCGTATTTTTCTTCCACCATTGTTTCTCTGTTTTTGTGTTTGTCCTGATAGTATATAAACCTTATGCTTGGGGTTCTTTTTGACGAGGTTCTTCCTTTATTTGCATATATATATATTTTTTCCTCTTGTCATATACTTTATTCAGTCTTTGTGTTTGTCTGTTTTTGTTTGTTTACATCATAAATCTTACCTTGGGGTCCATTTGGGCTGAACTTTCTCTTTCATCTTTCCTTTCTTTCCTGTCTCTCTCTCTTTTTTTCTTTTTTTCTTTTCTTTTCTTTTGTCTCTCGTATGGGTGGGGAATCCTGATTATTCAGAAGTATTCCAGGGTGCACCTTGACTGCACCACGGTTGATACATCCAGCTACATCGGTTCAGTCATCTCTCACCAAAATGACTAGGAGGAGAAATGCCCAACAGAAGAAAAATACAGAGGATGGACCTTCAGCAACAGAGCTAACAGCTATCAACATAGACAATATGTCAGAAAGAGAATTCAGGCTAACAATTATCCAGGCAATAGCTAGGTTGGAGAAAGCCATGAAGGACCAAACAGAATTGATTAGGGCCGACAGGAAGTTCACAATGTTAGGGCTGAGCTGAAAGCTACCAGGGAAGAGGTTCACAATGCTCTCAATGAGTTCCAATCTAATCTAAATTCTCTCAAAGCTAGGGTAACTGAGACAGAAGATAGAATTAGTGATCTGGAGGACAAACAGATAGAGAGAAAGGATCAGGAGGAAGCCTGGAACAAACAGCTTAGAAACCATGAAAGCAGAATCAGGGAAATAAATGATGCCATGAAACGTTCCAGTGTCAGAATTATTGGGATCCCTGAAGGGGAGGGGAAAGAAAGAAGTCTAGAAGATATAGTGGAACAAGTTCTTCATGAAAATTTTCCCAATCGCGCGAATGGTACCAGCGTTCATGTACTAGAGGCTGAACGGTGTCCACCCAAGATTATACATTCCAAAATAAATCACGGCAACTGATTTTCAAATTAAAGAAACATAATTATACGTATAATTTCTTGAAAGGGGCTGGGACAAAGAGGCTCCTTCCTTAGAGAGGACAGCCCATCAGAATAATGTCAGACCTATCCACAGAGACCTGGCAAGCCAGAAAGGGCTGGCAAGATATATTCATGGCACTAAATGAGAAGAACATGCAGCAAAGAATACTTTTTCCAGCAAGACTGACATTCAAAATGGATGGAGAGATAAAGAGTTTCCAAGATTGACAAGGCTTAAAAGACTATGCAACCACCAAGACAACACTGCAGGAAATATTGGGGGGGAGGGTCCTATAAAAGAGGAAAAATCCTAAGAATAGCATTGAACAGAAATATAGAGACAATCTACAGAAAGAAAGACTTCAAAGGTAACTCGATGTCAATAAAAACGTATCTATCAATAATCACTCTCAATGTGAATGGCCTAAACGCACCCATAAAACGGCACAGGGCTGCAGATTGGATAAAACAACAGGACCCATCTATATGTTGTCTACAAGAGACCCATTTTTTGACCTAAAGTTACACCCAGACTGAAAGTGAAGGATTGGAGAAGCATCTTTCATACCAATGGGCCTCAAAAAAAGGCTGTAGCGAGGGGAGGAGTCAAGATGGCAGAGAAGTAGCAAGCTGAGACTGCTTCAGCTAGCCGGAGATCAGCTAGATAGCTTATCTAAAGATTGCAAACACCTGAAAATCCATCGGCAGATCGAAGAGAAGAAGAACAGCAATTCTGGAAACAGAAAATCAACCACTTTCTGAAAGGTAGGACCGGCGGAGAAGTGAATCCAAAGCGAGGGGAAGAGAGACCCCCGGGGGGAGGGGCCGGCTACCGGCAAGCGGCGGAGCAACCTCGCACAAAATCAGGATTTTTAAAAGTCTGTTCCGCTGAGGGACATCGCTCCAGAGGCTAAACCGGGGCGAAGCCCACGCAGGGTCAGCGTGGCCTCAGGTCCCGCAGGGTCACAGAAGGATCGGGGATGTCTGAGTGTCGCAGAGCTTGCGGGTATTGGAATGGGAAAGCCAGCTGCAGAGACAGAGCCGACAGTAAGCTCACAGCTCGGTGTTACCTTGAACCGGTCACAGGCTCGGTGAGCTCGGAGCGCGGCCGGAGGTTAGGCAGACGGGGGTAACTGGGCGCTGTTCTCTGAGGGCGCACTGAGGAGTGGGGCCCTGGGCTCTCGGCTCCTCCGGCCTGAGACCAGGAAGCCGCCATTTGTATTCCCGTCCTCTGGAACTCTACGGAAAGCGCTCAGGGAACGAAAGCTCCTGAAAGCAAACACGAGCTGATTACTCACCCCGGCCCCAGGTAAGGGCGGTGTAATTCCGCCTGGGGCAAAGACACTTGAGAATCACTACAACAGGCCCCTCCCCCAGAAGATCAACAAGAAATCCAGCCGAGACCAAGTTCACATACCAAGGATTGCGGTTTCAATACCAAGGAGAGCAGCAGAATTCTAGAGGAGGAGAAAGCCAAGCACGGAAATCATGGCTTTTTTCCTGTGATTTTTTTTTAGTCTTGCAGTTAATTTAATTTTTTCTTTTTCATTTTTTTTTCTTTTTCTTCTTCTCGCCTTCGGGTAAAAAGTTTTTTTTTTTTAACTGTTACCTTTTTCTTTTTTAACGATTTTTTACTAGTTTATCTAATATCTATATTTTTTCTTTTTTACATTTTTCTTAGGTGTTTTCTTTTTTTAAACATTCTTTTTTGGGGCGCCTGGGTGGCTCAGTGGGTTAAAGCCTCTGCCTTCGGCTCAGGTCATGATCCCAGGAACCTGGGATCGAGCCCCGCATTGGGCTCTCTGCTCGGCAGGGAGCCTGCTTCCTCCTTCTCTCTCTCTGCCTGCCTCTCAGCCTACTTGTAATCTCTGCCTGTCAAATAAATAAATAAAATCTTTAAAAAAAAAATTCTTTTCTTTTCTTTTTTTTTTCTTTTTTCATTTTTTTTCTTTCTACCTTTTTGAACCTCTTTTTATCCCCTTTCTCCCCACTCACGATTTAGATCTCTTCTAATTTGGTTAAAGCATATTTTCCTGGGGTTGTTGCCACCCTTTTAGTATTTTACTTGCCCCTTCATTTACTCTTATCTGGACAAAATGACAAGACATAAAAATTCAACACAAAAAAAAAGAACAAGAGGCAGTACCGAAGGCTAGGGACCTAATCAATACAGACATCGGTAATATGTCAGATCTAGAGTTCAGAATGACAATTCTCAAGGTTCTAGCCGGGCTCGAAAAAGGCATGGAAGATATTAGAGAAACCCTCTCGAGAGATATCAAAGCCCTTTCTGGAGAAATAAAAGAACTAATATCTAACCAAGTTGAAATCAAAAAAGCTATTAATGAGGTGCAATCAAAAATGGAGGCTCTCACTGCTAGGATAAATGAGACAGAAGAAAGAATTAGTGATATGGAAGACCAAATGACAGAGAATAAAGAAGCTGAGCACAAGAGGGACAAACAGCTACTGGACCACGAGGGGAGAATTCGAGAGATAAGTGACACCATAAGACGAAACAACATTAGAATAATTGGGATTCCAGAAGAAGAAGAAAGAGAGAGGGGAGCAGAAGGTATACTGGAGAGAATTATTGGGGAGAATTTACCCAATATGGCAAAGGGAATGAGCATCAAAATTCAGGAGGTTCAGAGAATGCCCCTCAAAATCAATAAGAATAGGCCCACACCCCATCACCTAATAGTAAAATTTACAAGTCTCAGTGACAAAGAGAAAATCCTAAAAGCAGCCCGGGAAAAGAAGTCTATAACATACAATGGTAAAAATATTAGATTGGCAGCTGACTTATCCACAGAGACCTGGCAGGCCAGAAAGAGCTGGCATGATATTTTCAGAGCACTAAACGAGAAAAACATGCAGCCAAGAATACTATATCCAGCTAGGCTATCATTGAAAATAGAAGGAGAGATTAAAAGCTTCCAGGACAAACAAAAACTGAAAGAATTTGCAAATACCAAACCAGCTCTACAGGAAATATTGAAAGGGGTCCTCTAAGCAAAGAGAGAGCCTACAAGTGGTAGATCAAAAAGGAACAGAGACCATATACAGTAACAGTCACCTTACAGGCAATACAATGGCACTAAATTCATATCTCTCAATAGTTACCCTGAATGTGAATGGGCTAAATGCCCCTGTCAAAAGACACAGAGTATCAGAATGGATAAAAAAACAAAACCCATCTATATGTTGCCTCCAAGAAACTCATTTTAAGCCCGAAGACACCTCCAGATTTAAAGTGAGGGGGTGGAAAAGAATTTACCATGCTAATGGACATCAGAAGAAAGCAGGAGTGGCAATCCTTATATCAGATCAATTAGATTTTAAGCCAAAGACTATAATAAGAGATGAGGAAGGACACTATATCATACTCAAAGGGTCTGTCCAACAAGAAGATTTAACAATTTTAAATATCTATGCCCCCAACGTGGGAGAAGCCAACTATATAAACCAATTAAAACAAAATCAAAGAAACACATCAACAATAATACAATAATAGTAGGGGACTTTAACACTCCCCTCACTGAAATGGACAGGTCTTCCAAGCAAAAGATCAGCAAGGAAATAAAGGCCTTAAACGACACACTGGACCAGATGGATATCACAGATATATTCAGAACATTTCATCCCAAAGCAACAGAATACACATTCTTCTCTAGTGCACATGGAACATTCTCCAGAATAGATCACATCCTCGGTCCTAAATCAGGACTCAACCGGTATCAAAAGATTGGGATCATTCCCTGCATATTTTCAGACCACAATGCTCTAAAGCTAGAACTCAACCACAAAAGGAAGTTTGGAAAGAACCCAAATACATGGAGACTAAATAGTATCCTTCTAAAGAATGAATGGGTCAACCGGGAAATTAAAGAAGAATTGAAAAAAATCATAGAAACAAATAATAATGAAAATACAACGGTTCAAAATCTGTGGGACAAAACAAAGGCAGTCCTGAGAGGAAAATATATAGCGGTACAAGCCTTTCTCAAGAAACAACAAAGGTCTCAGGTACACAACCTAACCCTACACCTAAAGGAGCTGGAGAAAGAACAAGAAAGAAACCCTAAGCCCAGCAGGAGAAGAGAAATCATAAAGATCAGAGCAGAAATCAATGAAATAGAAACCAAAAAAACAATAGAACGAATCAACGAAAGTAGGAGCTGGTTCTTTGAAAGAATTAATAAAATTGATAAACCCCTGGCCCGACTTATCAAAAAGAAAAGAGAAAGGACCCAAATAAATAAAATCATGAAGGAAAAAGGAGAGATCACAACTAACACCAAAGAAATACAAACTATTATAAGAACATACTATGAGCAACTCTACGCCAATAAATTTGACAATCTGGAAGAAATGGATGCATTCCTAGAGACATATAAACTACCACAACTGAACCAGGAAGAAATAGAAAGCCTGAACAGAACCATAACCAGTAAGGAGATTGAAACAGTCATTAAAAATCTCCAAACAAACAAAAGCCCAGGGCCAGACGGCTTCCCGGGGGAATTCTACCAAACATTTAAAGAAGAACTAATTCCTATTCTCCTGAAACTGTTCCAAAAAATAGAAATGGAAGGAAAACTTCCAAACTCATTTTATGAGGCCAGCATCACCTTGATCCCAAAACCAGACAAGGATCCCACCAAAAAAGAGAGCTATAGACCGATATCCTTGATGAACACAGATGCAAAAATACTCAACAAAATACTAGCCAATAGGATTCAACAGTACATTAAAAAGATTATTCACCACGACCAAGTGGGATTTATTCCAGGGCTGCAAGGTTGGTTCAACATCCGCAAATCAGTCAATGTGATACAACACATCAATAAAAGAAAGAACAAGAACCATATGATACTCTCAATAGATGCTGAAAAAGCATTTGACAAAGTACAGCATCCCTTCCTGATCAAAACTCTTCAAAGTGTAGGGATACAGGGCACATACCTCAATATCATCAAAGCCATCTATGAAAAACCCACCGCAAATATCATTCTCAATGGAGAAAAACTGAAAGCTTTTCCGCTAAGGTCAGGAACACGGCAGGGATGTCCATTATCACCACTGCTATTCAACATCGTACTAGAGGTCCTAGCCTCAGCAATCAGACAACAAAAGGAAATTAAAGGCATCCAAATCGGCAAAGAAGAAGTCAAATTATCACTCTTCGCAGATGATATGATACTATATGTGGAAAACCCAAAAGACTCCACTCCAAAACTGCTAGAACTTATACAGGAATTCAGTAAAGTGTCAGGATATAAAATCAATGCACAGAAATCAGTTGCATTTCTCTACACCAACAGCAAGACAGAAGAAAGAAATATTAAGGAGTCAATCCCATTTACAATTGCATCCAAAACCATAAGATACCTAGGAATAAACCTAACCAAAGAGACACAGAATCTATACTCAGAAAACTATAAAGTACTCATGAAAGAAATTGAGGAAGACACAAAGAAATGGAAAAATGTTCCATGCTCCTGGATTGGAAGAATAAATATTGTGAAAATGTCTATGCTACCTAAAGCAATCTACACATTTAATGCAATTCCTATCAAAGTACCATCCATCTTTTTCAAAGAAATGGAACAAATAATTCTAAAATTTATATGGAACCAGAAAAGACCTCGAATAGCCAAAGGGATATTGAAAAAGAAAGCCAACGTTGGTGGCATCACAATTCCGGACTTCAAGCTCTATTACAAAGCTGTCATCATCAAGACAGCATGGTACTGGCACAAAAACAGACACATAGATCAATGGAACAGAATAGAGAGCCCAGAAATAGACCCTCAAATCTATGGTCAACTAATCTTCGACAAAGCAGGAAAGAATGTCCAATGGAAAAAAGACAGCCTTTTCAATAAATGGTGCTGGGAAAATTGGACAGCCACATGCAGAAAAATGAAATTGGACCATTTCCTTACACCACACACAAAAATAGACTCAAAATGGGTGAAGGACCTCAATGTACGAAAGGAATCCATCAAAATCCTTGAGGAGAACACGGGCAGCAACCTCTTCGACCTCTGCCGCAGCAACATCTTCCTAGGAACAACGCAAAAGGCAAGGGAAGCAAGGGAAAAAATGAACTACTGGGATTTCATCAAGATCAAAAGCTTTTGCACAGCAAAGGAAACAGTTAACAAAATCAAAAGACAACTGACAGAATGGGAGAAGATATTTGCAAACGACATATCAGATAAAGGACTAGTGTCCAGAATCTATAAAGAACTTAGCAAACTCAACACCCAAAGAACAAATAATCCAATCAAGAAATGGGCAGAGGACATGAACAGACATTTCTGCAAAGAAGACATCCAGACGGCCAACAGACACATGAAAAAGTGCTCCATATCACTCGGCATCAGGGAAATACAAATCAAAACCACAATGAGATATCACCTCACACCAGTCAGAATGGCTAAAATCAACAAGTCAGGAAATGACAGATGCTGGCGAGGATGCGGAGAAAGGGGAACCCTCCTACACTGTTGGTGGGAATGCAAGCTGGTGCAGCCACTCTGGAAAAAAAAAAAAAAAAAAAAAAAAAAAAAGAAATGGCATTCCAAAATAATTTAAATTGGCAGATTGCCCTTATTGGCTTTACTGGAAACACTTCTTCTCATTATCCATCTTTACCTGTTGTTTACTTTTTAAAACATACTGCTTTTGTCCTTCCTAAGATTACTTCTAAAAATCCAATAACAGATGTCCCTACTTACTTTTCTGATGGCTCTGTCAAAGCTAAATCTTGTTATTATGGTCCTACTTCAAAGATTATATCTACTACCAGTCTCTCAGCACAAAAATCAGAATTAATGGCGGTTATTACATTGTTTCAAGACATTTCTTCTGCATTTAATCTGTTATCAATTCTTTGCATACAGTGTATGTTTTAGAGCATATTGAAAATGCTACTACTTCTGATGTCTCCCTCTACTCTTTATTTCATCATTTACAAACCCTCATCCATCAGTGCTCTGCTCCTATCTATGCTACTCATATCCAAAGTCACACCAGCCTTCCTGGGCCCTTAACTGGACATAATGAAATAGCTAATTCTCTTATATTCTCAACTTTTCAGGAAGCCTCCTATTTTCACTCTCTTACACATGTTAACCAAAAAGGACTTTGGCACAAATTCCCTATTACTAAGGAGCAAGCAAATTCTATTGTCCACTCCTGCCCTTCTGGTGCTATCAATCTACATACACAGCCAGCAGGTATCAACCCACGAGGCTTAACAGCCAATGAGATATGGCAGATGGATGTTACTCACATCACTTCATTTGGGAAACAATCTTTTGTTCATGTCACTATAGACACATATGCTCGCTTCATTTGGGCTACAGCTCAGACAGGAGAAACTGCTGCACATGTTATCAGACATCTCCACTCTGCTTTTGCAGTCGTGGGAATGCCTAAAGCCATAAAAACTGATAATGCATCTGCTTATGTTTCCAATAAGTTACAATGCTTCTTCAATCTACGGAATATTAAACATTTCACTGGCATCCCATATAATCCTTAGGGTCAAGAAATTGTAGAACTGGCTAATCAAATATTAAAATTACAGCTTCATAAACAAAAAGAGAAAATACAAGGTCCTCCTCAAGATGTATTAGCACAACTTTTATTTACTCTTAATTTTTTGGATTGTGATGATAAAAACACTGCAGCAATAGAAAGACATTTTAGTAAACAAAAACAAGACAAAATTTATCCTCCAATTTGGTGGAAAAATATTACTTCTAATCAATGGCTCCCTGGTAACTTAGTTACCTGGGCAAAGGGATATGCATGTGTGTTACCCAACGAGGCTGTCAAGCCTGTATGGGTGCCCTCTCATTTCATAAAGTTTCATCATGAGCAAGAGGAAAAGATTCAACTTTTAACCGGTCCCACCGATCATCAGCTTCAAGGGTCTCACCTTAAAGAACACTTGAGTCATGATACCTGGGACAGACAAAGCAAAGATTCCAACTTGGGGCCAGATAAAGAAACTGAGCAAGAAAGCAGAGGAAGTTCTGGAGAATGAGCAGCGTCCTTTCACCCCTAACAACCTGGCAGTAACTATGATGGCTCTCATCACAGTAGCCATAAGTCTTCCTGGATGTTATGCACAAATAAATAACTTTACTTACTGGGTTTATATACCCAATCCTCCCCTACTCCGTCCAGTAGAATGGAGAGAGGATATAATACCAATTTATTTAAATGCCTCAAAATGGGGACCTGGAATTTTAGATCCTAGATTGCCGATATTGCCCTTAGAGGAGGGCACAAATATTAATCTTACTTTTGGATATCAAAATAGATCAATATGTATCAGCAATCATTCCAGTTGTCTTATCCCTGATGATCAAAGATGGTTGGTGGACTTTCCTACTGATAATTATCTGACTACAGTTCAGTTACATTTACTCTCCACTAAAGGATTCCTAGCCCATAAATATCAGTGTCCTAGCTATAACACAGCAACACCCCCTATTCCCCAATGCAAACTAACACAAATATAGTCTGATGAGGGAATTCGCCCTTTATGGGAGGATTGTCGAGATTCTCACCCCAGTGTTGTTATTAATGATTTCTATGGAATTGTATGGGACTGGTCCCCTAAGGGCACGGCAGTCACCAATTGCACTGGGAGACCCTGCTCCTCTCATTGAAATTTAAAATGGCAAATTTTTGATGATCTCATTTTACCGCAAACCTTAACCTCAGGAGATGCACCTCTGGTCTGGCTTGGGCAAGAACTTTCTATGCCATCTCCTTTTGTTACTTATCATAAAAGACAAAAGAATTTATTTATGGAAGGTCACCACCACTTTAAATCACATAAGAGTTTGGAATGGCTCTTACATTCATCAGTCTAATAACTATGCACTTTCTTTTTTCCTAATGGATGAAGAATGGATAAAAGCTTGTGTTAGAGATCCCTATGTTTTTGTTATTGGAAAAATGACTTTTGATCATAGCTATAGAGAAATAAACTGTCTCAAATGTAAAATGTTCACCTGTATAGATGAGAATGTTTATACAGACAATTCTATCATTCTCATAGCTTAGAAGAAGAATAGGCATTTGGTTACCGGTAAAACACCACCATGTTTGGGAAAGCTCTCCAGATATGCATGTACTTTTAACAGTTTTAAAGGACTGGGTCCATAAAACAGAAAGATTTCTTGGGTTTCTTATAACAGCTATTTTAGGCATTATAGTCATTACTGCTAGAGCTACTACTGCATAAATAGCCTTGTATCAAACTGTACAAACCACACAATTTGTACAGAAATGGCTAGAATGCTAGCAAAGTTTGGAATCAACAAATGATAATAGATAAAAAATTAGATGAAAGTATTTCTGATTTAGAAGCAGCCATAATATACATAGGAGATGATCTTCAAAATATAAAACTTAGACTTCATATTTTATGTGACTGGAATATTTCTTCTTTCTGTGTTACTCCCCATGCCTATAATAAATCAGAAATATCTTGGAGCAAAATTTGCCAGTATATTACTAATCATTATAGTGATAATCTAACATTAGATATTAGACAACTTCAAGATACTATTCAAAGTATTACTCACTCAACATTACAATCTGTTCCAGAAGTGAGTTTTACTCAAAAAGTTAATGATATCCTATCTAACTTAAACCCTTTTACTTGGATCAAACAAACTGATCTCAGCATTATAGGTGAAATGATTATTCTTTTTATTGCGATAATCTTTTTATGCTTAGTCCTCAGATGCACGTGAAAAACACTCCAATGACTGAAGGATCAAACAAAATCAACTTTTCTACTTCTTCACAAACAAAAAGGGGGAAATGAAACTGCCCCTCAGAACAATGTATTACTTAAAATATAACCCCTGGGAAATTTTACTAGTTACCAAGCACATTTAGATACAACCTTAAGAAAAACAGATACTGCAACAGGCCTCAGGGGAGAGAACAATATATGGCCTTGAAGCTGAGCAGTTGGGGATGCCCGGCCCACTCAGGGTGGAACTCCGCCTGCTTCATTTTTCCCTTATCGCCCCTTTCCCCGCAGAGAGCACCTGTGGCTACTTAGATAAGTCCGTTGAATGTGCTTGTTCATCTATAAACTTTATACTACCTGTACAAACATATTCTGCCCTCCTTCTTGTTTATCTACAAGGCATATGACTAACGTTTGACCTTCATCGACTCTTCTGTTGGTTACTGTTTCTATCTCAGAAAAGCAAGACTGTGGAGTTGCTGGATGCAGCAGTTTTTTGGACTGTTGTCCCCTGCTCCCAATCTCTTGGCGCTGACTTGTTTGTGCTTAATTCTTCTCCCGTTTGCTGACTGGAAGTGGCATAGAAGACTCTGCCCTGCCCACTGGATGGTGCACCCTAGTTATCAGGAAGGAAACGGGATGATCAGAGCTGCAGACACAGGCAGGTACAGATACACAGACCCATTCTGCAGGGGAACACACAGAAATGCAGACTCCGCAATCCTTTGTTGAACAACTGCCACTCTCCAGGTTTGCTAGCTTCTAGACCAGGAGCAAAAAGTGTGTGGCACGGCCAAGATTAAAAAAGCCCTATGCTTGGGGCTACTTGTACATTCTGTTCACTACCAAAACTATTCTCTTGGTTGGTGAATGCTATGTGGCAGGAGCCTTTGAAATGCCCCCAGTGCAGCTACTTTACTTTTCTTCACCAGGAGATGACCCAGGTGCTCCTCACAGTGTGGCAACAGAGGGGTTAAGCCTGAGCATCACAGAATCTTCCAGGACCAACTCCAGGATACTGGCCCTGCCCCAGCTGAATGGACAGCACCCTGTGACTTCTTAATATTGTACTATCACACAAGGCCTGGAAGGACCATTCAGCCTCTCCCTGCCAGGCCATAGTGTGCACCAGGAAAGGTGGATTCCGTGGTCTCTGAAGGAACACTGTGGAGCACAAGGGCCCCTCCCTTCCTGCAGTTCCCCAGCTCAGTAAAGGACACCTGGGGTCACCAAGTTATGCCTGCCAGAAACTGGAGGGTCATTCTACCACATACTCCACTTTCCCACCCAGTCTGCTGCCAGCGCACCAGAAAGTTCAAGACTTTTCTCTGATCCATATCCATGGCTACCTTTGAGATCCACACCCATCTCACTTCCCCCCTCACCCAGACATGGTGTCCCTGCTTCCCCATGGGTGTCCCCTGCCCACTTCCAGGCTCGCCCTCTAAAGTTCATTTTCCATCCAAAGGTATAACCTCTCAAATCATCTTGTATCAGCTCTGCTTCACCCCTTCCAGGGATCCCCCTGCTAAACCTCTTCTCTGTGGCTCCTGAGTCCCAGCTTCCTCTCTGACCTCATTCCACTGCTCCCAGTGCTCCCTCTTGGCCTGGCAGCGTTCCTCCAGTTCGGGGAGCTTTCCCAGCCTCAGGCCTTCTCACAAGCCCCTGGATGTTCCTGTTCTCTGTCGTCCTCCAAACCGGTCACCATTCCAGTCTCACCTAAAGTGACCTCCCTCAGAGGGGCCTTCGACAACCTGCTCATCCCCATATGTGCCCTACACACATGCTTGTTGGGGTTTAGTGGTTCCCTGTGCTCCTCCACAGCCCTGACATGTGATCTCCTGTGGAATGTCCATGGCATCCACAAAGGGAGGCACTGTGTGCCCTGGTCACGGGTCCAGCACACAGCAAACACTCAGGAAACTTGCTTGAGCTCATGTGCAGAGAAGTCACCTCAGCAGCATGTGGGCTTCTCTGTCCAATTTGGAAAACACTTCAGTCCACTGAGAAACAGGAACACTTAACTCTGACCTAAACAAGTCGGCCGCTGGGTGGATGCAACAAGTGCACCAACTTCCCCGCTCTTTTGTTCTTCCTACCCCAAACATATATGCGGCACTAGAGGGCTAGAAATATATCAGAGAGCACTTCCAGGGCTAGAAATATGTCAGACTCAACCACCTTGTTTGCTCCCTCATGCCCACCCTGTGATTGGGTGTCATGTGTTAAGTGACTGGTATAAAGACACCAGTTTGGGGTGTGCCTGGGTGGCTCACTGGGTTAAAGCCTCTGCCTTCAGATCAGGTCATGATCCCAGGGTCCTGGAATCGAGACCCACATCGGGCTCTCTGCTCTGCAGGGAGTCTGCTTCCTCCTCTCTCTCTCTCTGCCTGCCTCTCTGCCTACTTGTGATCTCTGTCTGTCAAATAAATAAATAAAATCTTTAAAAAAAAAAAAAAAAAGACACCAGTTTAGGCTAGAGCCTCCCTGGCCCCACTTCTGCCAGGTTGTTGTCATTATTGTCTTCATTCTACGGGTGAGGAAACCAATGTCTCAGAGATCCACAACCACGCACCCAGCAAAGCCTTGCAAAGCCTGTGTTCACTCTCAGTTGTTCTGAATGATCCACTCTATCTGTTTTCATGAAGCAAAGACTGATGGACCCATTGGTGCATGGGAGTGATTGGTTTCCACCCAGATGTCTGGTCTGAGATATTAAACTCTGGGCAAACCCGGGTCTTCTATATATACCTTAATACATTCCACGTTATCATCCCCAAAGGTCTATTCTGCCAATATCCACTTAGACTTAGAATATTGGGAAAATCCATCTCAAGTGAAGCAAAACAGATAAGGGCCAATAGCATCCTCTAGGTCCACCCTCCACTGCCACCACCAATCTCTGCCCAATGGAAAGATTCCTCAAGACCTGAGAACATAGTGGAATTTTGTGAAAAGTCAGAGGGAAGAAAGCCAAATTTTATTGAGTACCTACTAAGCTCCAGGAACTGGACTACGCAAGTTTTACTTCTGACACTTCATTCTCACACATGCAGAGATGAAGGAAGATGGGAGTCCTGCCATCTAGTAACCTTTCATCCAGGACCTTCCCAGAGGAGAGAGGACTAGAGCTGCAGGGACATGGCTCCCCACACCCTCACACACCCCAGTCCTCAACCCAGCCCAGCCCCAACTCCACAGAACTCATGGTGAAAAAGGAACAGGAAGGGGACCTTGGACTCAGACATGGCCTAGCATGATTGGGCCAGAAAGCTTATCTCCCCTGAATGAAGCCCCTGGATCCCCTGTTGGGAGGGGAGGGTAAGGAATGACAAAGCACAGGGAAGGTTTTCCTGAAGGACCTTGGAGGGACACCAGAAGACTCTGCAGGAAGAACACCATACAGCAGGCTTCACTGTCCTCCCCCCACTCAGCAGGCACAAATTCCTGCTGCTTTATCCACAAACACTGTTCATTGTCCACGAATGATTTTTCTTGCTCAAAATAAATTATCCTGATGGAAGTAGGATTAATATATACTTTCTACTTTCACAGCCATATAATACATCTTATGTTTAGTTGCTTCAAGGTCTTTTGAGCAGTTCCAGAAAACATGCCATAAAACATGGGCTATGATAGAATGAAGTGTGATTTCATAATGTGCCAGTTGAAGGAAAGGATTAAACCCACTTATCACAAACATCCAATAAATCAAAGTTTAATTCAGGTTTGGTAGCAGGAGAACAGTCATTTTCTTTTAGCAAGATCATGTCACCACGATTTTTCATGGTCTTTCCTGAGATTTCCCTCTGCCAGACCATTTGAAGTAGCCAACACCTTTTTCATGTAGGTCAAGATTTATTAACTCAAATTCTAACAGTTCATAGATGGGCAGTTAGAAACCCTTCCTTAGTATTACAGCATGTGGCAGAAGAGCACAAGTTTTTGGTTTCTATTCCTAGAGCAGCCCTGTGGATTTAGACCAGGCTCAATACAAAAAACAAGTAGGGGGCTGACAATTGACTAGGGGCAGCATGTACTAAGCCCCTGGGCTTGGAGGATGCTCCACACTTCAGGAGGAGGATCCTCAAGCTCCAGAGTCCCACAGAGTTCAGAGTTCTCTTGTTGAGCTTTAGGGCAGACAGTGCATAAAGTATTTCTTCTCTACCTCTTTCCCTTGCCTTTTCCTTCCTCCCACTATCCCCTCCTGGTCACAGATGTCCTACCTCAGAGGACCCTGCTCTGTGGCTTCAGAGCTAGGGGGTCCTCCGGCCACAGCCCACAGGGCCAAGTAGCCTTTCACTAACCCCTTTCCACCTCCACCTTCTCGGCTACAGGAGTCACAGGTGAGCATTAAAACTGCTGTAGAAGCCAGGGTAACAGACCTCACCAAGCTGCCTGGGCTCTGGTCTCCCTGAGAACCAATCCACACCCTCTCAGATGTAAACATGGATGGATCTCTTTGGCATCTGGTGTGCTGTGCAGAGGGGCCTTTGTTGGGTTTTGGAATCCTACTAGTTGTAAACGGAAATGGGGAGACAAATGGAAGAACTCATTCTGCCATGATGCTGACCTCACGCCTCCCAAGAATGATGGTTTTAACCATTCTTTCTGGAATTACATGGGCAGCTGGTCACTAGTGTCAAAAGATTCCTCTTTTTTGTGTGGATAATTCGTATCAAATCCATACCTTCCTTTCCCCTCCATTTCAAAGGAAATATACCCATAGCCCATCTAAAAGTAATCCAGTGTCATAAAACCAGAATGTATACTGAAGGAGGAGATGAACATGTCATAATATAATAACATACAGAATATTTAAAATGTGTACAAAGATCCCAAAAGTATATTTATGACTTTATTGTTGAGGTAAACATTTTGATAAATTTGAAAATTCCTATATTAACCTTTCCCACGTACTGTGAGCAGTGCGTTGCCCTCCTCCAAGATACAGTTCAGTTTAGATGTTTGTATCACTCAGTGTCCAGTCAGGAGGCAGAAACCACATCACTCATTTTAACATGGAAAATGTGATATAAAGAATTATTAAGCAAAAGTTTTAAATTTGCTTATGAAAGAAGTAAAAGAAAGCTCTAAGGAAACCAGAAGTAGGAGATACAGGAAGTAGACATTACCTCTAAAAACAGAAGATATTTGAGAGAATGAGCCTGATGTTCTGTTTATTGGAGAAGGTGGAATTGGGGTTCTCAGGTAGGGAAAGAAGTTCACCAACATGCCGCAGACCAAAGCTGCTGGGCAGGAAATCTCTCACTAGAGAACTGGCAAGATTCCCTGGGAGGCAGCCTTCTAGAACTTCTACAATGCACAATTGTAGCCTGCTACAATGCCATAGTCATTTACCTGAAATCAGAGAAGCTAGGTCTTCTCCAGGCCACTGGCAGTAGCATTGTAAGATCAAGGGTTAAAAACACTGAAAGTGGGACATCTGGGTGCCTCAGTGGGTTAAGCATCTGACTTTGGCTCAGGTCATGATCCCAGAGTCCTGGGAGCAAATCCCACATGGGGCTCCTTGCTCAGTGGGGAGCCTGCTTTTCCCTCTGCCTGCCACTCCCCTGCTTATGCTTGCTCACTCTCTCTCTCTCTGACAAGTAAATAAATAAAACCTCTTTGAAAACACAGCAAAAGAAGAAAGCTTTTACCCCACCTATGTCTTGCTGTATTCCCTCTGGTGCTCTGTAGGAATTCACAGTGCTGAGACAGCCAAACTCTGACTTGTATATGACTCCGTGTATGAAACCAACTGAAAAACAAAGGGGGAATGGCCAGACACTGGCCTCCTTTGAAGATTCTTGACTGAAAGTGGCCAGATTCTGACTGTAGCTCAGGGGTCTCATGTAGGGAGTAAATGTTTAAATTTCAAGGAGAAACAGGCACATGTGGTGCTCATGTACTTCATAAACTCCTAGCCTCTTTGCCCTTACCACACACGGCCCCACTTATTACTGTCCTGACCATTAAAGCTATGATTTCCTCCTTGCTTTGTGCTTGTGCTTGGTGTATTGATATGAACCCAATGAAAGTGGGGACAAAGCTTGGCACGAGGCTTTTTACCACTGGAGCTTCTAATTCTTGAGGTCCGTTATCAAAGGAACAAGACTGAGATAAAGTGAAAGTTCTCCAAGCCTTATTCTATGCCAATCATTAGACTGACTGCCAGGTCCACCTCCGAAGAGACCCCCTCCTGATCTCACAGGCTGGTTTTATAGGGCACACCCGCAGACCCAAGTTACGAGGCTTCTATTGTTAAGGGGTTTACTCCCAGAATCGATACCTAGCACCATACCAGGAAATACTGGGGCGTTTATTCCCAGAATGAAGTCCATGGATGTAAACAACAATATGGCTACCTAGGCATTATGGAGTTGCTCTGGCTAAGCAGGCCCTAAGAGTTAAACAGGTTTTAACATTAAATTGGCCCTAACACTAATCACCATGCCTCTCCTTTCTCCTACAAAGGTGTGTGGAGTAATCTTTCCATTCGCCATCACAGGGATTGCTAGCCAAACCTAACAGTGCACTGACTGACAAAGACTGTGCCAAATGTGCCACATGGCAAAAATGAAACGTTTATTACATCCAGTGTCAACAAGAAGGGCACATAGAGGGTAGATTTGAATCAAAAGGCAAAGAACGAGTAATGGGCAGATTTCACACCTGTAGATCCTCAGCTTCCCCATACACCATTTTGCTCATACTGGAACTTCCATATAACAACATAACAACTACACATTTTCACCCATCTACATGGCTACATCTACAAATGAAAAGCTTTTCACTCTTTCCCCAAAATGAAAAAGACAGGCAGTCCCAAACATTGAATTAATAGTTATATTTAGTTTCTTAAGTCCAGCCACAATCATTTCACTATTCTGTTACCTAGAGATTACATATGAAATATTACCGTAGACAACTTGCATAAAATCACACTGGTAAGAAGAAGGAAGAAAGAAAATACATAATACAAATGGCATGACAAGGAAGAAAAAATATACAAAACTAACACGGTCCTTTTCCTACTTTTGGTTACAGGCAGGAACTGAGATCTGTGGCTTCCTTCTTCCACCTCCAATTCTGTGTATTCTCATCTCTCCCAGAACCACAGCAGGTCAGGGTTCTGTATCTTGGAAGTGGACATACATTCATTCCTGAAGGTCTGAGTCCTCTTAAGTTTGGCTTCCTTGTGTTTCCTGTGGTTTCCATCCAACTTTACAACTGGACTAGAAGTACAGAGAAGCAGTACATAGATCCTGCAACTTTGCTCATGGTCAAAGCTTTCTGCAATTCATCTGGGGTCTGAAAACCTCTTCTCCATTCACATCTTTATTCTGATAACAATTCTGTTCTCTCCAACTGCTATTGACTCGCAAGGGAACCCAAATTCTCATCTTCCCATCCCTGAATTAATACAGCACTAGTATTTCACAAACAACAGATATATACTAAGGTTCATTAAGATAAGCAGGTCTCATCCATCCCAGAATAGGAAAGATATACAATAGAATATTACGCTCCACTCCTCTTAAAGTCCATCAGCCATACATTTCTTCAGAAATGTTTAGATAGACAACAACTCTAATCAGACTGCACATTTCCTAAAATAAATCTGGTGACTCACTCATAGCCTCTGGGTTCATCTGCACAAGACAAACTGCATAAAATAAGCACCATTTAATTCTTCAGAGTAATTCAGACCTCATCGCATTTCATATCAAGACAGTGCAAAGATTCTATGAAGTAATTCTCATGACTGAAAGAATCATGACTTCCAATAGCAAAATTCAGCCTAACCCATATACACTCAAACAGTCAACATTTATCTTCTGATACCTGAACATAGGTATGAACTGACCATTTTCATAACCACACCCAGCAGTCTATACCCAGAAGAGAAGGACAAGATGCCAGGTCTTCCTGGACTAACTTCAGAGCTTATAACCTCAGGGATTCTGCAGCTTCAGGAATCATGAGGAATCTGGAACCCTGTTAGGAACCTTTGGGGACATAGCTTCACAGCCCCAGGGGAGTAATGGAGATTCAGTCCCTGGGAGAGCACCATCAACACCCCAGCCTGAACTGATCCCCTGCTCTGAGAGGCTCACAGGCTCCTCTGAAGAACAAGGAGGGTTGTTAATGGGTACAGGGGTCTGCACAGGCCCACCCACCCCAGAACAGATGGTCAGGGACACATCTCCTGTCCTCAACCTGAACTATGGAAATAGAGTCCTAGAGGAGGAAGTAAGAGAGAAGGAGAAAATGTGGGAACCATCAGTCATGTTGTAGAATGAGACATGCCCTTCATTCAGGTCCAGGAAAGCCCCTACCCTCTGGGGAATTGGCACAAGGAGCTCTGAATTATCAAGGAGGGAACAGAGTTTATTTTCATACATTCCCACAACCCATAATCCCTTTTCTGGGGATTCTTTGTACCAGCCCTTCCTCTCCACATGACTCCTACAGATCCCCAGCGCCCACTCACTTCTGTCTTCATTCCTGATCTCCACCACCCAGTAACAGCACCCTGATTGATGCCCTCCAGACCTAAGATGCTACACTGTTTTTCTGGGTCCTTAGTTGTACCCTCCAGGTCACACAAGACTTTTCATCAGAAATAGCAAGGCTTGGATGTGCAGACACGGATCCAGAGTGACAGAGACTGCAGAGAGAATTGCCAATCATTTGAGGTCTCCCCTTGCCCTATAACAAGGCACACATCAACCACCCCCACCACCAGACACCTAGATGCATGTGGGGAGGGTTAAGCCTCCTGAGATTAGAATCTTATGACTCAAGCACACACCTCACCAACCAGGAGAAGTAACTAAAGACTGATCCAGGAGAACAAGACTGGACTCCCACACTGAAGGATATCTCTTTAGCATCTGATATCTTTCACAATCACCAACCTACCTATGTGACTTTTACCACCCCATCTGCACCCACCACTACTGATGGGGCCAACATCTGTGTCACCACAGCAAGCTGAGGTGAGGTAAGCCACCCTGGAGCAGCAGTAGGAGGACCCAGAAAGAACTCAAAGTAAGTCACAAGGCAGGAACTTCTCCTTCCACCAATTTACAAAAGAACCACATGTTTCTTGTTAAGGCTTTGAGAAGTCTGAACACACTGGGCTCTATGTCTAGTCTTCTGAAATACACTGATGCAGGAGTTACAGGGAAGTATCTTTTGGAAACATTCTCTTATGCATCTCTCTCTCTCTCTCTCTCTCTCTCACCACATGCATGCATGCGCGCACACACACACGCACACACACACACCACACAGCCATCATGCTATAGCCTTCCCATAAAAGCCAAGCCATAAAGCTTAACAACACTGAGGGGCTGTATAACAACCTGAAAAGAAGAATCTATGCCCATATTCCACTCAAATTCTGTTTTCTCAATCCCTTAGCCACATATCCATCATGAAAGCTAAGTGTTCTTGAAAAGAATGGGGGAAATCAAAATACAAGTACACAAGGCATACTTTAAAAAACATACTTTAAAACAATGGCACCTGCAACAGTCAATTAAGCATCTGGCTCCTGATTTAGGCTCAGGCCATAATCTCAGAGTGGTTGGATCCAGTTCCCTTAGCAGGCTCCAGATTCAGCATAGAATCTGCTTGAGATTTTCAACCCTCCACCCACTCTAATGGCTCTAAATAAATAAATAAATAAATAAAATCATTTTTTTAAGATTTTATTTATTTGAGAGAGAGACAGAGATAGTGAGAGACAGCAAGAGCAGGGAGGAGAGGGAGAAGCAGTGTCCCCACTGAGCAGGGAACCCAATATGGAGCTTGATCCAAGCACCCTAGGGTCATGACCTGAGCCAAAGGCAGCTGCTTAAGAAACTGAGCCACCCAGGAGCCCCTAAAATCTTTTTTTTTTAATTAAAAAAAATATAGCCAAATTGTAGAAGTAACTGAGATGTCCTTCAACAGATGAATATATAAAGCAGATGCGGTTCATATATACAATGAAAAATTATTTGGCCATTAGAAAGGATAAATACCCACCATTTGCTCTGACCTGGGTGGAATTGGAGGGGATTATGCTAAGTGAAATAAGTTAAGCAGACAAAAATCATATGGTTTCACTCATATGTGCAACATAAGGAATAGCATGGGAGACATTAGGGGAAGATAGGGAAAACTGAAGAGTGGGGGGAATAAGAGAAGGAGACAAACTATGAGAGACTATGGACACCAAGAAACCATCTAAGGATTTCAGAAGGGTGGGGGTGGGAGGATGGGATAGGCTGGTAATAGATATTAAGGAGGGGATGTGTTGTGATGAGCACTGGGTGTTAAATGCAAATAAAGAATCATGGAACACTACACTAATGATGTACTGTATGATGACTAAAATAACATAATAAAAAATATTTTATCAGTATGCATCATGGGAAAAATATTTTATAATTAATTGATTAATTAAATCATGCACATCAATTAAGCAGAGAAGGGGAAATGCTAAATATGATTATTTGATCATCATTTTTCACATACATCCCAAGAATCAGCAAGGCTCTCTAAGGAGCCTCACACATCTGGACCCCTGGTTTCCTTCACCTCTGGCTTCCCTTTCTCTACTCTCACAGTTTATATCTCGGATCCTAAATAGAAATAGCCAAAAAGAAAAAGCACGTATTACACAGGTTCAAAGGGCTCAGATTCTCAACCCACTCCAGTACTAAAGGAACCTCTGGATAACTCTTCATTGCTTTAGGATTCTCCAGACCACTATCCTGTGACCACACCACTGGAAGATCAAGATGATCTCATTATCAGAGGCAAATCTAGTTACATGATTACTTTCAAATAGCTTAAAACAAGTATAAGTCCTCTCAGAAATCTCTCAATCAGGTATCAGGAGTTTATTACTTTTCATACGTGCAAATAACTTGCACAGCGTTTTGTATACTGCCTCTTGTATATATCTACTGCTAGCAGGAATGTAACATTTCACCAGGAGAGACTCCCAATTGTCTTTATGTTAGGACCTCATTAAAGGGAAAATGGCCTTGGCTTGATAGTAACCAGGCCTTCAATATCCTGATAGTGCTTTCATTCGCATGCGTGGGCTAACCGGCCAGTTCTGCATCTGTAAGATTGCTTTGTCTGCTTTCGCACGTGGGTCCCCTGATCCACTCCACTGACGCCAAGTATGCCTGTTCAAACTATCAATCAGTCAGCTCAGCCCCTCCCGAAACTTGTTTGTCCATAAAAATCCTGCACTACCCCAGCCTGGTGTGCTCGGTTAGCTGGAGCTGCCAACCACCCGCCGGTACCTGCGTGACAATAAACCTCTTGCTGTTTGCATCCAGTGGCAGTGTTGGATTCTTGGGTAAGGGGATCCGCGGGTCTTTCACTACCACTCTTATCTGCCCATAATCTCTCCAGAGGAATCTCAGGCACTACATTTTCCTTCTCCACTCCTCCTCTTTGCCTAACATTTTTCCTTCCCATTTTGAACTCCACTTATCCCTAGTGAAAAGTTTTAACTCTTCTAGATTTCTCCTTTTGCATCTTCACACATGGCTGCCAATAAACCCAACCAAGTTAAGCCCATCAGGTAAGAGCAATATTCTCCTAAAAGGAAAGATAATGGTTGTGAATAATTGTCAGTAGCTATTTTTAAAAACACATACATATTATATATCATAATGCTAAATACTTAATATATAATATATATTAAATAATATAATATGATTTTAACATATATGTTATTGCTCTTCTTATGCAACAATATACAAAATATACTTTATATAATTGCAGGTGGTTCACAGACCCCACCCCCAGGAATCCATAAATATCCTGGTGGCTCTGCATCTCAGATTCAGATCACCTGTTCTAAAGTATTTAATTCCTCAACACCTAAGGAGGCTTAAAGGAAGAAACCCAGTTCCAACTGGGAGTCAGAGCATGAAGAAACTAAAATATAGACCAACAAGCCAGAGGTCTAGCAAGAAACAAGAAAATCAAAACCAGAGCAAAAAAAGTAGGAATTTCAGGGGAAACTGGATTCAGAACCAAGAATCCACCTAGGAAGACTTGAGTAGTAAGCAGGCAAGCTTGATTTCTGAAATCCTCTACACACAACAGTTTGTGATTTATAAAGTCACTATCCTGTTCCAGACTCTCTTTATAAATGACCTCTCTGTTGTCAATGCACCAATTAAAAATATGAATTGAGCAGTGGGTTCAGAGGGTGTTGGTAAACAGTGACCTGCAGCAGAGAATGGGTCAGAATGGAGGCAGATCTGTGTTCCCAAGGACAGTCCTTATAGTCTTAAGAGAAAGAAGACAAAAGTGACAAGGGGAGCATGATCACCAACCCCATCCTGCTGTAGGGTCTGTGGCATAGAAGGTGGCTGAGTTGAACCTGGGGAGATAAGGTAACAGGAACCTGAGTAGATTACCTGCATACAGATGTATGAAAGGAACACATGCTGGTGAGACCTCAGTTAGAATAAGCCTGATCAGCATTCATCTACTGATCCTTGCCTGCCCTCTGGGCTACAGGTGACACTACCTGCAGAGTGGGGAGAGGCTGGAAAGGAAATGACCTCCTGCCATGTGCTGGCATACACTGTATTAAAAAATTACAGGGATAAAATATATAAAATTCCATAACTATAAAAACATCATTATTACACCTGGTGATTTTGAACACAGAGATATTTGAGAAATTACCCAAAAGGAGATAATTTCAGGCAGGGTTGTGAGGTGAACTCTAGGGTAACAGTGGCCAATCCTTCTCAGATAACACAATCACCTAAGCACTGACAGCTCATTCCACCACATTCTCACACCTAGTCTATCCAGTCCTCTACCCATCACTTTGTGATCACAACTTCCAGGAACTGGAGAAAACACACTCTCCCTGGTTGCTATTACGGAGCTAAGGTCACACTCCTAAACTTGGTGACCCCATTAATTTATATAGTTCTTTTCTTGACATCTCAGAGCAGCTGGGTTTTGGATTCCAAATGCTGACAGAACTAGTTGCACTAAAAGCTAAGGAGCGAGCAATATGGCACACAGGTCAGCATTGGAATAATCCCAAGATGCATGACTGACTCCAGGAACTACCATCACCCCCGGGTTCCCAAGAACTGGGTGGGAAACAGTGGCTTAGATTGAAGAAAGCTCAAAGAACAGGGTTCTTTCTTCCACCAGCTTCTGCTTCTGCCCCAGAGAAGGGTACACATGTTTCTCCTTGTTGAAACAAGGAGAGGGGACACCTTGACTTAGGTGGAACTGAAGGACCCCAGGTCAGAACTATAGTATAGCCTATAAGTTTTAACATTCTTTTTATAACCAGCTTATGCTAACTAAGAAACTGCGGCCAGCTGACCATAGATAAGGGAGTCAGCAAGCAGCATGACAGGATAACGAATGGTGAACATCTGTGTTTAACCCGGCTGTTTCTGGCTTCTGTACAATAATGCTTCTAATGCTTTGCTAAGAAATGAAAAATTGCTTAAACCCTCGTTCGCTGTGTAATCAAATAAAGTTATACTCTTCCCCTGTTAAGAATTTCCCCTACTACTAAGCAAGATTGATAAGGGTTGCCTCCCGTACCAAGGCCGGAGACATGCGGTTCAGCACGTACGCTAGCTGGAGACGTACGGTTCAGCACGTACGCTAGCTGGAGACGTACGGTTCAGCACGTATGCTAGCTGGAGACGTGCGGTTCAGCACGTATACAGATAAAGGTTAGAAACGTGCAATTCAACACGTACCCTCTACTGTACACTACCTGAACGGTGACTGGCCAGAATGTATGGTTGGTTTTAAAGGATTGGCTACCTATGTGTAGGCCTTACTGTAATGCTTTGAAATTACTGGCTAGAAAAGTGAGGGCTCTGATGTAATGGACTGTAAAATTCTATATTAAGGGACTCCCGAAACAGATCGGGGCTCTCAGGCACTGACCCATCCTGGTCAAGTGTCCCTGGGAGTCCGAGCATGCCCGAATAAAATCCTCTTGCTTATTGCATCCAGTGGTCTGTGAGTGCGTCCTTGGGTGCGGGTCCTCTAGGGTCTTTCAGAACAAAAGACCCAAGGACACCTGGACAGTCACTCACCAGTCAGATAAACAGATTTCCTCCAGTCTGAAAGGCAACAAAGGAAACAGGTGAGCTAAGAACCAGAATGTCTCCTTCAAAGAAGACACAGAAATTTCTAGAGAAAAAGCAGAACTTACTGAGATCTGCTTGGAGTTCTTCTGAAAGAAAGTGAGAAACAAGCATGAAGCATCTCTAAGAACAGCAAAGATTGCACCTGACAAACCCACAAATGCACATGTCAGTATCCTAGAAGTTATAGCTCCAGATCCATCGAGCCTCCACAGCTCCATGTCCTCTCTGGACCTCCTCAGTCACTTGCTTCAGGCAAGTGCCCTCTGTCCACTTTTCCTCTGCACCAGCTGTCATACTCACAGACCGTGGCCACTGCCATGCCTTACCTCTGGCTTTCAGTGCCTCTTCCTTTGCCCGCTTGTTCTTGTCCTTTTCCCTATGGAGTTTCTCCCATTCCTTCATCTCCTGGCACTTAGCAGTTTGTTCTCCCTTGGTGTAGTAGGCAGTCCCAAAGAGTAAGAATATCAACAAGGTCAGGATCACCATGAAAGCTGACATCCAGGGAGAAGTCTGGGGAAAGAAGTCCTCTGTGTCTGGCACAGCCCAGAGGAGTCCACCCAGCACACCCAGGGACTCCCAGTCCCTCTCTTTGGCTCTACTGGGAGAGGGAAACAGAACAGACCCAGGATTAAAATGGCCATTGCTTTCTCTTGGCTCAGGATTGGCTTAAAAAGGGAGCAGGTCACATTCTCTGAAGAGCAACATGTGACCACCAGCACAGACCTGCACACTGAAGAGTGCTTCAGTATTTTGGGCATGGGTCTCAGAGAATATCAGGAACTTCTCTCTGCTGAGGGCTCTCCACTGCACCTGGGGCTTTGGGAACCACCCTGATCCTTACACACCACTTGGACCATGTCCCTCTATCCCTATGAGGTGTACTTGAGGGGCAGAGCCCATACCTGCAAGAGAGAAGCTGGAGAGTACAGGGAGGTCTCCAAGAACCCAGGGATGCAAGCAAAGCCTTCCTGATGAGGGAGCAGAAGGCTGGCTGAGGACAAAGCAAAAGCTGGCACCTTGCACCCCCTCTCCATCTGCTCCCCTCCCCTTGGTAATATTGTGACATTCCTCAGGCATCACTGACTGCCATAAGTGAGAAACAAATAGTTAACTTGCAGAGATCACAGTCCTGCAAGACAGGAGTCTCCCTTGGTTTACAAATATCCTAGATATCTACAAACAAAGAAGTTAGCTTATCAATAGCACAATTTCCAGAGGCAAATAACTCAGTTCCTCAAGCCCAATGTCACCCTCCTCTCCATAAACAAAACTGAAGGAGGCTGAGGTAGAAGGAAATTTAAATAAAGTTCAATCTCTTCTGAACCTAAATCTCATTAACAAAGACTCTTGATAGCAGGATTGTGATATCCTACCAGGAATCTCCCAACTATCTTGATGTTGGTTTGCCAAAAGACAACATTGATCAAGCCACAAGACTTCCTCTATCCTTGCACCTTGTAGGCCTCCTTTAGCATATGAAAGCTCCGTTGAAACCTCCCTTCCCCTCACCTTCCCCCCAACCACAAGGTACATAACCTGCCATCTCACAACCGGGGGCAACAGCAGCTCTTCCTGCCCACAGGTGCTGTCCTTGTGCTTTAATAAACCATTTTGCACCAAAGATGTCTCAAGAATTCTTTCTTGGTCATCAGCTCCGCACCTCAGCCCACCGAACCTCACCTAGGTTCTAGAACTTCAACATTCCTGTGCACACCTTCCTATGCAAAGCATTGCATTCTGAGGGCTCCAATGGGGGATAGAAAACAGCAGGGAACAAAGCAGGGGTCCTACCACAGAAAACAAAAAGAAGGAGCATGGGGAACTATGGTAGGCAAAGAAGGCAGGATCTTCTCCCCACACATGAGGGTGGGAAGTCCATTGTCCAGAGTGACAGAAGGAGGAATTTGCTCTCAGATTTCATCATTCTCTGCTCTTCTCACCTCACACACTCTTCAGGTCATCTGTACACCCACTGCCACTTGGTACATCACTTCACCTTCAAAAAATCTAACTACCTCCTGAGCATCCTCCCTAATATCCACATCCCTGAGAGTTACCTCTGCCTGAATTCCTCACAGATGCTTTAAACTCAAATCCTAAACAGGTTCATACTTGGTTTCATCTTTGATAGCCTGATGATGAAAATAATCCAATCCTTCAGCTTCCATACATCCAGCTCACCCTTGGCCACATACTGTTAGTGCCTTCACACACTGCTTCTAGGCTGTATCATGTGACTCGTCTCAGCCACTGAGAGTTCAGGGAATATGACTCCAGCAATGGTTGGAAACTATTTTTGCCATTTGCCTTGCCCTCTCCCATGAAAAGGACATGCTCAGGCTAGCACTGCCTTCCTAGTTAAAGTTATCCTAGACCAGCCAAGAAAGAGCCAGCTAAACAACACCCATGTGAGCAAACCCAGCCAAGGACCACTGTCAGGACAAATAAAAATTAAGGCAAAGAGGCTTAATTTTCCCTGTTGAAAATAAGGGAAGAGAGTCCCTTCTTTTTTTTTTTCTTCATTATTTATTGTGAAGTGGTTGCTTGTGACTGTGGGTGCATTCTCTCCTCTTTGAAACGTACATAAGTCATTGAAAAACATGGATAGGCCTTTTGCCAGGTTTGTGATCCAGGAAAATCTTAAAGATTGGGAGCCTTCTCATTGAACGACTCACTCAAGGAAGACAACATCCATCTCTCCTCCTTCCTGTGCCAGGGTACGGTCCTAATCTCTGTGGGCACCAGGGTCCTTGTGTAAAACTGCTTCCTGGTATAAAAATGGGAGGATTTGTTTTTCTTCTGGATGAAGTCAACTAGCTAACATAGATGGTCACCCTATTACTATGTAAATCTAGGGTGAACTGTGTTGTAAGAGATGGTGCTGTCATGTCCACTTACTCGAGAGCTAGTATCCATCTATCGTGAGAACATACGTGTAATGAGCTTGTTAGGTTACAGAGTCAACCACCCCCCAAATTAGACAGAGAACACTCTCAATAATGCAAGTCACAGGCGAGATTCATTTCCAGCTAACTGGGGCCCAAGTAGCTGCCCAGCGCAGCTGGTCTCAACAAGGACCCCGAGCACTCAAAGCCAAGGGTTTATATAGCATTTTCAAGGCACTTTTTCATAGCTACATACATATCTTGTGCCCCACCTTGACAGTTTAACTTTGTTTAACCTCCCCCCCATCACCCTGGCGCCATCCTGGCATTTAAATGAGATTTAGGTTTAGAAGAAATTTTTACTTTATTTACATTTCCTTCTGCCTCAGCCTCCTTCATTTTTATGGTGGGCAGGGTGACCTTAGGCCTTGAGGAACTGAGCCATTTGTCTCTGGAAATTGGTCCATTGAAGAGATAGCCCTTTTTGTTGTAAATCACCAGGATATTTGCAAACCAAGGGAGACTCCTGACTTGTAGGATTGTGATCTCCTCAAGTTAACTATTTGTTTTTCTTTAACATCTGGTCCCTGTGGCACCATCACCTAACATCCCTGGTGATATAAGATTAAGTTGTTTCTTAGGTTTTAGCTACTTTCTCTTATCTCAAGTTACGTGCGCTGTGTGGACTGGTTAGGGAAGCTCAGTGAAAGGCTTCCCCCACTTCAGGATGGCCATTCTTATGCTAACCCACTCTTACAGTGTAAGGTGCCAGCTTTTACTTTGCCAAGATGGCTGTACTTATGTCAAGGCTAGACTGGAGGTGGGTACAGCCCTGTTTTTCTTGGCCTCACACCTGGAGCTGGTTTCTGGGACTTGTTTTTAAGTCCCCTGGAGGAAGGGGAGCAGGGACAGTTTAAGGGTTAAACAACAAAGTTATTGTTTAACCTCAGTGGAAGGCTCTGGCTAAAATAAAAATATAAAATAGGTCCTTAGAAGCTGTGTCTTCACGGCTATGGAAAAGAGTGATTTTCTTTGTCTTTGCATCTCTTCAAACATTGCCTATGATACATATCACATTTTGGTAAATCTAATTCTGTAATAAAAGGGTTTTCTTTCCCACTATCTGTGTGAAGGAAATTTCTCAGAGATTTCCTTTTAATTATATTTCCACAACATGACTGTAAGGACCTATTTAGAAACTGTCCCTGCTCCCCTTCCCCCAGGGGATTTACAGGTAACAAAGCCCAGATACAAAGGTGTGTCAGGCCAGGTGGAGACATCCGAACAGTGGGGGTCATGCATACTGTCTCCCTGGTTACCAAGGAGTATGGGCCCCGCCCTTTGGGAGCCCTTTTGGCGCCAATCCCAATCAAGGTGTAATAGGCTGGTTCAAATGTCTACTAGGGTAAGTTGTAACTCAATTGGTCACCTAGCATCACTGTGGAGTTTCCTGTGTGTGTTACAATCTCATTGGCCACCTGTGCATGGCCAGGCCCGACCACATGGCCTTTGCCCTTAAAAGCTAGCCTGTGAAACAGAGAAGGGTCGCCCTCTCTTGGAAGAGGTGTGGCCCCGAACATTCGGTTAGATTCTTGATGCTTGGCGCGAAATAAAGCTTTGCTTGACCTTAGTTTTGTATCAGTCTCACTTCTTTAATCACAGACCCATTATTGGGGCATAACAATGACCAATGATGTATGACCAAACCCAGCTAAGAGTAGATAAATACTGCTCCAAATGGCTAACAGACACATGAAAAAGTGTTTAACATCAATAGCCATCAGGGAAATAAATACCAAAATGACATTCAGGGGTGCCTGGATGGCTCACTGGGTTAAGCCTCTACCTTAGGCTCAGGTTGATGAAGTTCTTGAACCTAGGTGAGGTTCTGATGAAGTCCCAGAAACCAAGTCAGGTTCGGTGGGGTGAGGAGGTTCGGAGCCGACGACTAAAGAAAGAATTCTTAAGACGTCATTGGTGCAAAATGGTGGTTTATTAAAGCACGGGGACAGGACCCGTGGGCAGGAAGAGCTGCTGCCCCGGGTTGTGAAGGTGGGCATGTTATATACCCCACGGTTGGGGGGAGGTGGTGAAGGGATGGGAGATTTCGACAGAGTTCTCACATGCTAGGGAGGGTCTACAAGGTGCGGGGGGGGGGAGTCTTTGCCATTATGGCTTGATTAATGTCGTCTTTAGGTCAAGCACTAACATCAAGATAATGGGGGATTCTTGGTGGGGCATTATGATCTGGCTATCATTTATATTCCTTTCTACCCCAGTCTCCTCCAGTTTATGGTGGGAGGGGGACATTAGGGCTTCAGGAACCAAGAGTTATTTGCCTCTGGAAATTTGTGCTATTGATAAGGTAACCTCCCTGTTCAGGTCTCTAGGACATCTTGTAGGGCAAGGGAGATTCCTGTTCTGCAGGATTGTGATCCCTGCAAGTTAACTATTTATTGTTTTATGGAAGTCATGGGTGCCTGAGGAATGCTACACATATGGAGGGGTGAAGAGGGGGTGCAAGGCGCCAGCTTTTGCTTTGTCCTCAGCCAGCCTCCTGCTCCCTCATCATTCCCCCCTGAACAATTTTGACCCTTAAATCTTTAAGGTGGTTGAAGGTGGAAGGTCTCATCTTCTGTAACTTCTTCGTGCTGAATAGGGGCGTAGAGCTGTCCCTACCTGCTCGGGTCAATATTGATCAGGGTAGGAACGTATAAGGGAGTTACAAAGGTGGAGGCAGCTGAATCCAGCGCTGACAGTGAAGAGGCGTCCTCACGCGCGACAAGGATCGTCTGCTTGGTGTAGTCATTGTAGCAATGGAGTCTCGGCACCAAGTAGAGAAACATGGAACAAAGCAACATATTAAGATTAATAAGGCGATAAGAATAAGAAGCCCTAAAAGGAGATTTGGCCATAGTCCTCCTTCAAATTAGGAACTTAACCATTTACTGAGAGAGAGAGAGGGATCTTGTAGGGCCTTAATCTGGGTGTTCATATCCTTTATTATTCCTGTGACATTTTTGTGATAGTCTGGGATGTATACGCAACATTCTGTCTTGATAATTGCACATGTGCCACCCTGGGCTGCTGTCAGGACATCCAAGGCCATCCTATTTTGTAGGACTGCCTTGCATATCTGTGACACTTCGGTATTAAGCTGGGAGATGCCATTTAGTGGATCATTGAGTGCCTTTGTAGTATATTTATTAAGGGCTTCTACATGCCACATGACATCCTCTAGTCCCGCAGATGGAACAAAAATGGATGCTAAGTGATTATACCATTTAAAAACAGATCGTGTCCATCTTTGTTTCAAGTTGGGGAGATTAGCTGGAGTTGTAATGGTTTAAGTAATGCGCCCATGAATCCAGGCAAATCCTAAGGTACAGCGACCTATCTACCCTGGAGGAAGCCAGGGCCACAGGTTGGTTCCACATATCCAGTGGGTTCCGTTTGGAGCTGGCCATCTGATGCCAGGTCACCTTGCCCAGTCAGTAGCAAACCAGTCAGTAGCCTGGAGTACTATTACTTGGGAACACATTTCTAGTGAGCCATCCTAGACATCGTGTGTTATTTGCCCAAGTACCACTCGTATGATTCCTTTGTTCCCAGCATAAAACTGCCTTTTAACTGAGCTGTCCAATCGTGGGTGTGAACCACAAATATGTATCCTGGATCTGATATATGCCATCTTCAGTATAGCGATAAGGAGGGTTTTGTAACTTAGGCCCATATTTGATTGGGGAGTTATGGCTTGATAGCAATCCCCTTTCCTTCCAAATAGCTCCATGGGCATGTAGTACCAGGAAAGCATATTTGGAGTCAGTATAAATGTTAATTCTTAGACTTTGGCAATTGCAAAGTGCTAGTGAGCACTATGCCACCCCTAGCTTTTCTTATTTTTTTCTATGAAAATTACTGTCATCAGAAAACCAACTGTCATTCATATTTTTAACAGGGGCATCTTAAATCTGGCCAGATAGAGTAAGCAAGATCAATAACCTTTTTTGCTCTATAGAGAAAGAAGTACAGTGGTCAGGTTCAGGCATACAGGTAACTAGGTTTAAAGTTTGACAAGTTTTAAGTATTATTTATGGCATATCTGTTAGTGTAGCCCAGTATTTAATAAGTTGGCCTCCATCATCCATTGGTGGTCTTTGGTTTCTAAGACAAATCTGGACCTGATGTGACATCATTACAGTCAAGGACTGTCCCATAGTGAGCTTTGAGGCTCTTTTATAGGAGGGCTGTTCCATAGTAAGCTTTGAGGCTCCTTTTATTAGGGCTGTTCTATGCTTAGCTAAAGCATCTGTTTGCAATCACACCTCAACAGAGGAGGCCTCTAGGATAAATATGACTATGGGATGAAACCAATAAGAAGACCTTTGAGTGGTCCAGCCTTAACAATATCCTGATTACATAGGATCACTGGCAAGTGAGAAAACTTGTCAAGAGATAAGGGGAGTCCCCCTGGCATCCTCCAATCCACTCATAAAGAAAGTGGGGTCATCCATTATCTCCACAAGTCCATAGTTAATCCTATGGAGTGTGGTATGGTGGCTTTTAGGCAATTTCATTATCCCAGCCACACATAAGGTGTTAGTTAAGTTATACAATTTCAGGGGAATCAATCCCATTTTCCAGTTGTTTAATCATGTGCTACGGGGTTCTGCTAATATCCCCACAAAATAATAAGATCGACTAAAGAAGCTATTGTGCAACTTCTCTGAAGTTTACCTCAAATTGTTTAGCTTAGGTAAACATTTAAAGACAATCAAATCTAGAATTTAACATCCATAAAGGTGTGTTACTAAAACAATTTTTCTCTCTAAAATAACCCTAATTTCCAGAAATAGCCAAATCAGGACTAATTCACTTGTGAAACAAGTCCAGTTTTAACAAACTTGGCCCATTATTTACATAAGCTCAGCAAGAACAGTGAGTGTGGTCAATAGATCTTTTAGAATCTGCTTTGCTGGAACTTTGTATAAGGAATCTCTAGGTTGAACTCTTTGTAGCCTCTCCAGGCCAGAAGCCAAGTCCTGTACTTGCCATGGGGCATGCCTGCAATAACTTTGGGAGAATTCCTCTTCCTGAGACTGCACCTACCAAGGAGTGACATTCTTTACTCACCTGGTGAGGCTGCTGGGAACTCTGTAAGCAAGGTATCAGGCCAACAGTCCCAAGGGACTTTATGGCTCCAGGTTTCATAAAGTCAACCTTAGTTCCTTAAAGCTGTCTGGTCATATCTGAGTCTTTTCAAATATGACATCCCAGTCAAAGCCTTGCTAAAATAACCAGTTTCCCATGCTTTCCTGTTACAAGGAGAACAGATTCTTATTGAACTTATGCAAATGACTGATTGCCATGGAAAATGAATACTTACTGAGACCTTTTGGTTTCAGAGGGTTCAGATAGAGAGAAAAGTTGAATGCTTTGATTTGTTTGCAAATCAATACTTTTACATATCTGTAAGTTACAGATAACTTAAGGAAAAGTATCCCTAGTTTGGAAGAGCAAACATTAAAGAACCAGCAATGTTTAAAGTAAGACAAAACATTAAGAGACACAACACTATAATCTTTTAGTTCATTTAGTCCCATGTTACTAATTCTGGTGAATGCGGCTTTAGTCAGTTCTGGAAATTCTTACCCATTTCAGTTTTAGGATTTTCAAGTATATCAAATATCTGTATTTGTCCTGAAAGTCCTTTACAGGAATCTCCTTGAAGATAAAACTCATTTTACCAGAGAATTAAAACAATTATAAATGACAAAAACTCAGAATGGATATGGTTAGAGCTAAAGAGACACGGGAGTTTACAATTTAGCTGCAAGGAAATCAGGTTATTTCTGTGATACATAACATTTCCATAATTACAGTATCAAGTGATGATCTCTCAAAACGTTAAAACTTTAGGAAATGCGTAGAATCTCTAGAATAGTTATAGCATTTTCCCAAATGTAACCCAAGGTTTATCATTGGTTCAGTAGTACTTCATGAGCAACTTCACATACCAAGGGAAAGCCTGAGTTAAAGAGATTTACAATTTAAATCTTGTCAACATTTGCTAAAATCTTAGAAAGTTTTAAAGCACATGCCTAAATATAATTAGGGATGTTAAACACCTGATAAACAAAACATAGAAACTCGTTTTTCTGGGCAGGCAAAGAGAAAACCATTTACATTTTCTTAACAGATCAATTGATCTAAGAAAACATTGTCCTTTTGAACAGAGAATTTCAGTCTTGTACCAATGTACCTTTAAAACCCATTCATTTCAATCTTAATCCATTCTTGACCATAGCTAAAATTCCTTTTTTGAAGATTTCCCTTCACAAACTTTCTACAACTTTCCTTTTCATTCAGGTTTTGTCCCAAGTCATTTCCTTCCAAACAACCGTCTCATTTAGGACAAAATTACCTTCCTTTACCTTCAACAAAATCTATTCCCATTCCTTAAATCTTTCTTACATACCTCCTACTTTCCTACATACAGAGTTTCCCTTTATTTCCATCAGTCTTAGTTACACTAAGCAGAACTTCGTATTCTTAGAAACACCTTTAGTTATTAACCAATTGTGAACTGTTACAACAGAATTCTTCAGGTGGCAATTTATGAATCAGTTAAGTAGAAAACAAGCTTACCAGCAGATTTAAATACTCTTAGTTTCTTTGCAGTAAGAAGTCAAAAGCACAAACCTACATTCAGTAATTAACGACTTAGCATTTTATCCTGTTTGGTTAAGACCTAGATGTCCACAATTTAATTCCATTTGTCATCCAAGCAAAACTTTAAAACTTTCAGGTTACCAAAGACTTTGAAAGCTACTTCAGCAATTACCCATTAGAAATTTGAGATAGACAATTAACCATCAGTTTAGTCATTTCTTTGCTAACAAATTTTAACAAGTAACACAAGCTTATTTGACTTTCAGTAAACTTTGATAGAATAAAGCTTCACATTTACTGCTGTAAACTTAAAAGACAGGTCTTAATTAAACCAACAAACTTAACTTAGTTCCAATAGTGATTTATGTTCCACCTGGGCCCACTCCACTTTGAATGTTTACCTGAGACATGCGTGGGAAGATCTGGAGTGGGGGTGTTAGGTCCAGGGGGTACTCTTCTTGCTCCTTGACAGTGAAGAAAGAAGGAGCCGTGGTGCATGATCTAGAAGCTAGTCATGCAGGCTGCACGCACCTTGGTGCAGAAACAGAAGGGGAAAACAGAGGAAACAAAGTGCTGCCAGGAGGCAGAGAAGGGATTCCCGGTTTCAGAGCTCATAAGCCCCAACAGAGGAGCAGACACCATGCTTTCCCACCAGCAAGGGGGGAGGGTTTAGGCAGTCCAAGTCATGCCAGAGAACACAGGGAAGCTTCCCCAAAACAAAGAGAGTTTCGGCAGCTGCTTGGGAATATTCCTTATGGTCTCTGTCTCGAGTTAGACGAACCCCAGTTGGCTCCAGTTATAGCCATTAACACGGGAAGTGAGTGAGGGAGAAGCCCCCACATCTATTAAGAGAAACAGAGAAATAAAGCCAGAGTCCCCTTTGCTAGGGATGGCCCAGCAACCTGGGTTTACTAGAAGAAGGCTTATTTACGTAATTTCCATCCAATATGTCAGGAGAAAGTTTACTAGCTGACTCATTTGGGCAAACACATTCCGCAAAAGCCCCTTAGTCCAGGGTCCTGGTGCAGAGCAATAAAGGCCTAGGTATGAGCAGTGAAGGTATCCTAGGTCCATTTGCCCTGTTTCCTGCAGAGATCTAACTGATAGATCCCACTGAGGCCATGCAGTGTTACAGGAGCTCAGTCCGTTCCTAAGTTTTGCAATCCAAATTATTTCCAGTGGGTTAAAAGGCACCCCAAGGTAGAGTCCTTGGGAACTGAAGAAGCCTACTGAGGCCATGCTTCCAGAAAAGTAATGAAGGTCCATTACCAAATCCCCCGACTCCTGGGTGGCGTCCCACACAGGGTATGTCAGAGGTTTTAGGTGTCAAAAGCGACCAGAGGCGTCCCTCAAGATATCGCTATTGATCACCATCCTGCCTTCCCCAGAAGGCATTCCTGCCGTAAGAGGCCCTGGAGGGGTGCCGGCGTCCCTCCACTTCCCCATCGCATCCTAGGCTACAGATGGGTGCCTGGTGAATGGACTAAAATGCTTGTGCCATGCTATCATATGTCCTGAAGACTGCATACTGTTTTGCCATATTAACCCACAAAAACGCTAGAGAAGTTTTGGCAAAGGAAATTACTCAATTTCATAGCCTTAGGCGGTTTGCAGAAGACACTGATGAGAAACAGTAAAGATTGAAATCCATCATGGTCTATGCGACATTCCAACACATGTGGTCCTTACAGCCAACTTCCCTAGGAAACGGTCCCCGGTTGCGTTTTAATTCAATCGGGTACTGGTTTCGGCCGGCTCCCAGTGGAGGTCTCGCGGCCAGAAGTGGCTAGACCAGGGATGTGGAGGGGATCACATTAGATCAATCAGGAGGAAACCTCACATGGGAGTCTTAAGATTGGCAGCCGTCTTGGTGACTTAGGTGGCTGTCCCGTGCCCAAGAGAGACAACTTTCTATAAGAACAGGAATAAAGAGAGGCCATCAAGTTTCTGGGTCTTATTGCCATTCCGGCCAGTGTACTAGCTTACAGCCAAAAGGCAGACGCTCTCCTCCCCGTGGAGTAGCCACGGGCTAGAGGATTACAGCCTGAGCAATTGACATGCAAGTGTTCCAATAAGACCATACTCCTTGAAAAAGCCCTGGAATGAGAGTACAGGAAAAGGAGAGAAATTACTCACCAATTTTGCACCGAAGCTCAGAGTCCAAATGTAAAGACTCACAAATCTCCTGGCTGGCTCTCCAAAAATGATGAAGTCCCAGAACCTAAGTCAGGTTCGGTGGGGTGAGGAGGTTCGGAGCCGACGACTAAAGAAAGAATTCTTAAGACATCTTTGGTGCAAAATGGTGGTTTATTAAAGCACGGGGACAGGACCCGTGGGCAGGAAGAGCTGCTGCCCCGGGTTGTGAAGGTGGGCATGTTATATACCCCACGGTTGGGGGGAGGTGGTGAAGGGATGGGAGATTTCGACAGAGTTCTCACATGCTAGGGAGGGTCTACAAGGTGCGGGGTGGGGGGAGTCTTTGCCATTATGGCTTGATTAATGTCGTCTTTAGGTCAAGCACTAACATCAAGATAATGGGGGATTCTTGGTGGGGCATTATGATCTGGCTATCATTTACATTCCTTTCTACCCCAGTCTCCTCCAGTTTATGGTGGGAGGGGGACATTAGGGCTTCAGGAACCAAGAGTTATTTGCCTCTGGAAATTTGTGCTATTGATAAGGTCTCTAGGACATCTTGTAGGGCAAGGGAGATTCCTGTTCTGCAGGATTGTGATCCCTGCAAGTTAACTATTTATCGTTTTATGGCAGTCATGGGTGCCTGAGGAATGCTACACATATGGAGGGGAGCGGGTGAAGAGGGGGTGCAAGGTGCCAGCTTTTGCTTTGTCCTCAGCCAGCCTCCTGCTCCCTCATCAGTTCGATGGGGTGAGGTTTGGAGCCAACAGCTCAGAAAGAATTCTTAAGACGTCTTTGGTGCAAAAGGGTGGTTTATTAGAGCACAGGGACAGGACCCGTGGGCCGACGGAGATGATGTGCCAGGCATGTGAGGAGTGACAGATTATACACACAGGAGTTTGGTAGGTGAGGACAAAGGGGTGTTCAGAAGGGCTATTGGGATAAAGAAGACTATCAGGATATTGAAGTCCTGGTTACTATCAAGCCAAGGCCACTTTCCCTCTAATGAGGCACTAACATAAAGACAATTGGGAGTCTCCTGGTGGAATGTTACATTCCTGCTATCAAGCATCCTTGTTAGTGAGATTTAGGTTTAGAAAAAATTTAACTTTATTTACTTTTCCTTCTACCTCAGCCTCCTTCAGTTTTGTTAATGGCGGGGAGGGTAACATTAGGGCTTGAGGAACTGAGTTATATGCCTCAGGAAATTGGGCTATTGATAAGGTAACTTCTTTGTTGTAAATCTCAAGGACATTTGTAAACCAAGGGAGACTCCTGCCTTGCAGGATTGTGATCTCTGCAAGTTAACTATTTGTTTTTCTTTTAGGGCAGTCAGGGGTGCCTGAGGAATGTGACACATATTACTGAGGGGAGTGGGTGGGGAGGGGTTGCAAGGTGCCAGCTTTTGCTTTGTCCTCAGCCTGTCTCCTGCTCCCTGATCAAGGTCATGATCTCAACGTTCTAGGATAGAGCCCTGCATCTGGATTTCTGCTCAGTGAAAGGGTCCGTAGACAAAAGGATGAGACTGATACAAAGCGAAGGTCAAGCAAAGCTTTATTTCACGCCAAGCATAGAGAATCAAACTGACCGCCTAGGGCCGTCTCTTGCAAAGAGGCGACCCCTCCCAGTCTCACAGACTAACTTTCATAGAGTAAAGGCCATGTGGTTGAGCCTGGCCACACACAGGTGGCCAACTGAATTACATTCTACCCCATGATAGTCTTCTAATTCAGCCTATGGCCTTGGCTAGAATTGGTGCCTTTGTCTGGTGCCTGATAGGCGGGCTCACACTCCTTGGCAGGTAATACGTGCGCTTTCCCTTGATTGAACGTTTCCACCTGGCCTGGCTCATCCTTGGCAAGTAGGGAGGTAATACATGCGCTTTTACTGATTGGACATTTCCACCTGGCCAGAGACATCCTTGTATGTGGGCTCCGCTATCAGGGGCTGGTCAGTCATATTTCACCAGTTCTGTTTCTAAGCGCTTTTCTCTTGGCGGGAAGGGGGAGGTTCAATCTAAGTTTACTGCATAAACAACAAAATGGCTCGCTCTAAGTAGGCCCTTACACTCAGCAGGGAGCCTGCTAACCCACTCTTACAGTGCAAGGTGCCAGCTCTCTCTCTGCCTCCTGTTCTGCCTACTTGTAAACTCTCTCTCTCTCTCTCTCTGTCTAATGAAAAAATAAAATCTTTAAAAAAAAAACACATTGAGATACTACCTTATATCAGTTAGGATGGCAAAGATTAACAAGGCACGAAACAACAAATCTTGGAGAGGATGTGGAGAAAGGAGAACCCTCTGAGACTGTAGGTGGGAATGCAAGTTGGAAAAGCCACTTGGGAAAATAATGTGCCAATTAATGAATTAATAACAAAATAAGTGGTTAGATACCAATAGATCGAGGGAACAAGAAATGAGGGGAAATTCATTTTCATACTTTTCATAGTGAAATTCACATTTTTTACTTTATAAGACATACACTCCTCATTAGAGAACTGTCGTGCTCCTCTGCCCTTATTTTGCAGTTCTGGGATTCTTCTTATGTTTTTTAATTTCAAATAGCAGTTGGGGATCTCCAGAATCTGTCCAGAGCCCGGGCCTCCACCAATAGCCATCTATCCTGATGGAGACACCAGCAGAGATCCAGGGGCTCTCACCCACACCAGGGACACACAGGGAGGGGGAGGGGACACACTCACCTGCAGAGGCCCCAGCAAGCAGCTGGAAGAGGAGAAGCAGGGAGGGGAGATGGGAGACCAAAGAGCCCCTGCAGCAATCCTCCATTTCCTCAGAGCTGGGGAGACACAGGGCAGGGGGCAGGTGACACATCCAGAGAGGAAGCAGGGCCAGCTCAGAGCTCTGGGCCTCAGAGCAGATAGCAGGGCTCAGGGCTGGCAATAGTCCCCAGCAAGAGCACAGCCTTTCCTACTGTTCAGTATGCTGATAAAGTGGGGGCACCACAACCGTAATGCCAAGAAAGCCCACCCAGCCCTTTGGAAACATTCCCAGCCTGCTCTGCCCACAGGACCAGACCCTTCCCACCTCAGCACAGCGGCCTCCTTCATGTCTGCATGAGTCACAGGACACCTCGGAGGCACAGGGTCACAGGGCCCAGACACAGGCCCCTCCCCATGAATGACATGCCAGCTTCTGCATGCTTTTCTTCTCCTGATCCCTCAATATGACCAGGGAATCACTGAGAAGTATAAGAGTCAGATTACATTCTCCTAAAGGACACTGTGGATCCCACCACATACACCCTGTCCTGCAGCTCCCTAGCATTTTCCTGCTTGGGACCAATGACCTGGCCTTGCTCCCAGCAAAGTCTCTCTCAGCCTGTGTTCACTTTGGATTGTTCTGAATGATCTGCTACATTTGTTTTAATGAAACAAAGACTGACCCATCAATGCATGCAAGTTTCTGCCTAGATATCTGGTCGGACATATTAAAACTTTGGGTAACCCCAGGACTTCTAGATATACCTGAACACATCAATGCTTTTATCGCCAAATGTGCATTTCTGCCAATATCCACTTAGAGTCAGGAGTATTGGGAAAACCCATCTTAAATGAAAAAACAGAAGTGACTCTTAATCTCACAAAACTAACTGAGGGCTGCTGGGGGAAGGGGGTTCTGGAGACGGGGGCGGGGTTATGGATATTGGGGAGGGTATGTGCTATGGTGAGTGCTGTGAAGTGTGTAAACCTGGCGACTCACAGACCTGTACCCCTGGGGATAAAAATGCATTATATGTTTATTAAAAAATAATTTTAAAATTTAATAAAATTTTTAAAAAATCCTTTTATTTCAACATTAGTCCTGACCATACATAAAATTCTTTCCCAATGATTTCCTTTCATAATCCTTCTATAGCTTTTTTTTTTTTTTTTCCCTCATTCAGCTTTGGCCTAAGCTTTTCTCTCTAAACTACAAGTTTTATTTTAGGACAAAATTACCTCCCCCACCTCAACAAAATGAATTCCCATTCCTTATATCTTTCTCATCAAAAGCACATTTTTCCCCCTGCAAAGTTGCTTTCATTATCTCCGTCAGTCTTTTTTTTGTTGTTTTTAAGATTTTATTTATTTACTTGGCAGACAGAGATGACAAGTAGGCAGAAAGACAGGCAGAGAGAGATGGGGAAGCAGGCTCCCTGCTGAGCAGAGAGCCCATGTGGGGCTGGATCCCAGAACCCTGGGATCATGACCTGAGCCGAAGGCAGAGGCTTAACCCACTGAGCCACCCAGGTGCTCCTATCTCCATCAGTCTTAATTACATTTAGCAGAATTTTAACACTTAGAAACCTTAGTGTCTAATGAAAACTAAGTAGTAACCAGTTGTGAACTGTGTGTTACACTGGAATTCTTTAGACCTGAAATTTATTGATACATTTTCTACTTTGTAAAAATGTGTTTTTCTATGGTACAGTCTTTTGATAAAGCATCAAGTATGTTTACCGATACACCCATGTGTCGCTCTCGCCAGCAAGAACGACCCGGAGACAAGGAGTGACAAGCTTGCGAATCTTTATTGTTCTCTCCTTACCCGGATCTTTACCCCTATTTGTATCCCCTCCCCTCCCATCAGCAGACTGGACATGTGAAAGGAAGCCTGATAGCATGATAAAAAGCACGCAGCGACCTAGGGCTTCCTGTTCTGGGCATAGCCAATCATCTTTCAGGTGGTGTGCAAGTCCTCTGTTTAGCCACAGGCGCAAGCGCCATGTTGTCTGCTATGTACATAGCTGCCCCCGACCGGAGGGAGGTACTCAGTCCCGGAAAAGGGTTTTTTCCTGTTATGGAAGATCAGAACCAGCAGAGGTATCATCAGCCCTTAGACTTTAAACTGGTAAAACAGCTTAAAGAGGCGTTTATGCAATACGGGCCACAGGCTGCTTTCACAATTTCCCTGGCAGAAGCTGTGGGGAGCCTTTACCTCACTCCTGAAGATTGGGGAAATTTAGCTAAAGCTGTACTATCAGGGGGACAGTATTTGGAATGGAAAATACAAAATCAATCCTTGTAAATTCCAATGATGACTGGGCTATTTTAGTGACTTCTTACCCTGTAAAGTTTGATAATCACTATCCCTCTCATCCTCTAATTGACTTCTGTAAAGAAACATATTTCATATGTCCAAAGGTATGTCGCTTAGAACCTTTAGCAGGAGCTACCACTGTTTTCACTGATGGTAGCAAAGCTGGAACGGGTGCGTATGTTATAGATGGACAAGTAACACCTGTGGTGGTACCGGCAGACACAGCACAAAGGACAGAATTGCTGGTAATTACTGTGGTCCTACAGTTATTTGCAGACACACCCCTCAACATAATATCAGACAGTAAATATGCAGTCGCTGTTACTCACTCAATAGAAACAGCTATTATTTCTCCATCTCAGTCTTCCATTTCCTTATTATTATCAGACCTAAGAAATGTCATAAGAGCCCGATACGCACCCTTTTATATTGGCCATGTTAGAGCTCATTCGGGGCTGCCCGGACCTTTGACAGAAGGTAACAACTTGGAAGATGCAAATGCTAAGTTTGATCTCTGTTGTACTATAGAAGAAGCAAAGAGCTATCATCGAAAATGGCACGTGAACGCTGATACCTTGAAAATGCGTTTTAACATATCCAGAGCAAACGCGCGGGAGATTGTGCGAAGTTGTGGTAATTGTTCTGTACATCTTCCAATGCCCTCATGGGGTGTTAACCCTAAAGGCCTGCTCCCCAGTCATTTGTGGCAGATGGATGTGACACATGTTCCATCCTTTGGACTTCAGACATACCTGCATCTGTCCATAGATACTTGCTCAGGAATAGTAACGGCCACACCACTAAGAGGAGAAAATGTTAAAAATGTAATAACCCATTGTATACGAAGCTTTGCATGCTGGGGTGTACCTAAAAGTTTAAAAACAGATAATGGGCCTGCTTATACATCTAAAACATTCAAGAGCTTTTTAGCCTGCTATGGTATTCAACATAGCACAGGAATCCCTTATAATCCACAAGAGCAAGGAATAGTGGAGAGAGCCCACTTAACCTTCAAGACCACATTACAAAAAATAAAAAGAGGGGGAGTAGGGGAAGAATACACCACCCCCAGAGATCTCACCAATTTAGTAACATTTATTTTAAATTTTCTGACGCTAGATACGGATGGCCTGTCCGCCACAGAAAGGCACTGGGGCCAGCATAAGCAGTCACAGATGATGGTTAAATGGAAAGATATCCTTACCGGGATATGGAAAGGCCCGGACCCGGTGCTCCGGTCGCACCGAGGATCTCTCTGTGTTTTTCCACAGGATGCTGCAACTCCAGTGTGGGTTCCTGAGAGGCTCACGAGGATGGTGGCAATGGAGACTGTGGATGACGATGGTGATGATCCTGAGCCAGGACAGCACGATAGAGGCGAGCCAGTGACAGATGTGGGCGCTGGTGAAGGCCTGGCCTATCCCGATGCCACTGACAAATGAGTCGGAGATCCTCCCTCCTATCTTCACCACCAATGCTACTACCGGCGTGCCTTGGGTGACAGGTGCTGGTTGTCTGAATGTTGGAACAGCTTGACAGGGGACTCTGCTTTGATAACAAGAATACCAACATACATTCCTATGCCGGTGTTGGTTAACACAGACGAGCTGCCTGTGTTGCTGCAACCTAGAAGGGACTTTGGAAGTGTCCCTAGCTTCTGTGGGAGACTGGGTAAAATTTTTCCAAAGCTCATTGTCCTTCTTGAAGGAATGGGCAGGCATAGGCGTATTTTGTGCCCTTATGGTGGGAGCGTCTATATTTATGCTAAGATACCTCTGCCGTCTAGGCCGCCAACAACGACATCAATGAGAAATGATTGTACAAGCTATGATGGCCCTCGAGGCTGGTACCCCCCCAAATATGGCTCAGCATGCTGGACCGGTAGTCAAAGACAGGTAAGACTGGTCCCACATCCATAGCAACCTAAGACAGGGGCTCCTCGACCAGGGGGACGGGTAAGCATGGAAGGTGAGGATCGGCAACCTAAGACAGGCACGATCCCTGCAATATATATAAAAGAAAAGGGGGAGCTGTTGGGGGCAGCTATGTACATAGTAGACAACATGGCGCTTGCGCCTGCGGCCAAACAGAGGACTTGCGCACCACCCGAAAGATGATTGGCTATGCCCAGAACAGGTAGCCCGAGGACACTGCGTGCTTTTTATCATGCTATCAGGCTTCCTTTCACATGTCCAGTCTGCTGATGGGAGGAGGGGGATACAAATAGGGGTAAAGATCCGGGTAAGGAGAGAACAATAAAGATCGCAAGCTTGTCACTCCGTGTCTCCGGGTCGAAAAGGTATTTGAAATATCTCACCAAAAAGTATTTGAGGAATAGTCGTCTACGTGACTGTGTGAACATAATTGCTAACAGCAAAGAGAGTTGCTAATTTTATTACCTTCCAGATTAACCAAGGTGAGGAAGGGGAAGATTAAAACTCATTTATCTGGAATATTTCATAGGCGTTCTTATAAAATTTGGGAAACAAAATGGTAGTTTTCCATGTGTCTCTGCAGTGTGGGTTAACCAGAAAATTGGACATTGTAGTAATAGAACTTTATTCAGGAAAAATTAAAAAAAAAAAAAAAGAAAATTAAAAAAGGAGAGAACTTGACTCGGGCTGCCATTCTCTTATTTGTGATTACACCTTATTTTTCCAACTTGAAAATTTTATTGTGGTAATAATACCAAAATATTAGTAGAGTCTTTCTAGAGAATTGCTAGCAATTTGACCTTGATCAGATGGATATTAGGTCCCCCCCCAAAAATGGGTACCCCAATAATGGGTCCGTGATTAAAGGAGCGAGATGATACAAAGCAAAAGTCAAGCAAAGCTTTATTTCGTGCCAAGCATCAAGAATCAAACTGACCCTCAGACTGGTCGGGGCTGCCCCTTACAGAGGGGACAACCCCTCCCTGCTTTCCAGACTAACTTTCATAGAGTAAAGGCCATGTGGTTGGGCCTGGCCACACACAGGTGGCTAATTGAATTACAATTCATCCCACAATAGCCATGGAAACTAGCCATCACCTTGTTAGCTAGGAGACAGTATGCGCTCCTACTGATTAAATACCTCTACCTGGCCTGACCCACTTTTGTACTTGGACTTTCTTACCTGGGACTGGTTTCCAGAACTTGTTTTTAAGTAAGTTGCGGGGGGGGGGGGGCAAAGTCAATTGAAGTTTTACAACAAAATGGCAGTTCAACCTGGGTGGGGCTGCTCTGGCTGAATAGGCCCTTACAGATAAGGGTGTGCAGCTGCATGCTCTGTAGTTAGTCACTTATTTACTTTAAAAAGTGAGTTTCATCTGGTGTTTTTCTCAGAGAATCAGTTATACAGCCATGGCGAATCCTAATTGACTGAAAGCAAAAGCAGTGACTTCTTTGAGGTTCTCTTCTTGCAGGAAATTGCAGGGTTGATAAAAATTCAGGGTTCTGGGGCACTTCAATTTTTTATTACAATTTACTCGATGTACACAATTATTATGTATGCTAAACCTTTTTCTTCCTGTGGAAATAAAGTGTTGTTTTGTGATGCTGTATATTCTACTACCCTCCAGAAAAGACTCTGAAGAGCAGTTGTAGAAGTGCCTGGTGTGGGACCGGCAGTTGCTGTGGTGAATGAATATGGCCAAGGCAGGACACAGGAAATAAGGACTTTATGGAATGCACTGCAAGGGAGCAGTGGGCAGGACAGCAGAAGAGATACTGTCCGCCAGGGGGCAGTGGTGGTGTAGCTACAGGGAACTCAGGGAGTGAGGAGGTATGGAAAGGTATGGATTTTTCCTTTTTAGGTACCTGTGCCCAGCCATAAGTAGTCCATTGGTCAGAAGCTAGGGCGACCTCCTGTTTCCAGATCGGTTTCCTGATGTGCCTGTTTGTCCTCAGCCTGGCAGTCTCCGCGGGCCTTTCTTCCTTACTCAGAGTTCCAGGGCTCAAGCCTGCTGCCTCAAGGCGCCCTCTACACCAGGTTTTAAAGTACGTGAAAGTGCACAAAAATGAATTTATAAATAATTACTGTTTGTACAATTCTTCACAACAAACTGTTGCTTTAGCTCCCAGCAGGGGAGCTGGAGATAAGCAATAATAGAGCTTCCAGCGTGGACATCTGTGCAACTTTCGGGGATCCACTGGAGACTTTGACGGGGGATGGAAAGTGAAGGAGAAATGATTGAGAGACAGTTCAGGCTGAGGAGGTGGGAGCAAAATGTGGACATGTCCAGGAAATAGTATCTTCTGTGCCAGTTAGGCCATGGATTGATTTAATGTTAAGTCTTTCTACAAACAGACATTAAGTTGGACCAGACAGAAAGTGGGATTTTGTCGCCTGTGTTACCTGAAAAGGTATTGACTTGTAAAGATGTCATTGCTGCTAACCGAAAAACAAGAGTACTTGAGAATGACTTTGAAAAGAGACCCTGAGACCTTATGGTGCCCTTTTAAAATCTAACCATTGCACAAACACCTGCCTTGTATTAAAACTAAAGAGTATAAACTAATGTTTTTTTTTTTAAGAGCTTGCCTACAGCTAATTTGCACACCTGAAATTCTTGGCCTCTGTTAATAGCATACCTGGAAATGAAAAGTTTGAGTTCTCCCTTTGCTTCAATTTAATATTTGGCGCTCCTTGGATTGAATTTAATATGTTAAATGTTTTCACTTTGATTTGTGGTAGAAGCTTTAGCATTTTCTACTTCTATGCAAATTTCTTACAGCAGAATTATTTGCATGTTTTTCTGCCTTCACAGAAGGCAAAGTTTCTTTTCTTTCCTTTTCTTTTATTTTTTTTTATAACAAAGTAGTCATTCAATTATTTATTCACGTCCTCCACACTAGATGTGGACCCGTGTTTATGTATTTCTCATTCATCATTATATTCCCAGCACTAGGTCAGTGTCTGGATTATAGTCACCACTCAAGAATATCTGTTGATTGAGAGATAAACAAACTTCATAAGCACAGAGAAAAATTTGGTGGTTGTCAGAAGGGAGAAGGTGAGAGGAATGTGTAAAATAGGAGAAGGGGATTAACATTTTAGGATAGAAGCAAATTTCTTAAACAGGACACACAAAGCATCAACCATAAAAAAAGACTGATGAGGTGGACAACATTGAAATTAAAAACTTCTGTTCATAAAAAAAAAACACATTAAGACAATGAAAAGGCCAGGCCAGACTGGGAGATGATGGTTGTAATACATACAACTGGCAAAGGACTCACATCCAGATATATAAAGAATGATCCAAATCAGTGAGAAATAAAGATTGGCAAACCAAACTTAAAAAAATGGCCAAGAGGCTAGAAAGTACTAATGAGGGCAGCAGAAAAGCCTACTGACAAGTAGACAAATGCTCCACCTCCTTTTTAGGGAAACATACTGGAAGCATGAGGAGATGGCCCTGAGCACCACCAGAGTGGTCAAAACTGCAAAGCTGACCAGGATGTGAAGCAGCTTTCTGAAGCCTTGATGGTGTGTGAATGGAAGAACATTTCTGAGCACTGCCTGCATTTGCTGCACAGCTAAACACTGGCATACCCAGTGATTCCAGAACTAGGCGTGCCCCCAGAAAATGCATTCACATGTGCACCAGAAGACACATACAAGAATCCTGCAATAGCATTATTCATAATTCCATTTGTATGAAACTTAAAAATCAAGAAATACTAATCAGGACAGTGATGACTTTGGGGGAGAAGTAGTGTACTTCAAAGGTACTTGGTCTAGATGGTGGTCACCAAGGTGTGTTTATTTTGTGATAATTCAGTAAGCTGTAAAACTTGTGACTTGTATACATTTATATATGTGTGTTATATTTCAATAAAATGTTAAGAAAAGTTTTAAATACTAATTGAATAATGAATGGATTAACAAATGAATATTAAGCAAGGTTTCTTTCTGATTTAACTGGGCATCAGCTGGACTTTGGCACTGTCCCTTACCATGATTAGTGAGGTTGTTAGTAAGTGCATGACCTGGGTTTGTAAATTGTACTTGTTTGTTGCATTGATGTTTGCCTATAGTGATTCTTCGTTTGTTTGTAAAATATTAACCTTGGGCTGAAATTAGCAGATACATTTTTTGCAAACTACTCCTAGATTTTAAAGCTTAAAAAAATTGAAATGTATGGTTTTTTAATGTCTTCTTGAGCTCTCATGATTGAGTTTTGATCACATTTTAGAGTAGGTAACACATGGTTTAAAAAAAGACAAAAGAAAGAAGATTCCCATTCTTAAAGCTCATCAGCTCAGACAGAGGAGCAGATGTCCATTTCAGGCCAGAGAAGATAGGGAATGTCCTTGAAACAAAAGGAGTTTTGGCACCTGCATGGGAATATTCTTTCAGGGTCCTGTTCTGAGGTAGACTAACCAATAATTGGCTCCAATTATCATAACCATTAACCAGTAAATGAATGAGGAAGAAGGCCCCACATATAAGAAAAATAACCTGGGTCTATTAAGAGGAAGAACAATGAAAGAGTCAGTGTCCCCTTTATTAGCGTCATCTGGCAAACTGTGTTTATTAGGCAGAATACGCTTATTTAGATATCATCATCCAACATGTCAGAAGGGGGACTATTAGCCCCGTGAGTGGCCAAACATATTCTGTCAAGGTCAGAATCCTGATTTAGGGTCAGGAAGGCCTCGACATAGGGTACCTCAGTCAATTTGCCCTTTTTCCTGCAGAACAGATCTAAATGGTAGATTATACTGAAACTCAGCATCTCATGAATTGGCCATTTTTCCTCATCTAATAAGGAGTACGAAGGCCATGAACGGTTACAGAGAAAATCAGTTTTGTCTTTCTTAAATCTTGTGATCTGAAATGATGCTAGTGGGTTAAAAGACATCCCAAGGGAGAGACCTTGGGGACTGAAGAAGATCCCATGTTCCTAGAGAAGCAGAGAAGGTCCATTAACAAGAAAATACCCCATACTCCCCTGTGACATCCTATGCAAGATATATGTCAGAGGTTCCCAGTGTCAAAGTGACTGGAGGTATGCCTAGAACAAAACTGCTGTGAACACTTACAGACTTGTAGGAGGGATGCTGTTGCCCCCCACCTCCCCATAGCATTCTAGACTACAAATTGATGCTGGTGAATTCACTGAAATACCATGACATGCCATGAAGAACCTGCCATTTTTAACCTATGGAAAACAATACATGTTTTATGAGGAAAAATTACCCAACATTGTGATTCAAGCTGTGATTAGAGGACACTGATTAAAAATTGTAAAGATAGAAATCCATCATGGTCTAAGTAACATCCCAACGCATGTAGTCTTTACAGTCAACTTCCCTAGGTGTGGTCTAAAGTGGGTGAAGAGAATGGGAGATAGGCTCCCAGTTAGATGATAGGTACACTTTTGGAGAGCACAGAATAATGTTTAACTTGTTGAATCAGTGTATTGCCATCTGAAAAATAACATTGTCAATTACACTCATAAAAATGAGTCATAAAAAATTAAAATAAATTAAGTTTTACCTTATTAGAGGTTTTTAGGAAGTGGGTTTAATACTTTCTACCAACCGGTACATTAGAAATTCACAATTAAGGGCACCTGGGTGGTTCAGTTGGTTGAGCAACTGCCTTCTGCTCAGGTCATGATCCTGGAGTCCTGGGATCGAGCACTGTATCAGGCTCCTAGCTCCACAGGGAGTCTGCTTCTACTTCCTTTTTTTTTTTCCCCACATTTTTCTTTTCTTTTTTTTATTTTTTTTTTCATTTATTTATTTTCAGCATAACTATCATTATTCTGCTTCTACTTCTGACCTTCTCCCCTCTCATGCTCTTTCTCACTGTCTCTCTGGCAAATAAATTAAAAAAAAAAATTAAAAAAAAAAGAAATTCACAATTACTTTTACCTTACCATTGTTTTAAAGCCTAGTTTTTTGTCTGGAAGTGTTTTGAAAGCACTTGAAGGTATTATGTGCTATTATATTGTATGCTAACAGCTATTATATGGCTGTTAAAGTAAAGCTAAGTGCAATCTTAACACCCCACTAGATAATTTATATTTTAAGCAAGAAAAGTCAAGCAGAGAAAGACAACTATCATATGATCTCCCTGATATGAGGAAGTGGTGATGCAACATGGAGGCTTAAGTGGGTAGAAGAAGAATAAATGAAACAAGATGGGATTGGGAGGGAGACAAACCATAAGTGACTCTTAATCTCACAAAACAAACTGAGGGTTGCCGGGGGGAGGGGGTTTGGGAGAAGGGGGGTGGGATTATGGACATTGGGGAGGGTATGTGATTTGGTGAGTGCTGTGAAGTGTGTAAACCTGGTGATTCACAGACCTGTACCCCTGGGGTTAAAAATATATGTTTATAAAAAATGTGTGGGCATGGCCAGTGAATAGAGTTTGTTAAAAAATAGCTGGACTGTGAGCCTGAGTGTGTGGGTGGGGGGAATGAAGTTTGCTCTTTGGTGTCTTTCCTGCAATGTCTCCAGGTGTTTTTCCAGTGTCCTTCAGGAAAATCTTCCCTATGCTTTGTCATTCCTTCCCCTCCTCTTCCAACATGGGATCCAAGGGCCAGCATTCAAGGGAGATAAGCTTTCTGGCCCAATCATGGGGGGCCACTGTTGAATCCAAGGTCCCCTTCCTTCTCCTCTTTCATCCTGAGTTGTGTGGAGCTGGGGGCTGGGCTGGGCCTGAGGACTGGGGTGTGTGTCGGGGGCAGTGCTGGTGCAGCTCCAGCACTCCTACTTCTAGAAAGTTCCTGGAATAAGGATTATTACATGGTAGGGCTCATGTCTTCCTTCATCTCTGTTGCATGTGTGAGAATGAAGTGTCATAAAAACAACTTGTTTTGTTTTGTTTTGTTTTGTTTTGTTTTCCCCTCTGTTCTTGTATAGAATTCCCCTAATGTCCCTCAGGCCTTGAAGAGTCTCCCTGTTAGGCAGGGAAAGTTGGTGGCACTGGGGAATGGACCTGGAGGCTAATATTGGTCCTTGTTCATTCATTATTTTTTCAATTAAGATGGGTTTTCTCAATATTCCTGACTCTAAGTGGATATTGGCAGAAATGCACATCTGGGGATAATAGCATGGGATGTGTTCAGGTATATGTAGATGTCATGGGTTTACCCAGAGTCTTAATATGTCCAACCAGATATCTGGGCAGAAACTTGCATGCATTGATGGGTCAGTCTTTGTTTCATTAAAACAAATGTAGGAGATCATTTAGAACAATCAAAAGTGAACACAGGCTGAGACACTTTGCTGGGAGCAAGGCAGTGTCATTGCTCCTAAGCAGGAAAACGCTAGGGAGCAGCAGGACAGGGTGTGTGTGGTAGGATCCACAGTGTCTTCCCTGTTCCTCTTCCAGCTGCCTGCTGGGGGCTCTACAGGACAGTGCATCCCCTACCCCTCCCTGTGTCTCCCTGAGGTGGGTGAGAGCACCAGGGAGCTCTGCTGGTGTCTCTATCTGTCCTATTTTGGAGGCCCTGGCTCTAGAAAGATTCTTGTGATCTTCCAACTGCTAGTAGTATCTAAATTTTAAGAAGATTTCCCAAATGTAAACAAGAACAAGGGACCATGATGCTTGTCTAATGAGGTTATGTTTTAGAAAATGAAAAATGTGAATTTCACCATGAAAAGTTTGAAAATAAATTTGCCCCAATTTCTTGTTTCCTGGCTTTGTTGGTATCCCAGCAGTAACTCTCCAATAAATTCAATGCACCCACAGCTATTTACAGGGTATGGAGTATGTGTTAGGAGCAGTCTATGTACAAAGCTGACAGAATCCCTATCTTCACAGAGTTTACATTCTGTCAGGAGACAGCAAACCACAATGCCATATAATCTACATGTATTAGAGAAGTGAGGAGCATGGGACAAAGAAGTAGAGCAGGTGGGACAGTTGTGGGGACAGGAGTTGCTGTGGGCAGGCAGTGGTGCTCCATAAGGTGACCAGTGTAGGCAGTGAGGTAGGAACACAGATGTGGAGGAGGTGGGGTACCAGCCTGTGAGGATCCCAATGGAAAGAGTGTCTCCACAGGGAAGAAAATCCTGGGTAGAGTTGGCAGAGTGCTTGGATGATCAAGGAGCAGAGGAGGCAAGTATTGGCTGGAGCAGACTGAATGAGAAGGAGAGAAGCAGGAGTAGAGAGTCAGAGAGCTCTGTGAGGTCTTCCTCTTGGGATTTCAGACCATGTGGGGAACTAGGGAGCCATTGCAGGGCTTTGAGTCAAGTAAGGACATGGTTTTACCTATAGGTTAAAAGGGTCACACACATGGGGTTGCAGAGAGCATAGTCCCAGGGAGACTAGGCACTGTCATCCCCCAGGTGAGACCGATAACTCAGCCACATTTGAGTAGCACAGGAGGTGATAAATTGCTCTTCAGAGGTCCAGCAGGGCTGTTCCTACAGAAGATTGTTTCATGGCTTGTCCACCACTCCTCAGAAGTCCAAGGGCTGTCAGGGGTGGTGGTGGAGGGAACCTTCTGCTGTAGCTAGTACTGATTTGCTGCCTATCACCTACAGAATAGGGGAAGATTTTAATGGAAGCAGCTGTGGGCTCCAGTTTTCATTGCACATGGAATTCAGTAGAGGAAAAACACATGTACAGAAATAATGAACTTGGGAGCAGGTGTGGGGAAGTTGCTGGGTGTGGACCCATGAGCAGAGAGTTCCCACCTAGGCAACAGTAGTGCTCTTTGGTGCATTTTCAGTCGTATCCCAAGAGGAGGCAGGTTAGAGCTGTGGTTCCCAGAGTGTGGTCCCTGGAACACCAGTATCAACATCCCCACCACCTCCTTAGAAATGCACATTCTTGGACCCACTCCAGAACTACTGAAACAGGAGCTCTGAGGGTGGAGCCCAGCAGTCTGTGTTTCATAGGCCTTCCTGGTGATTGTGATGCCTGTGGAAGGTTAGAACCATTGCGTTAGAGTCCTTTATGGAAGAACCACCTGGAGCCAGGAGCACAGGCTGCTGAGGAGTCTTGTTGACACCATTTCTGGGTCTCAAAATTGTAAGATGATCTTTCCCTGATTCAGAATGGTCAGAGCTGAGTCCCTGCCTGACACTTAACTCCTCCTACCTGGGACTTCCAACTGACAGTTTGTTCCCTGCCCCTGGCCTTTCTCACTCCTATGTCTGTGTCTACAACAGAGTTCATGGCCTCACTGGTGAAGACCTTCCTCACCAGGGAGGAGGCAATCTTGCACATCCATAATGTCCAGGCTATCAACAACAGGCTGTGTGCCTGCTTCTTTCGACAAGGAAACGTCTGTGAATCTGTCTGTTCGGAGGTGAAGGTGACAGATGGGCTGTTGACCTATATTAGGTCCTGCGGTATTAGAGTTAGGAGCCACCTCAGAGCCAAGTAAATCAGCCCCTTATTTTTCAGATAAAGGAAAGGAAGTCTTTCACTTATTCAGATTCAGTTATTCAGTATAAATATAGAGAACCCGTACTAAGTACCAGGTTCCCTTTTAGATACCTGGACACATCAGTGAACCAAAGAACGGTCTCTGCACTGCAGCATTTATATTCTAGAGGCAAAAAAACAGATGCATGGATGGGGGCTAAAGGATGTTAGATGTTAATGAGTAGGCATTTTGAAGAGTGGATATCTGAGGGTGAGAGTTCCAAGAAGAGGAACATGCATGTGAAACACTTGAGGAAGGAGGGTGGTTTCTGAGTCTGTGCACACACAGAGTCCACATAGTTGGTAAGAAAGGTGAATGGGAGGATGGGGAGAAGTGACAATCCTGGAATAAAGAGGTGTTCCTGGTCCATGGGCACAGAGAAGAGATTGATCATGAAAAGCTCATGAGGAGGTCACACTTGAGCAGGTACCTGAGTGAAGCACATAGTGTTCCAAATAGTCCTGCAGGTTGATGAACTGGACTGTGAGGGGCACAGAGAGCATGGTTACTGTGGTTATTACAGTTAACCAAATAGTCCAGAGACTGGAATGCATGTGCTCTGTGGGGCACAGGTATGGAATTTAGGCTGGAAGTGCACAGGGATTTTGTTGGGTAGGGGTGGAGGCAGACATCAGCGTAGAGAAGTCTTTGTGTGCTGTGTAATGGAGTTTCGATGCAGACCTAAGGAAAATTTAAACAGAACTGTGCAGGAGTTTGCTTTAACAGCATGAAGGATGGAGACTGGAGGCATGGATGTAGTTACATAGAGGAAGTTTGGCTGTCTGACTCTGTGTAGGGGCAGCTGGGTAGAAGAGGAGGCGACTGGTTTCACAGAGGTTTGGAAAGCAGACTCAACTGAGTGTGAAGGTTTGGGGACAGAGTTTAGAGGTGGGACAGAAGACTACAGAGAGTCAGAGGGCTCACAGAATGTAAGGAAGGCTGAAGGATTGGGGATATTTTAATCATTGTCCTATCACAGATGGGTCCAATCATGAATTAGTTCAGGATTTGAGTTGGAAGTATCTGTGAGGAATGTCAGAGCTAACCCCCAGGGATGTGGATGTTAGGGAAACAGCTCAGGAGGTATGTAGGGTTGTCAATGGTAGAAATGATGACCAAGTGGCAGTGGGTGTGCAAGAGTGTGTGAGGTGAGAAGAGCAGAGAAGGATGGATCCTGGGACCAAATTCCTCCTTCTGTCACTCCAAAGGATGGACCGCTACCCTCATGTTCAGGGAGAGGAGCCCGCACTCTGTGCCTGCAGCAGTCCCTGTGCACTTTCCTTCTGTTCCCTGAGTTAGGGCTACTGTTTTGCTCCCTGTAGAGGCCACTCCTCAAAGAGACCCCAGAATGCAATGCTGTCCCTGGAGCTGTGCGCAGAAAGACTCTGCTGGGATTCCTGGATTCTCCAGCTTCTCTCTTGCAGGTATGGGCTCTACTCCTCAAGTGCACATCCAAGCAGCAGAGGAGGATGGGGTCCAAGTGCTGCGCATGGCCTTGGGGTGGCTTCTGAAGCCTCAGATATAGTGGAGAGTCTCAGAAGCTAGAAGTTCCTGATATTCTCTGAGATATATGCCCAAGACAGTGGGAGGCTGTTTAGTTTGGAGGCTTCTCTGGTGGGTGAAGAACAGCTCTTCAGGCAATGTGATCTGCCGTGTCTTCAGCCTCATTCTGGGCCAGGAGAAGGCAATGGCTCTTTTCATTTCAAGTCAGTGCCCTTTCTAGGAGGGAGGGGCAAGTGTTCCTGGGTATGCTTGGCTGGTCTGTTCTGGTCCGTGTCCCTGACAGGGTCTCTGGCTGGGCACAGAGGCCTTCTTTCCTAGGGCCTCTCCTTGGAAGCCAGCTTTCACAGTGAGCCTGAACTTGCTGATGTTCTTAACCCTTGGGACTGCCTACCACACCAAGAGAGAACATACCACAAAGTGGCAGGAGGTGCAGGAACAGGAGAAACTGCATGAGGACAAGCAAAAGGACCAGAACACAAAGGAAAGTGTTCTGAATGCCAGAGGTAAGGCAGGAAAGGGGCCATGGTCTGTGAATGTGGAAGCTGGTATGGAGGAAAAGTGGACAGGAAGGCCCTTGGCCTGAGTAGGTGGCCAAGTAGTTTCATAGAGGACAGTTGGGGCTGTGGAGGCTGGAGGGGTCTGGAGTTAGATCTTATTATAGGATACAGAGAGATATTCTGGTGGGTTCTGCAGGTGCAGTCTTTGCTGTTCTTAGTGATGGGAGTTCATGCCTATCTTTCAATTTCTTTCAGATGATCTGCAAGCAGTTCTTGGAAAGTTCTGTTCTTTCTCCAGAACTTTCTGCATCCCCTTTGTAGGAGGTGTTCTGGTTCTCACCTTCTGTTTCCTGTGTTACCTTTAAGACTGGAGGAAATCTATTTACCTGGCTGGTGAGTGACTTTCCAGATATCTTTTGTCTTCCATCTTAATTAAGCCAAGAGGTATCCCCTCTCCTTGTTTCATGCAGAGGCATGTGGACCCTTCCCTGGGGGCAGAAGTGGAAGCTGGTGGGAGGCAGACCCCACTCCGTGAGCTTTCCCGAATCTATGCCAGTGTTTCCTACACAGTGCTTGGGAATCTGGGGGTGATGGTGGTCCCTGGAGTCTGTTGTACATCTTGGCTTTATTCTAATACTGACCTACCCACCATATTGATTGCTTTTTAGCCTTTAATATAACTAGTTCTGTTAGCACGTGGAATCTGAAAGCCAACTGCTCTGAAATTTCATTAAAGAAGGTATAAAAATAAATGGGGTTCATTAAACAAAGGAGTGGTCCTGACCACATAATACCAACTGGGTAGAGTGTGTTTTCTCCAGTTCCTGGAAGTTGTGGTCACAAAGTGGTGGGTAGAGGACTGGAAAGACTATGTGTGAGAGTGCGGTGGGATGAATTGTCAATGCCCCCAAATAGCGATGTGTTATCTAAGATTGGCCACCTTTACCCCAGAGCTCACCTCACATCCCTGTCCTGAAGTCATCCTCCCTTTTGACTTCTTTCTTAAATATCTCTGTTATCGAAATCACTGAATGTAGTAATAACTTTTTTACAATTATGGAATAATGTATATTTTATTCCCTCAAATATTTTCCTATATTGTATAATTCTCAGTTAATAGGTGCAAAATCCAGTGCAAGTAGAATAAGTTTTTTTTTTTTTAAGGTTTTGAGGCAAATGAGAGCTAAATGACTTGGCGAAGGACTCAAAATGGCTGTGGACAGGAGTGAAACTCAGCCTGCAATGCAGACTTCCTGACCTGTGGTCCAGGGACTTTCCCTCAATACCCTGCTGTCAGCACGTGGCAGGAGGTCATCTCCTCTCCAGATTTTCCCTGCTCTGCAGCTAGTGTCACCTATATTCCAGAGGGCAGACAAGGGTCTGTAGATGAATGCTGAGCAGGCTTGTTCTGACTGAGTTCTCACCAGGGTGTGCTCCCTTTCAGCCAGGAGGAAGGCACAGCTATATGCAGGTAAGTAACTCTGGGGTTCCTGGTGGCCTTACCTCCCCAGCCTCAACTCTGCCCCATTCTGTGTCATGTACCCCACATCAGGACAGGGTTGGTGTACATGCTGTCCTTGTCACTTCTGTCTTCTTCCTCTGGAAGACTGCAGGGACTGTTCTTGGGAACACAGATCTGCCTCCATTCTGACCCATTCTCTACTATAGGTGGCTGTTGGGGTTAGCAACACCCTCTGAACACACATTTTTAACTGATTATTTTGGTTTGTTCAATGTCAATAAAGGGGTCATTTATAAGGAGAGTCTGGAAAAGGGTAGTGATTGTATAGATTAGAAATTCCTATGTCAAAAGATTTCAGAAATCATGTTTGCCTGCTTAGTACTTAGGTCTTCCTAAGTGGATTCTTGGTCCTGAATCCATTTTCCCCTGAAATTCCTACTTTTCATAGATCTAAGTTTGGTTTTCCTGCTTCTTGCTGGTCCCATGTTCTTCATTTCACTTTCTCATGCACTGACTCCTTGTCCAAGCTGGGTTTTTTCCTTTAAACTTCTTAGTTGCTGAGGAATTAAATGCTTTAGAATAGGTGTTCTGAATGTGAGATCTAGAACCCCCTGGACAGTTATGGATTCCTGGGAGTGGGGTCTGTGAACCACCCTCAGTATATACAAAATCTTGTATATATATTTGTGTAGCTTGAAGAATAAAATATTTTAAAATATATTACACTGCAATCTATAGTACATGTTTAATATATAACATTATGATAGATGATGTGTATAGATTTCAAAAACAGTCACTAATGATTGTTCCCAACCATTGTCATTCCTTTTAGGAAAATATTGCACTTGCCTGATGGGCTCCACCTTGTTTGGGTCTATTAGGGGCAATGTGTGAAGTTTGTAGAAGGACACATCTAGAGGAGTGAGAATTGTTTACCACAGAAAGGTGGGGAGCAAATCAGGGAAGGGAAAGCTGGTAGGGAAGAGAGGAGGAGATAAGAAGGAAAGTAGAGAGCCTGTGATTCCTCTTGGAGAGATTTTGGGCAGCTCAGAGCAGGGGAAGTGAGACCAGAAATCGCAGTCACAGTTGTTAAATTGGGAAGTACTACAAGGGTGTGCAAGGTATTTGGGTGCATGAAAAGTAATAAACTTTGACATCTGTCTGAGACATTTCTAAAAAGACATATTTATTTTAATTATCTGAGTTTGCTTCTGATAATGGGACCATCTCAATCTTCTAGTGGAATTGGGACCAGATTATGATCAGGGTGATCCTAATGCAATGAGAGTTTATCTAGAGCATCTTTTAACAATGGGGTGGGTTAAGATCTGGGCCCTTTGAACCTGTGTAACATGTGGTCTTCTGTGTTTGGCTGTTTGTGTTCAGCCTCAAGGATAATGACTGTGACAGCAGAGAAGGGGGAGCCATGGGTGAAGGAGGCCTGGGGGCCAGATGTATGAGGAAATCCCTTCACAGGGCCTTACTGGTTCTTGGGATTTATTTGTTAAAAATGGGGATCAACTATTCTTCTTTTAGCATCTCTCCCTTCTCTATTGAACTGAAGCACATGTGTTTCAAACTATACCTTGTAACAGACTCTTAACTCTAGAGAAGAAAGTGAGGATTACTTTCTAGGTTGGCTAGATGAGGGACAGGGATTAAGGAGGGCACTTGTGATGAGCGCTGGGTGTTGTATGTAAGTGATGAGTCACCAAATGCTCCACTTGAAACTAATACTACACTGTATGGTAACTAACTGGAATTTAAATAAAAACTTGGAAAGAAAAAGAAGCCTATATGGGAAAATAATGTGAACTTTGTATACCTTTTTATTTTGTCAAGAGAGACACCCTTACAGTATATCAACATTTTCACATTGATGGGCTCATAGTGTGAGGTGAACTAATGTCTGATTTCATCTTATTCACGAAATTGGGAAAATAATCCATAATGAAAGACTTGCTATGGAATTGAAGTGAAGAATGCTCTTAAGCCTCTGAAATGGATCGCGTAGCTCTGGATGCATTGTAGGGTCTCAGAATGGAATGCCAACTCCCTTTTTTCTTTTTCTTCTCCTTCTCCTTCTGATTCCTCTTCTTTGCTAATGCGTATCAGTATTTATATAGAAATGTGTTCACTGGGAGTCAACTAATCTCTCAGTGAAGAACAAGTAAACAAAGTTTTTTTTTTTCTCAGGGTCTCAGGGGTCAGCCCATTTTAAGTGATCTGTTTCCATCAAGCAAATCAACACAGACAGAAAAGCCCATTTATCTGAATAAATCTGTGTAAGTGGGAGTGGTGCTCACAGAATTACATCCCAAGTGTTCAAGAAAATGGCATTTCCTTATTTTTATGAAAGTTCTAATTTTGTTGCGGAATCTTTGCCCTATTGGAGGTAACAGCTCTCCCAGACATGTCTCCCAGACATTTCAGTCTTCTGACATTCGGAAGTTTTGCTTTGATCAGTTAGCTTCCTTTGTCTTCCCAACAGGGAGTATGAAGGTTTAAAGAGTTTATGTGTCCTTGGGCCACTGGGGGAAGAGGGCCCTGTGGTCTCCTCTTGCTCAACTCAGGACCTCAGGCTACAGAAGGTAACTTGATCTGGTCATAGGACACTTGGGCTTGGGGTTCCATTTAGGTGTTTGGGGACATTGTTTTCTCCCTCTGTCCCAACCCTATCTCACGTTCCTTAACTGTTATCACATCTCTAATGTTCTCATTTTTGCAACAATTTCATAACTTCTGAGGCATTGGACATGGCCATATTTGGAAACTATCACATAATGTGTCTCCTGGTGCTTTTGATCTCTGTGAGGTATTACAGAGAGAAATAGATGAGTAAACCCAATACTTCTGGGTTTCCCCATACATAGAGTGATGATATTCCTCTCAATACTCCATTGAAAAGGGAAGCAAATTCATTAGTGTCTGACTTCTCATTGTATGTATGTCATTCCTTCTTTGAACTTCTTTCTCTACCTTCCTTGACATCTCTCTGTTGCCTCCTGACTGGGCCGGATTTCTCTAATGGAGTATCCAGAGTTCTCCTCACCCATGGCTGATAGTCATCCTCAAAGTGCAGCTCCACCAAGGAGCATTCTCTGTATATTGTCAGCCTACAAGATCAGTTCATTCAGTTAAATAAATGGAGGCCTCAATAATTTTTTTTTTTAGCATTGATATCTTTTTTTATATTTTTATTGTGTTATGTTAGTCACTATACAATACATCCTATTCTTTAATTTATTTTTTATTTATTTGTATCATAACAGTATTCATTATTTTTGCACCCCACCCAGTGTTCCATGCAATCTGTGCCCTTTATAATACCCACAACCTGGTACCCCAATCTGCCATCCCCCACCCCTTCAAAACCCTCAGATTGTTCTTCAGAATCCATAATATCTCCTGGTTCACCTCCACTTCCAATTTCCCCCAACTCCCTTCTCTCTAACTCCCCATGTCCTCCATGCTATTTGTTAGGCTCCACAAATAAGTGAAACCATATGATAATTGACTCTCTCTGCTTGACTTATTTCACTCAGCATAATCTCTTTCAGTCCCGTCCATGTTGCTAAAAAAGTTGGGTATTCATCCTTTCTGATGGAGGCATAATACTCCATAGTGTATATGGACCACATCTTCCTTATCCATTCATCTGTTGAAGGGCATCTTGGTTCTTTCCACAGTTTGGCGACCATGGCCATCATTGCTATAAACATTGGGGTACAGATGGCCCTTCTTTTCATGACATCTGTATCTTTGGGGTAAATACCCAGGAGTGCAATGGCAGGGTCCTAGGGAAGCTCTATTTTTAATTTCTTGAGGAATCTCCACACTGTTCTCCAAAGAGGCTGCACCAACTTGCATTCCCACCAACAGTGGAAGAGGGTTCCCCTCTCTCCACATCCCCTCCAACACATGTTGTTTCCTGTTCTGCTAATTTTGACCATTCTAACTGGTGTAAGATGGTATCTCAATGTGGTTTTAATTTGAATCTCCCTGATAGCTAGTGATGATGAACATTTTTTCATGTGTCTGATAGCCATTTGTGTCTTCACTGGAGAAGTGTCTGTTCAGATCTTCTGCCCATTTTTTGATATGATTGTCTGTTTTGTGTGTGTTGAGTTTGAGGAGTTCTTTATATATCCTGGATATCAACCTTTTGTCAACCTTTGTACTGTACAACCTTTGTACAACCTTTTGTACTGTCATTTGCAAATATCTTCTCCCATTACGTGGGTTGCCTCTTTGTTTTCTTGACTGTTTCCTTTGCTGTGCAGAAGATTTTGATGTTGATGAAGTCCCAAAAGTTCATCTTCGATTTTGTTTCCTTTGCCTTTGGAAACATATCTTGAAAGAAGTTGCTGTGGCTGGTATCGAAGAGATTACTGGCTATGTTCTCCTCTAGGATTCTGATGGATTCCTGTCTCATGTTGAGGTCTTTTATCCATTTTGAGTTTAACTTTGTGGACGGTGTAAGAGAATGGTTGAGTTTCATACTTCTACATATAGCTGTCCAGTTTTCCCAGCACCATTTATTGAAGAGACTGTCTTTTTTCCACTGTATGTTTTTTCCTGTTTTGTCGTAGATTATTTGCCCATAGAGTTGAGGATCCATATCTGGGCTCTCTACTCTGTTCCACTGGTCTATGTGTCTGTTTTTATGCCAGTACCATGCTGTCTTGGTGATCACAGCTTTGTAATAAAGCTTGAAATCAGGTAACGTGATGCCCCCAGCTTTATTTTTGTTTTTCAACATTTCCTTAGCAATTCGGGGTCTCTTCTGATTCCATACAAATTTTAGGATAATTTACTCCAGCTCTTTGAAGAATGCTAGTGGAATTTTGATCGGAATGGCATTAAAAGTATAGAGTGCTCTAGGCAGTATAGACATTTTAACAATGTTTATTCTTCTGCTCCAAGAGCATGGAATGGTCTTCCATCTTTTTGTGTCTTCTTCAACTTCTTTCATGAGTGTTCTGTAGTTCCTGGAATACAGATCCTTTACCTCTTTGGTTAGGTTTATTCCCAGGTATCTTATGGTTCTTGGCGCTATAGTAAATGGAATCAATTCTCTAATTTCCCTTTCTGTATTTTCATTGTTAGTGTATAAGAAAGCCACTGATTTCTGTACATTGACTTTGTATCCTGCCACCTTGCTAAATTGCTGTATGAGTTCTAGTAGTTTGGGGGTAGAGTCTTTTGGGTTTTCCATATAAAGAATCATGTCATCTGTGAAGAGAGAGAGTTTGACTTCTTCATTGCCAATTTGGATACCTTTTATCTCTTTGTTGTCTGATGGCTATTGCTAGGACTTCTAGTACTACGTTGAACAAGAGTCGTGAGAGTGGGCATCCTTGTCGTGTTCCTGATCTCAACAGGAAGGCTGCAAGCTTTTTCCCATTGAGGATGATATCTGCTGTGGGTCTCTCATAGGTAGATTTGATGAAATTCAGAAATGTTCCCTCTATCCCTATACTTTGAAGCGTTTTAATCAGGAATGGATGCTGGATTTTGTAAATGCTTCTTCTGCATCAATTGAGAGGACCATGTGGTTCTCTCTTCTCATATTAATTTGTTCTATCACATTGATTGATTTGCAAATGTTCAACCATCCTGTATCCCAGGGATGAATCCCACCTGGTCATGGTGGATAATTTTTTTAATGTGCTGTTGGATCCTGTTTGCTAGGATCTTGTTGAGAATCTAGCATCCATATTCATCAGTGATATTGGTCTGAAATTCTCCTTTTTGGTAGGGTCTTTGTGTGGTTTGGGCAGGGTAATGCTGGCTTCATAGAAAGAGTCTGGAAGTTTTCCCTTGCTTCAATTCTTGAAACAGCCTCAGGAGAATAGGTGTTATTTCTTCTTTGAAAGTTTGGTAGAATTCCCCAGGGAATCCGTCAGGCCCTGGGCTCTTGTTTTTTGGGAGGTTTTTGATCACTGCTTCAATCTTTTTATTAGATATTTATCTATTCAGGTTGTCAATTTCTTCCTGGTTCAATTTTGGGAGTTTATAGTTTTCCAGGAATGCATCCATTTCATCTAGGTTGCTTAGCTTCTTGGCATATAACTGTTGATATTAACTTCTGATGATTGTTTCTACTTCCTTGGTGTTCGTTGTGATCTCTCCCTTTTCATTCATAATTTTATGAATTTGGGCTTTCTCTCTTTTCTTTTGGTTTAGTGTGGTCAATGGTTTATCGATCTTATTGATTCTTTAAAAAAAAACCAGCTTCTAGTTTCATTGATACGTTCTACTGTATCCCTGGTTTCTACCTCATTGATCTCAGCTCTAATCTTGATGATTTCCCTTCTTCTGTGTGGAGTTGGTTTGACTTGTTCTTGATTCTCCAGTTCTTTAAGTTGTAGAGACAGACGCTGTGTTCTGGATTTTTCATTTTTTTGAGGGAGGCTTGGATAGCTATGTATTTCCCCCTTAGGACTGCCTTTGCTGTATCCCATAGGTTTTGGACCAAAGTGTCTTCATTCTCATTGGTTTCCATGAATTGTTTCAGTTCTTCTTTGATCTCCTGGTTGACCCAAGCATTCTTAAGCAAGGTGGTCTTTAGCTTCCAGGTGTTTGAGTTCCTTCGGGACTTTTCCTTGTGATTGAGCTCCAGTGTCAAAGCATTGTGATCTGAGAATATGCAAGGAATAATCTCAGTCTTTTGGTATCGGTTGAGTCCCGATTTGTGACCCAGTATGTGGTCTATTCTTGAGAAGTTTCCATGTGCACTTGAGAAGAATGAGTATTCTGTTGTTTTAGGGTGGAGTGTTCTGTCTGTATCTATGAGGTCCCTCTGGTCCAATGTGTCATTCAATGCTCTTGTTTCTTTATTGATTTTTCTGCTTCGATGATCTATTTCTGAGAGAGGCGTGTTAAGATCTCCTACTATTAATGTATTCATATCAATATGACTCTTTATCTTGATTACCAGTTTTTTTATGTAATTGGCTGCTCCCATATTGGGGGCATAGATATTTACAATTTTTAGATCATCTTGGTGGGTAGTCCCTTTAAGGATTATGTAGTGTCCTTCTGTATCTCTGACTACAGTCTTTAGTTTAAAATCTAATTTATCTGATATGAGAATCGCTACCCCATCCTTCTTTTGAGGCCCATTGACATGAAAGATGTTTCTCCATCCCTTCACTTTCAGTCTGGGTGTATCTTTAGGTTCAAAATGGGTCTCTTGTAGACAACATATGGATGGGTCCTGTCGTTTTATCCAATCTGCAACCCTGTGCTGTTTTATGGGTGCATTTAGGCCATTCACATTGAGAGTGATTATTGATAGATACGTTTTTATTGACATCAAGTTACCTTTGAAGACTTTCTTTCTGTAGATTGTCTCTATATTTCTGTTCAATGCTATTCCTAGGATTTTTCCTCTTTTATAGAACCACCCCTTAATATTTCTTGCAGTGTCAGCTTGGTTGTCGCATAGTCTTTTAAGCCTTGCCAGTCTTGGAAACTCTTCATTTCTCCATCCATTTTGAATGTTAGTCTTGCTGGATAAAGTATTCTTGGCTGCATGTTCTTCTCATTTAATGCCCTGAATATATCTTGCCATCCCTTTCTGGCTTGCCAGGTCTCTGTGGACAGATCTGACATTATTCTGATGGGCTTTCCTCTGTAAGTAAGGAGCCTCTTTGTCCTAGCGGCTTTCAAGAGATTATATGTACAATTATGATTCCTCAATTTGACTATCAGGTGCCTTGATTTTTTTTGGAATGTATAATCTTGGGAGGAGATCTTTCAGTCTCTAGTACATGAATGCTGGTTCCATTCGCGTGATTGGGAAAATTTTCATGAAGATCTTGTTCCACTATATCTTCTAGACTTCTTTCTTTCTCTTCCCCTTCAGGGATTCCAATAATTCTGACGTTGGAACCTTTCATGGTATCATTTATTTCCCTGATTCTGTTTTCATGGTTTCTAAGCTGTTTGTTCCAGGCTTCCTCCTGATCTTTTCTCTCTATCTGTTTGTCCTCCAGATCACTAATTCTATCTTCCGTCTCAGTTACCCTAGCTTTGAGAGAATTTAGATTAGATTGGAACTCATTGAGAGCATTGTGAACCTCACCCCTGGTAGCTTTTAACTCTGCCCTAACATTGTGAACATCATCTCTGGTTGCTTTCAGCTCAGCCCTAATCTATTCCGTTTGGTCATCCATGGCTTTCTCCAACCTAGCTATTGCCTGGATAATTGTTAGCCTGAATCCTCTTTCCGACATATTGTCTATGTTGATAGCCATTAGCTCTGTTGCAGAAGGTCCATCCTCTGTATTGTTCTTCTGTTAGGCATTTCTCCTCCTAATCATTTTGGTGAGAGACGACTGAACAGATGTAGCTGGATGTATCCACCGTGGTGCAGTCAAGGTGCACCCTGGAACACTTCTGAATAATCAGGATTCCCCACCCATATGAGAGACAAAAGAAAAGAAAAAGAAAAAAAGAGAGAGAGAGAGAGAAAGACAGGAAAGAAAGGAAAGATGAAAGAGAAAATTCAGCCCAAATGGGCCCCAAGGTAAGATTCATGACGTATACAAACAAAGACAGACAAACACAAAGACTGATAAAAGTATATGACAAGAGAAAAAAAAATATATATATATGCAAATAAAATAAGAACTTTGTCAAAAAGAACCCCAAGTGTAAGATTTATATACTATCAGGACAAACACAAAAACACAGAAACAGTGGTGGATGAAAAAGATGGGAGAGTGGTTATAAATTCTCAATGTGGGCAAGGAAGGTTGTTTTGATTCTTCCTGGATGTATCTTGATATCTTTGTTAAATGACTCAACTTTCCTAAGATAAAGGGGGATTAAAAATTGGCTTACCTATAGGGGTAGTATTGATAGGGTAACAGGGATTACTTTGACGTTTAACTCTATATGAATATTAGAAAATAAAAATAAAAAGGAATAAACTAGACTAAACTAAAGTGAAAAAAATTTAGAAAATAGAAATACAAAAGAAAAACACAGGTATATGTATCAAAAAGTTCAGGTTAGAAGGTTATTAAGGAATTTGAGGTACTGGACAGCTCACTGTGATGGTAAATAAGTTAAAAAATTATCTCTATAAAAAAAAATGAACCAGAATAGTGGGAATGAGTTAAAAATTAATGTTGTCCTATGAAGTAGTGGTGGTTGTTCTCTTGTGGTCTTTTTTTTTTTTTTTTTTTTCCTTTCTTAGTTGGTTTTCTGGGGGAGGGGCCTGCCACGTGCGTTTTCAGTCATTGATGTTCCCTGAGTTAAGTCCTCCCGCCCCCCTCAAGGGGGTGGGCTCTGAGGAAACTGGTTTTTTTTCAGACTTTTGTTCTCTGGCAGTTTTTATGTTTGTTCCTTTTTTTTTTTTTTTTTTTTTTTTTTTTTTTTCTCTCACCTTGACCGCTTTTGATGGTTTTTGTAGTTTTAGAGGAAAACAAACTGAACCCTTACCTCCCTCTCAGAGAGAAGCCTGAGTCTGGCTGCAGAGCCCAAATAAGTTCCCCTTTGGCCACTGGCAGAGCAGGTTCCAAGTCGTGGTCCCTGGGGATGCAGGATCTTCTGCTTGTACCCCAAACCACGGCAGCTGCGGCTGTCTGGGAAACTCCAGACCGCCAGAGAGGTTACAAGCAGTGATCGCACACTGAGATTTTCCTGCTGGTCCGGGCTGGGAGTGCCCTGTCTTTCTGGGTCTAAGAGCGCCCGGCTTGCACACACCTCTTTCAGGGGAGGCTGTGGGTCATGCACGCATTTCAGGCTCTGAGAATGGGGCGCAGGTCCGAAAGCACCAGGCTGGGCGTTCGCGCACCTCTTTCAGGGGAGATTTTGGGGCGCGCGTCTTAAGCTCTGAAACAATGGTGCAGGTCGTACCTCTTTCAGGGGAAGATGAGGGGCATGTGCATCTCAGACTCTATAGCAGGGCTTTCACGTTCTGCCATCAGGCGTGGCTCCCATCCCCTCACAGGAGCCAGACCCCACGCGTTCTCGGGCGCTCTGGTGGCTCAGGGACCAAGACCTGGTTTCTCCACCGCACTCTCTCAGGCTCAGCACCAGGGGAGGCTGTCCTGGTCCACTGACTTAAGCCCCTGTCCCTAGCCGCCCTGATTCCCACAGTTTCCCCACTGTGATCCTTTGCTCTTTTGGAGTGCTTTCAACCAGTCTCCAAGTTAACGCTGGTCCCCAGATACAGGGCACTCTCACTCCTATTAGGGGTGTTACTTTACAACCGGTCCCCTGGTGGCTCCCTCCCCCTTTTGTTTATCTTTCAATTTCAGTTCACTGTTCCCACTCTGCTTTACTGCCCACTGGTGTCTTCTGCCCCTGTAGAGATCCAGACGTGTATAATTCCGATCTCAGACTGATGTCATGGGTGATCGGAGTTCTTTGGTAGGTAATCACCTCACTTTAGGGTACAGGTTGAAAAGGCACCTTCTCCTACTTCCCCGCCATCTTGTCCCCCTGGCCTCAAGAATTTTAAAAGAAGTTTATTTATTTATATTAGAGAGACAGACAAAATGAGTGGGAGGAGGGGCAGAAGGAGACAGAGAGAGGGCGAGAATACTCGAGCAGACTCCCCACCAAGGGAAGAGCCCAACACAGAGCTTGATCCCATGACTGTTTGAGATCATGACCTGAGCAGAAATCAAGAGTCAGGTGCTTAACTGACTGAACCATCCAAACACCTCAGACAGAGAACTCAGAAATTTTGACCCTCCAATTCTTTCTTAAGAAAACTTAGCTTTCAGGGTAGATGTGTAGCTAGGGATTAAGAAAGCATAATTTGATACTGAAAACTGGGAATAGAATCTTATTTTCAGATTGTTACCCAACCTTTCAGTGGTGTTAAGTTTTATGGCCTGTCTTTCCTGGGAAGGGTGTAGTAGGATGGCTCCAAGTGTGTGTGTGTGTGTGTGTGTAAAAGAAATAAATTCATTGGTTGAATATTTCCAAAGCATATTTCCCTATAATTCTTGCATCACTGTATTTCAGATGCCTAGATATTGACATTGTTGTGTACAATCTCCTCAAATCTCTAGTTTTTATTAACTTTCGGGAAATGTGCTTCCCTTGTAGATTGGCAGAAGGAGAAGTTCCAGGCCTATGAGTTACCTTTATTTCTTTCTGGGTGTTTTTACTGCTGCCCGATGGCTGCTGACATCTCCTTCAGCTTGCTGTGGTGATACAGATGCTGGCACCATCAATGGTGGTGGGCTCGGATGGGGCAGTGAAAGTCATGTAGCTGGGATTGGTGGGTGTGAGTGAGATTGGATGCTAAAGAGATATCCCTCAGTCCATGGAGTATCGTCTGATCTTTAAGTGTCCTGTGACATATCTAACCCCCTAATCACTCTCATGGTTACTTCTCTTGTTTGGAGGGCTATGGGCTTGAGTCACAAGGCTCTAATCTCAAAAGGCTTAGCCCTCCCTGCAGCTAGGTGTCTTGGGTGGTGGTGGTGGTGGTGGTGTGCCTTCTTATAGGGCAGAGGAAGGCCTTGCATAATTGGCAACTCTCTCTGCAGTGTCTGGCACTCTAGATCCAGAGTCTACACAGCCTGACCTTGATGTCTCTGATAAAAAGACTGATATGATCTGGATGGACACATTTGAGGATACAGGAGAGACACAGCATCCTGGACTGTGAGCTCAAAACATCACAGTGATGTTATTGCAAGGTGAAGATCAACTATGGAAATTAAAATGACTGGGCCCTGGGGGTCTGTAGGGAAGGTGTGAAGAAGTAGGACTGGCACAAGAGTTCCCAGAAAAGGGGTTCTGGACTATGGGCACTTTGCCAATATATATTATTCCTGCACCATCACTGTGACTCAACTAATCCTTGTGCAAGTTTGCCACAGGGTAGGAGTTTTCCTGGACCTCAACAAAGGTGTTGTCTGCTTTTATAACATGACTGATAGCTTCCGCATTTTCTCCTTCCCTTTAGCTTCCTCCACTGGCTCTCTGTTTCTATACATCATGTCTAGATCAGGAGATGTGTCCCTGACCATTTTCTCTGTGGTGGGTGGGCCTGGGGAGGACCCTGTGCTTTATCCTTCTTTGGAAGAGACTGAGCCTTTCAGGGCAGGGATTCAGTCCAGGCTCTGGTGTTGATGGTGCTTCCCAAGGAGCCAAATCTTCATTAGTTTTTTGTAGCCCAGTGTTATATCCCCCTTAGGGCCCAACATAGTCTCAGACCCCTCATGGTGGTTCTTATTGGAGCTGCAGACTCCCTGAAGCAAAAGATTGAGGCTGGTCGTGGGTGAGCTGGTGTCCTGCCCTCCTGTTCTGGATACAGACTCCTGGTATAGTTATGAGAATAGTTAGTTTATACCTTATGCTCAGGTAGCAGAAGATAAAAGTTGACTCTTGTTTGAGCTGATTTGGGGTAGGCTGAATTTTACTACCAGAAGTCATGTTTCTTTTGGTAATGAAAATTATTTCTTTTAAAAAATTTTTAGTCATCATTTATATTTCATTTATATCATCAGTGCCCCTATGTAAATTCAGCAAAAAAATAAATTTATAAAGTGTCCTAGAGTTTCTTATTTCTTATTTATTTATAATTTTAAAAAAATTGTTCTCTAAATTTCAGTAGAGTTAATGTACAGGGTTAAATTAGTTTCAAATGTACCATATAGTGATTCAACAGTTCTATAGATGTCTCAGTTCTCATCATGGTAATTGTACTCCATAACGCCCCTCACATATTTCACCCATCCGTCACCCACCAACCACCAGTTTATTCCCTATAGTTGCATCTTTTGTGTTTGTCTCTTTTTTTCTTTTTTAGTGTGTGTGTGTGTTTTCATGGAGCCTTTATACTGTTTGATATGAAGGAGATGAGGGCTGAATGACTATGCATACTTTTTTTTTCCACTTGATTTTTTTTCTTAGTTATTTTTTTAAATTTATTTATTTTCAGCATAACAGTATTCATTGTTTTTTAAAACACCCAGTGCTCCATGCAATCCGTGCCCTCTCTAATACACACCACCTGGTTCCCCCAACCTCCAACCCCCCCCCAGCCCCTTCAAATCCCTCAAATTGTTTTTCACAGTCCATAGTCTCTCATGGTTCAACTCCCTTTCCAATTTCCCTCAACTCCCTTCTGCTCTCTAACTCCCCTTGTCCTCCATGCTATTTCTTATGCTCCACAAATAAGTGAAATCATATGATAACTGGCTCTCTCTGCTTGACTTATTTCACTCAGCATAATCTCTTCCAATCCCATCCATGTTGCTACAAAAGTTGGGTATTCATCCTTTCTGATGGAGGCACAATACTCCATAGTGTATATGCACCACATCTTTCTTATGCATGCATCCGTTGAAAGGCATCTTGGTTCTTTCCACAGTTTGGCAACCGTGGCCATTGCTGCTATAAACATTGGGATACATATGGCCCTTCTTTTCACTACATCTGTATGTTTGGGATAAATACCCAGGAGTGCAATGGCAGGGTCATAGGGAAGTTCTATTTTTAGTTTATTGAGGAATCTCCACACTATTCTCCAAAGAAGCTGCACCATCTTTCATTCCCATCAACAGTGTCAGAGGGTTCCTCTTTCTCCACATCCCCTCCAATACATGTTGTTTCCTATCTTGCTACTTTTGGCCATTCTAACTGGTGTAAGGTGGTATCTCAATGTGGTTTTAATTTGAATCTCCCTGATGGCTAGTGATTATGAACAATTTTTCATGTGTCTGATAACCATTTGTATGTCTTCATTGGAGAAGTGTCTGTTCATATCTCTGCCCATTTTTTTAATATTATTATCTGGTTTGTGTGTGTTGAATTTGGGGAGTTCTTTATAGATCCTGGATATCAACCTTTTGTCTGCACTGAATGACTCTGCAAATTAAACACAGCTTGAGTTGTGCAGAGGACCCAGAGGCTATGGGTGGGTCAGTAGCTCTATTTTGGGAAATGTGCACTCTGACCAGAGCCATTAGCCATCCAAAAATTTCTGGAGAAATGATGGTTGTTGGGTGTTTAAGAGGAGAGAAGTCTAATATTCTACTTTATATACTTCCTTTGCTGGGATGGATGAAACACACTTACCTGTCTGTTACTTGTGAAACTTGTGCTAGTTACTTCAGGCAATGAAGGATGTGGGTCTGAATTCCCTGGTGTGCCAACACCAGTTGGAAAGAACAGAACTGCTACAAGAATTAAGACATATATGAAGAAGAGAATTTTAGTCCCTTGGTGAGCTGCCAAAAGTTTTGACCTTGGACACTGTAGTGCTTCTCAGTATTTCCAACTCCAATGGTATAGGTGCACAGAAAACTACAGCAAAGATAAGGAAACCAGACTATTGAGGACTCAGACTTTCAGGTGAAGGTGTGTTCACTTCTAAGGTAGAGAACGCTGACCTGCTGTGGTTCTGGGAGAAATGAGAAGACACAGAATTAGAAGTGGAAGATGGAAGTCACAGATACCAGTTCCTGAATGTGACCAATAACGAAAAAAGTACTGTAGAAGCGTTGCATATTTTCTCCTTCTTATCATGTAGATGTGTTATTTGTCTTTATTTTCTACTTTCTTTCTGTCTCTTCTTATTAGGAATGTGATTTTATTCAGGTTACTGTTGGTGATACTTAAAATATTGTCTCTACATAACAGAATAGTCAAAGGGATTTTGACTGAACTTGAGGAATAAATAATATAACAGTGTTGGGTTCAATGTGTGTTTCATGTTGTAGAAAGAGAGAGCTTCTTCATTTGTAATGGTAGCTTTGTAGGTGGGTGAAAATGTGGATTTGTTGTGTTGTTATATGAAACTTCCAATGTGGGTAAATGGTGAATGTGGAATCTGAGGAACTAAAGGTATGGACTGTGCCCATTATCAACTTATTGCCTTTTGGATTCAAATATACCCTTTATTTGTCCTACTTGTTGATACTGGTGCTGGATCCCATAACAATTTCATTTTTCTCATGTGGAATAATACTGTTAGCCATGGTCAGTATAGTGCACCAGAGGGGAAACAGCCAGACATAGCAGAAGAAATAGTATGGGACCTCAACACCCCACTGTCAACAATGGATGGATTGTCCAGACAAACAACAACAAAACAAACAAACAGAAAACCAACAAGGAAACATTGGAATAAAACCACCTTTTAGAACAAAAGACATTTTTACAGAACATTCTGTCCAACAACAGATGTATACTCCTCTTACATGCACATGAAATATTCTCCATGTTAGATCATATGATGGAGCACAGAAATCGTAGCAAATTTAAGTAGATTGAAATCATATCAACCAACTTCTTTGACCACGACGGTATGAAGGTAGAAATGAACAAGAGGATATCAACCCTTTGTCTGTAGTATCATTTGAGAATATCTTCTCCCATTCTGTGGGTGGCTGCTTTGTTTTGTTGACTGTTCCCTTTGTTTTGCAGAAGCTTTTTACCTTGATGAAATGCCAAAAGTTCATTTTCACTTTTGTTTCCTTTGACTTTGGAGACATGTCTTGAAAGAAGTTCCTCTGGCCAATGTCAAAGAGGTTACTGCCTATGTTCTTCTCTAGGATTTTGACAGCTTCCTGCCCCATGTTGAGGTCTTTTGTCCATTTCAAGATTATCTTTGTGTATGGTGTGGGAGAATAGCTGTCCAATATCCTAGCACTATTTATTGAAGAGACTGTATTTTTTCCACTGGATATTTTATCCTGTTTTGTTGAAGATTATTTGACCATAGATTGAGGGCTCATATGTGGACTCTTTACTCTGTTCCATCATTAGCCATCAGGGAAATTGAAATCAAAATCACATTGAGATGGGGCACCTGGTGGCTCAGTGGGTTAAAGCCTCTGCCTTCTGCTCAGGTCATGATCCCAGGGTCCTGGAATCCAGTTCCTCATCTGGCTCTCTGCTCAGCAGGCAGCCTGCTTCCCTCTCTGTCTCCACCTGCCTCTATGCCTACTTGTTATCTCTCTCTCTCTCTCTCTCTCTCTGTCAAATAAATACATGAAACCTTAAAAAAAAAAAAACCCATTAGATACCCCCACCTTACACCACTTAGAATGGTATAAATTAACAAGATAGGAAACATTAAGTGTTGGAGAGGATGTGGAGAAAGGGGAACCCTCTTACACTGTTGGTGAGAATGCAAGTCAGTGCAGCCACTTTGGAAAATAGTGTGGATATTCCTCAAAATACTAAAAATAGTGGTACCCTATAACTCTGCAATTGCATTACTGGGTATTTACCCCAAAGATATACATGTAGTGAAATGAATGGGCACTTGTACCCCAATGTTCATAGCAGCAATGACCACAATTGCCAACCTGTGGAAGGAGCCAAAATGTCCTTCAACAGAAGACTAGATAAAGAAGATATGGTCCATATATAAAATGAAATATCATGCCTCCATCAGAATGGATGAATACCCATCTTTTGTATCAACATGGATGGGACTGGAATTATGCTGAGTGAAATAAGTCAGGCAGAGAAAGTCAATTATCATATGGTTTCACTTACCTGTGGAGCATAAGGAATGACATGGAGGACATTAGGAGAAGGAATGGAAAAGTGAATTGGGGGAAATCAGAGGAGGAGGCGAAACACGAGAGACTGTGGACTCTGAGAAACAATCTGAGGATTTCAGAGGAGAGGGGTGTGGGAGATTGAGTGAGTCTGGTGGTGGTATTAAGGAGGGCATGTATTGCATGGAAGCCAGGGTGTGGTCCATAAACAATGAATCTTGGAACACTGAAAAAAATAAAATTAAATTAAGATATTAAGAAAATTAAAAATGAACAAGAGGAAAGTGAGTAGACCTAAAAATATGTGGAAAATAATTCTAAACAACTGAGCGTGGACCCATGGTTCCTGGACCTGTTTTGTATGCATATTTAGAACTATAGTTGTATTAGTTGCATTATCACTTTAGCTTCACATTGTGTTTTATTCTGTCCTTAATTATGTTTTATGTACCTCTCAACCTTATGCATGATCAATCATTAACTTTTCTTTCTTTCTTTCTTTCTTTCTTTTTTAACCTCTGCTCCCATTCACTTATTGGTTATAGAAACTAATTGGAACCAGATGGAAACATTTGTCTGGAAACTATGTGACATCCCTAATTATACCAAGTCCTGAAGGTGCCTCATTTTCTGGAAGAACAGAGAGCTCCAGATGTTTCAAGACCCATGTTCCCAAGGTTTCTAGAAATACCTCACACACCTCTCATGTATTCACCTCCTTCTCCAAACATATAGAACCTGTCCCTTGGCTCCACAGGGGCAAGGCAACTTCGGGAAGGATCCCAAGCCTTCTCATTGGGCTGTCCTTGTGATAAAGAAGCTTTCTTGGCTTCAAAATCAGAGTTTCAGACATTGATTTACTGGATATTGAGTGCTTAAATAATGTGATATTGGTGACACAACCAATATGTCAAAGAGGTCATTGGGCGATAGGTATTGAATCAAGGAGGCACAGGTTGGAACAAGCACTGGGTGTTATATGGAATTAATGAATCATTGAACACTACATCAAAAACTAATGATGTATGGTATTGTGACTAACATAACATAAAAAATAAATAAATAAAAGTGAAAGAAATAATTATCTCAAGGAAGTGAAAATGAAAATACAACATACCAAATTTTGTGGGTTTCAGCAAAAGCACTTCTGAGAGAATGTTTATAGCAATAAAAAGTAGAAAGATCTCAAAATATTTAACTTTACAATTTAAGTAACTAGAAAAAGAGGAGCAAATTAAACCCAAGTCAACAAAAGGAAGGAAATATCATCATCATCATCATCATCATCATCATCATCATCATAGTGGAAGTAAAAGAAATAGAGACCAGAAAAATAACAGGAAGGATTAATGAAATCCAATGTTGTTCTTCTAAACGATGAAGAAAATGGCAAACTTTTACTTAGTCTAAAAAAAAAAGAAAGATTTGAATAAAATTATAAATAAAAGGGAGTTATTACAATTGAGGAGACAGAAATATATAGAATCATAGGAGACTATGAACAATTAAATACCAGTAATTTCATACCTAGAGGAAATGGGTGCATTTCTAGAAACATGCACCAACCAAGATTGAATTAGGAAGATGTACAAAATCAGAACAGACCGGTTCCACCATCTGTAAGGTGCAGGTGGAAACTGAGGGGCAGGACGACAGGTTTGCTTAGGTAGGTGGAGATGACAGAGAGCCTCTGTTATGACATGTAGGGGCCTACATGTCCCCAAATTATGACAGGAATACACAAGGATCTCTGGTTATGGTGGTTTTCTGCCCAGTGATAATGAGATTGGCTTGGCCTGGCTGAGTTCCAGAGCCCCCTCCACTTGCCTCCATATTCATCCTGGAGCTCTGGACACCAGGGCTGTGGAACAGGTGCAGCAAGAACCCCAAAGAATGGTGTCCCCACTTCCCGCTATGCCCAACACAATGATTGCTGTCTCTGTGGTCCTGCCTATTTGTCACTTCCCCTGGAGTGCAGCTGGTGGAGAATGGTGCCCTGGGGCAATTTCCATACACAGAAGGATTGATTGTTTTGACTACCATCTGCACTGAACAGGAATCCTGCACTCTGCCCTTCACACCAGTGTGACAAAACCAGCCCTTAGGACACTTATCCAGACCCAAAGCCTCCCTGCACATGCCCAGCCACTGTGGAGGTTTTCTGAATGGTGAAGTGGACTCAAAAGTTCCTGCTATGGAGGAGAACTTGCTAGAGACAAACATTTGCTGAAGCCATAGGATGCTAGGAATCTATCTTCATGCTCCTCCTGACCTCAATCCTGTAAATTTCCTGGATTTATAAAATACATACAGAAAAACAGAGAAAAATATTGATAAAAATAAAAGACAAGAAAGGAAAAAAAAGGGGAAATACAGCCAAAATGAAAGCAAATAATAAGATTTATATAGTACAAAAAAAAAAAAAAAAACCAAATACACAGAAACAGTGACAGAAAATTAAATGGGAAGGTGTTCATAAAGCTTTGATGTGGGTGAGGAAGGTTATTTCAGTATTTCCTGGGTGTATCTTGTTATGTTTGCTAAAGTATTTAACTTTACAGAGATATAGGAAAATTAAAACTGGTGTATATATATATATGGGTGGTATTGAACAGGGAAAAAGGATTACCTTGAAGCTTATATCTATATCTATCATGTATCTATCTCTCTCTTGATCTATAAAGAAAATGAAGAAAAAGAAACATGGGTGTATGTATGAAAAAAGTTCAAGTTCAAGTTATTATGTAATATGTTGTATTAAACATCTAGTTGTAATGGTAAGTAGGTTAAAAAAATAAAAGAAGAAGAATCGTGAGAACAAATTAAAAAAAAAAAAAAGTTGTATCTATGAAATGTACAGGTTTTGTGACAATACCAGAGGCTTAATATATTGTTTTCCCCTGATGTTGTGGTTTTATAGTTTAATGGAGACCCTGAGGTAATTGCTCTCTTATTCTTTGGGCTTGTCTTCTGGGGAAGGGACCCGCCTCCTTGCTTTTCAGTCAGTCTTGCTTGGGCTGGGCTGTGGAAACCCGTTTTTCAGGCTTTGGTTCTCTGGAGGTTTTTGTTCTTCTGTGGTTTTTTGTGGCTTTTCAGAGGGTTAGTGCATATATATGGTCTGTACCTAGTCCTTGGCTTCAGAGAGAAGCCTCAGTCTGCTCCCCTCTGTGTGGTCCAAAACACACAGGCTCCCCTTCTGCAAACTCCGCTGAACAGCACAACCTCCCACAGGTGGTACTCACCCCCCAGCCATCGTCTCTGTGGTTGCCTGAGGCCCCTGATTGTCTCTGCATCCTTGTGCCACTAGAACCACAAGTGATATTGGTCTGGGCAAGCCCAATCCTGGTGGCTCCTGTGGCTGAGACTGCTGTCTGGGGTTCATGTCCACGATGAGTGCACTTACACCTAGCAGCAGTGCAGGTCGCAGAAGGGTGTGGGTCCAGGGACCTATGGCAGGAGCCTGAGCCAGGGTCTCTCAGGTGCCGATGAGGGTATGCCCAGCCTGTGCAGTGGTGCAAGCAGCAGAAAGCATCAGGCTCAGGGACCACCAACTGGGGCCCCTGCCGGGCTCTCTCAGACATGAGTGGGCACTGGCTGTGACCTTATGTCCTTATGTGGCTGCCCAACTCCACCAATTGCCCCTTAAGACCCTTTGTTCTTTTTGAGTGTTTTTAACCACACTCCAGGTAAAAGCTGGTCTCCAAGCACAGGGCACTTTCATATTGGGGTATTACTTTCTAATGCATTGCTTCTGGTGGCTCCCTCCCCTTCTGTTTAACCTCCGATATCACTCCCAGCATTCCCAATCCACTGACCTCTCCACTGATGCTCTTCTGCCCCCGTAGAGATCCAGAAATGTATAATCTTACATCTCAGGCTGATTTCATGGGTGTTCACAGTGTTCTGGTAGATATTTAGCTCAATTCAGGGGACCTGTTGAAACAGGGTATCCTACTTCTCTGCCATCTTGACCCCCTGGAACTTCATGGAATTAACATCTTTCCATCTCCTGACCAGCTTGCCAGTGTGCCTGTCCTCCCACCTGCCATGACCACAAGAGGCTCTTCTACGTGATCTCACCAACCACACTTTCCCCTGGCACTTTCCACCTGACAGGACCCTGAGGAGATGGCCTATCCCAGCCTGAGTGGGGCAACAGTACCTCCAATTTGAACCACAATATGATCCCCTTGGCATCAGTGGGGACCAGTGTCCGGGCCTGAGCTTGGGCTATGATGATCCATGACTTTATTCCCTGATCAGCGACTCATCCTGGAACACTTTGCCAGGAATCCTGACCTCTAGACTTTCTTGAACAGTCTTCCACCATAGGTCCAAGCTCCTACAACTACTGATCACTGTCTGACTCCTCCTTCTCATTCAGTGGATTAGCTGTCTCCTCCGTCAATTCCTCCTCCCCTTCTTCATCTCCTATGCTGGGTTCCTCCCCTTACCCGGGTTCTACTACTGGGACCTGCCCCCACCATCATGTGCCCCTCAGCCCCCTCAGTTTGCTCATGGGCCCACCTGATACCAGAAAGTCCCAAAAGTCGCTGCCCAAACAGTTATTGCCAACAAAGTTACCTACATCATCCTCTTTTACTCAGTATGCTCCCTGGATACCTGCAAACTACCCACTGACCAATGGCTGCCTCTATATCCATTCAGGCCCCTGAGTATGGTTCTGACCACCCAGCCACCCACCCTGAAGCTTCTACCTCAGCGAGGGCATTCTTCTCAAGCCTGCTCAATGCAGCTGTCTAGTGAGCAGCCCCTGAGCAGACCATGGCACTATGGGACAATACCCACACAGCTCAATGGGTATAAGGAACAACCTTAGCACTGGCCAATGAGTGACTTCAGCCTGGGGACTGTTTCCATATAGAATGCTCTTTGATGACTGCTACTCTGACTCAAACTCTTCCTGGTATGCACAGCTTGGTTCCAGCAGCTGGATCAGTTCAGCAGGGAGAGCCCAGCAATTAGCCTTGTGCAGGATCTTCCATGTTTTCCAAAGGGCCTGGACTTTTATGAGGTGAGGGACTAATGAATGGCCTTGAGGACTCCCATGCTCTCAACCACCAGAACTTGTCCCACTATTCCTGCCATGGCTCAGGACCCAACATGATCCTCCCAGGAGAGTCCTCTCTAGGTTTCTCTAAGGAGATTGTGGCAGAGTTGGCTAGAGTGCCTGACCTGAGGTGTCCACAGCCTGGCTGTGGCTGGTTTGGGGGTGGAGGAGGAGCTGGGCATAGAACAACTGGGCCTGGATGGGCTCCACGTGCTGACCTATCCTTGTGCCCTACTCTGTGATCCTGCTGTGTAGGATTCATTCTGCAGTGAGTAGCTGCAGTGAAGGGTTTCTCAGCATCATTCTTCTTGGACCTGTCCCATCACTGTACCTTTTCTCCCTTTTCCCTAGACAGTAGAGACTCCACTCTTAAGCATCTCCCTTTGACTCAGGTCATGATACCAGGGTCCTGAGATTGAGTTCCGCATCAAGCTCCTTGCTAAATGGGGAGCCTTTTTGAATTTTGGTGCCTCCAGATCCTCTTTCTAATATGAACAAGGGATCCCAAGAATGAGAAAAAGCAAGGGGTTTGTCCAGGTGGCACCTATTCCACACAAGGGGTGGGCCCGGGGAGCTCAATGGGGGGCCTAATGCACTTTTAGCTTCTAATTCAAGATTTGAATCAGTAACAAACATAAAACCTCATAGTCAAATCGCTTCACTAATGAATTCTAACAAACATTTATATCTATTTATTTTTATTTATTTTTAGTAAGAACAATAGTTTTATTTTTACATAAAATCAGTTAATACACATTAGTGTATTATTAGTTTCAGAGGTAGAGTTTAGTGACTCATCAGTTGCAAGTGACACCCAGTGCTCATTACATCAAGTGCCCTTCTTAATGTCCAACACCTACTTATCCCATATCCCCACGCACCTTGCATCCAGCAACACTGTTTGTTTCCTATAGTTAATAGAGCCTTATGGTTTGTCTCTCTTTATTATTTTGTCTTATTTTGTTTTTCCTTCCTTTCTCTACGCTCATCTGTTTTGATTCTTAATTTATACATATGATTGAAATCATATGTTATTTGTTTTTCTCTGACTTATTTCACTTAGCATAAACCCACTAGTTCCATCCACATCATTGCAAATAGCAAGATATCATTCTTTTAATGACTAATATTCTATTCTTTTATCTATAACCACCTCTTCTTTATCCATTCATCTGCTGATGGACATCTGGGATCTTTCCATAGTTTGGTTATTGTGGACGTCACTGCTATAAACTTTGGGGTACGTGTTCCCTTTCAGATCACCATGTTTGTAACCTTTGGAGAAATGCCTAATAGTACAACTTCTGGGTAGGGTAGGGTAGCTATATTTTTAACTTTTTGTGGAACTTCCATGCTGTTTTCCAGCGTGGCTGTACTAATTTGCATTGCCACCAACAGTTTAAGAGATTTCCCCTTTCTCTGCATCCTCACTGACATCTGTTGTTTCCTGAGTTGTAATGGTAGCCATTCTTGCTGGTGTGAGGTGGTGTCTCATTGTGGTTTTGATTTGTATTTCCCCGATGCCAAAGGATGCGGAGCAATTTTTCACATGTCTGTTGGCTATTTGTTTGTCTCCTTTGCAGAAATGTCTGCAGAAATGTCTGTCCATGTCTCTTGCCCATTTCTTGACTGGATTTTTTATTTTTGGGGTGTTTTGAGTTTGATAGTTCTTTATGGACTTTGGATACTAGTCTTATATCTGCTTTAGTTAGCATAGACATTTTCACAATATTTGTTCTTCCAATTCATGAGCATGGAACATTTTTCCATTTTTTTGTGTCTTCCTTAATTTCTTTCATGAGTACTTTATAGTTTTCTGAGTATACATTCCTTGCCTGTTTGGTTAGGTTTATTCCTAGGTATCATATGGTTTTGGGTAAAATTGTAAATGGGATTGACTCCTTAATTTCTCTTTCTTCTGTCTTGTTGCAGGTGCAAAGAAATGCAACTGATTTCTGTGCATTGATTTAGATACTAGCCTTATATCTGATAAGACATTTGCAAATATCTTCTCCCATTATGTATGCTGTCTTTCAGTTTTCTCAACCTTTTTCTTTGCTGTGCAAATACTTTCTGTCTTGATGACGTCTCAATAGTTTATTTTTGCTTTTGTTTCCCTTGCCTTTGAAGACATGTCTAGCAGGCTGTTGCTATGGCTGAGTATAAAGAGGATCCTGCCTGTGTTCTCCTTTAGGATATTTATGAAATCCTGTCTTACATTTAGCACTTTCACCCATTTTGAGTTTATTTTTGTGTATGGTGTAAGAAAATGGTCCAGTTTCATTCCTCCAATGTGGCTGTTCAATTTTCCCTGCACCTTTTAGTGAAGAGACTATCTTTTTTCCATTGGATATTCCTTCCTGCTTTGTCAAAGATTAGTTGGCCAGAGAGTTGAGGGTCCATTTCTGGGGTCTCTATTCTGTTCCATTGGTCTATGTGTCTGTTTTTGTGCCAATACCATGTTGTCTGGATGATGACACCTTTGCAATACAGCTTGAAGTATGGAGTTGTGATGGATGCCACCAACTTTGATTTTCTTTTTCAGCATTCATTTGGCTATTCGGGTTCTTTTCTGGTTCCGTACAAATTTTAGCATTATTTGTTCCAGTGCTTTGAAAAATGTTGATGGTGTTTTTATTTTTATTTTTTTTAAACTTTTTTTTTAAGATTTTATTTATTTATTTGACAGAGAGAGAGATCACAAATAGGCAGAGAGACAGACAGAGAGAGAGATGAGGAGAAACAGGCTCCCTGCTGAGCAGAGAGCCCAACTCGGGACTTGATCCCAGGCCCCTGGGATCATGACCTGAGCCGATGGCAGAGGCTTCACCCACTGAGCCACCCAGGTGCCCCTGATGGTGTTTTTAATAAGGATTACACAGAATATGTAGATTGCTTTGGGTAGAATAGACATATCAACAATATTTGTTCTGTCATGCCTGGGTGGCTCAGTCAGTTAAGCATCTCCCTTTGACTCAGGTCATGATACCAGGGTCCCGAGATTGAGTTCCGCATGAAGTTCCTTGCTAAATGGGGAGCCTTTTTGAATTTTGGTGCAATTGTAAATGGATTGATTCCTTGATTTCTTTTTCTTATTTCTCAATGTTAGTGTATATAAATGCAACTGACTTCTGTGCCATGATTTTATATCCTCCTATTTTGCTGATTTGCTGTATGAGTTGTCACGATTTTGGAGTGGAGTTCTTTGGGTTTTCCACAGAGAGGATCATGTCATCTGTGAAGAATGAGAGTTTGACTTCTTTGCCAATTTGGATGCCTTTTATTTATTTATCTTTTAACTTTAAAACTTAAAAAAAACCTATGGATTTATTTATTTATTTATTTTAATTATTTTATGTTTTTCTTCTCCGATTGTTGAGGCTAGGATTTCCAGTACTATGTTGAATGGCAGTGGTGAGAGGGGACATCCCTGTCGTATTCCTAACCTCAAGGGAAATATCTCAGTTTTTACCCATTGAGAATGATATTTGCTGTGGATTTTTCATAGATGGCTTTTATGATATTGAGGTATGTTCCCTCTATCACACCACTGTGGAGAATTTTAATCAGGCAAAGATGCTGTGTATTGTCAAATACTATTTCTACATCTATTGAGAAAATCATATCATTTCCTGCCCTTACTTTTATTAATGTAGTGTATTACATTGATTAATTTACAGGTGTTGGACTTGTAACCTAGGAATAAATCCCATATGGTCATGGTAAATAGTCCTTTTAATGTACTGTTGGATCCTGTTGACTAGTATCTTGGTGAGAATTTTTGCATCACATTCATCAGGGATATTTGTCTGTAATTGTCCTTCGTGGTGGGGTCTTTATCTGGTTTTGGGATCAAGGTAATGCTGGCTTTCTAGAATGATTTTGGAAAATTTCCTTCCATTTCTATTTTTTTTTTAAGTTTCAGAAGAATAAGTATCAATTCTTCTTTAAATGTTTGATAGAATTCTGGGTGATTCTGGGCTGGAATCTTGTTTATTGCTAGATTTTTTATTATTGCTTCAATTTCCTTGCTGGTTATGGGTCTGTTAAGCTTTGGGGTTTTTTGTTTTTTGTTTTTTCCTTCCAGTTTCAGTTTTGGTAGTTGATACATCTCTCTTGAGACTGCACCTCAGTAATAGCTTTTTAAATTTCAGCCTGATTATATTTTTGTTATTTTTTTTCCCCAGTAAGAGATTCTCTACTGTCTTCTATGCTATTTCCTTTATAATTGTTGTGTTGATTCCAGTTCTGACAATTTACTTGTATTCATATTGATTCAATCCCTGGCAGTGATTACTGTCTCCTGATCTTTCTTTTGGGTGAATTTCTCTGTCTAGTCATTATGTCCAGGGGAAAATAGATGAAAGACAGAGAAAAGACAAAAATAGCAATAAGTCAAGCAGAGAGAGTGAATTATCATATGGTTTTGCTTATTTGTGGAGCATAAAGAATTACACGGAGGACATGGGGAGATGGAGAGGAGAAGCGAGTTGGGGGAAATTAGAGGGGGAAATGAGCCATGAGAGACTGTGGACTCTGAGGAACTAACTGAGGGTTTTGGAAGGGAGGGGAGGGGGTTGGGAGGTTGGGTGAGCCTGGTGGTGGGTATTGTGGAGGGCACAATTCTCTCTTCTCAGCAGGGAGCCTGCTTCCTCCTCTCTCTCTGCCTGCCTCTCTGCCTGCTTGTGATCTCTTTTCAAATAAATACATAAAACCTAAAAAAAAAAAAAAAAAAAGAGAGTGAGCAGCAATGTATACAATAGCCAAACTATGGAAAGAACCTAGATGTCCATCAACAGATGAATGGATCAAGAAGATGTGGTATATATATACAACGGAATACTTTGCAGCCATCAAAAGAAATGAAATCTTGCCATTTGCGACGACGTGGATGGAACTAGAAGGTATCATGCTTAGCGAAATAAGTCAATGGGAGAAAGACAACTATCATATGATCTCCCTGATATGAGGAAGCGGAGATGCAACATGGGGCGTTAAGGGGGTAGGAGAAGAATAAATGAAACAAGATGGGATTGGGAGGGAGACAAACCATAAGTGACTCTTAATCTCTCAAAAGAAACTGAGGGTTACTGGGGGGAGGGGGTTGAGAGAACAGGGGTGGGGTTATGGACATTGGGGAGGGTATGTGCCATGGTGAGTGCTGTGAAGTGTGTAAACCTGGCGATTCACAGACCTGTACCCCTGGGGATAAAAATATATTATATGTTTATAAAAAATAAAAAATTTTTTAAAAAGAGTCCACTTTAAAAAAAGAAGTGAAGAATTTAAAAAGAACTGATAAAATAAGAGAATGGATAAATAAATCCCCAAGACTACATCATCATCATCATCATCATCATCATCATTATCTTCATTGTCATCAAATACTCGCAGATGCTATGAACTGTTTTAGCCCAGGCTGAAGTTTTGGAGTTCTCTATGTTCCATAACCTTGGTCTTAACTGGAAGTTCCTGCTGGTCTTCTGGGGGAGAAGCTTCTTGTGCTGATTCTTAGTGAACTTCTGGGGGGACGAATTTCCCCTCCCTTTCCAGGGGGTTGGGCTCAGTGCCCGTGGCTCCAGATTGCAGTATGTGCTCCTTGAAGGCTTTCAGCACCAGGTGGGAGATGAATATGATGGTGCCCCAATCTATACCTGAAGTTGAAAGTTTGCACCCTCCCCCACTCTTCAGTGAGCCCTCACGGATGAGTAGTCAATCTCTTTTGTCAAACTGGATTCCTTACAAACTTTGTGTTTACCCACCCTATGACTGAACATTTTTATCTCAGGCATGAAATCCTGTTTTAAGTCTCAAACTTTACAGGCTCCTGTGGTGCATACTTGTGCTATTCCTCTCAGGGGAAGGAGGTGCATCTTGGCACACTTCTGCCTTTGCTGGGCCCCTGCCCAGAGAGCAATAGTGGGACCATGTAGCAGTTTGTAATTTATGACAAAACTGAGCAGAAAGCCAGTGCCTAGACTTGTTATTTTCAGTCATTTTCTCTAGTGTGATGCCTGGGAACTCTGCTGCACTCAGGCACCCCTGTTCTTGTAACCCCAGGGATCCTGAGGCCAAACTGTCCTACCTGGGATTTCCCAGCGTCCTTGACCTGAGCGTCTTTAAGCCGGGGACAGTCCCAGTCACTGTAGCAGACCTCTAAATGTTCTGATTTTGTGTTTGCTGCTTAAAATGCTTTGTGGTACCTCCTTCAGCATCAAACAAATTGCCCAATCTCTTCCAAAATATTGAGGAAGAGGCAATGTTTCTAATCCATTCCACAAAATGAGTATTACCTTGATAGCAAACAAGATAATGATACTTTAAATCAATACATTTGATGACTATAGATGTTAGCAAACCAAGTTGAAACACATTAAAAGGACCATAGCTGTGACCAGATGGGATTTATCAATGGGATGCAAAGATAATTCAACATATAAAATCTGCAAGTATAATTCAATACACCAATAAGATGAGGGATAAAAATCACATGGTCCTCCCAATAGTTGCCTAAAGAAATTTGACAAAATACACCATTCTTTCATGATAAAAACTCTTGATGGATTGGGTATAGAGAGTGAGGGCAGGTGATGTAACGAGCACTGGATATTATGTAAGACTGATGAATCACTGACCTCTACCTCTGAAACCAAGAAATAACACATTATATATTAATTGAATTTAAATAAAATTAAAAAGACTGTATCTCATCATAATAAAGACCATTATGAGAAATCTACAGCTAACATTGTACTCAATGAAGAAAAAGTGAAAACCTTTCCTCAAAGAACAGGAACATAACAGAGAAGGCTACTCACCCTTATTCAGTATAGTAGTGGAAATCCTAGCTGGAACAATTAGGCAGGAGAGAGAAATAAAAAACATCCACATCAAGAAGGAAGAAGTAAAATTGTCACTATTTGCACATGATGCCATTTTGAGTATAGAAGAACTTAAGAAGTCAATCAAATTCTATTATAATCAGAGATTTGATAAAGTGAAATGTTACAAAATAAACTTACACAAATACATGACATTCATTTACACTAATGATGGAGCATGAGAAAAAGAAATAGAGAAAACTATTCTACTCATAACAGCATCAAAATACCATCCCTAGAAATATATGTAACCAAGGGGCTCAAAGATCTGTACAATTAAAACCACAACACTGACCATAAGTGACTCTTAATCTCACAAAACAAACTGAGGGTTGCCGGGGGGAGGGGGTTTGGGAGAAGGGGGTGGGATTATGGACATTGGGGAGGGTATGTGATTTGGTGTGTGCTGTGAAGTGTGTAAACCTGGTGATTCACAGACCTGTACCCCTGGGGATAAAAATATATGTTTATAAAAAATAAAAAATTAAAAAAAAAAAAAAAGAAAAAAAAAAAAAAAAACCACTACACTTTGAGAAAAGAAGATGAAGCCACAAGCAATTTGGACAGACAGCTCATGTTTTGGGTAGAAAGAAATTGTATTGTTAAAATGATGATATTACCCAAAGCCATTTACAGAGTTAATACAATCTCAGTCCAAAAAACAAAGGCATTCTTTTAGCACCACTCTGATCAAAATTCCACCGGTATTCCTCAAAGAGCTGTAGCAAATAATCCAAAAATTTGTATGGAATCAGAAGAGACCCCAAATCGCTAAGGAAATGTTGAAAACAAAAATAAAATGGGGACCATCACGTTACCTGATTTCAAGCTTTATTACAAAACTGTGATCACCAAGACAGCATGGTACTGGCATAAAAACAGAGACATAGACCAGTGGAACAGAGTAGAGAGCCCAGATATGGACCCTCAACTCTACGGTCAATTAATCTTTGACAAAACAGGAAAAAATATACAGTGGAAAAAAGACAGTCTCTTTAATAAATGGTTCAGGTAAAACTGGACAGCTATATGTAGAAGAATAAAACTCGACCATTCTCTTACACCATACACAAAGATAAACTCAAAATGGATAAAAGACCTCAACGTGAGACAGGAATCCATCAGAATCCTAGAAGAGAACATAGGCAATAATCTCTTCGATATCAGCCACAGCAACTTCTTTCAAAATATGTCTCCAAAGACAAAGGAAACAAAAGCGAAATTGAACTTTTGGGACTACATCAAAATCAAAAGCTTCTGCACAGCAAAGGAAACAGTCAAGAAAACAAAGAGGCAACCCACGGATGGGAGAAGATATTTGCAAATGACAGTACAGACAAAAGGTTGATATCCAGGATCTATAATGAACTCCTCAAACTGAACACACACAAAGCAGACAATCATATCAAAAAATGGGCAGAAGATCTGAACAGACACTTCTCCAATGAAGACATACAGATGGCTATCAGACACATGAAAAAATGTTCATCATCACTAGCCATCAGGGAGATTCAAATTAAAACCACATTGAGATATCACCTTACACCAGTTAGAATGGCCAAAATTAGCAAGACAGGAAACAACATGTGTTGGAGGGGATGTGGAGAAAGGGGAACCCTCTTCCACTGTTGGTGGGAATGCAAGATGGTGCAGCCTCTTTGGAGAACAGTGTGGAGATTCCTCAATAAATTAAAAATAGAGCTTCTTTATGACTCTGCCATTGCACTCCTGGGTATTTACCCCAAAGATACAGATGTAGTGAAAAGAAGGGCCATCTGTTTATAGCAGCAATGTTTATAGCAGCAATGGCCACGGTCGCAAAACTATGGAAAGAACCAAGATGCCCTTCAACGGACGAATGGATAAGGAAGATGTGGTCCATATACACTATGGAGTATTATGCCTCCATCAGAAAGGACGAATACTCAAAACTTTTGTAGCAACATGGATGGGACTGGAAGAGATTATGCTGAGTGAAATGTCAAGCAGAGAAAGTCAATTATCATATGGTTTCACTTATTTGTGGAGCCTAACAAATAGCATGGAGGACATGGGGAGTTAGCGAGGAGAAGGGAGTTGAGGGAAATTGGAAAGGGAGGTGAAACATGAGAGACTATGGACTCTGAAAAACAATCTGAGGGGTTTGAAGTGAAGGGAGGTGGGAGGTTGGGGTACCAGGTGTTGGGTGTTATAGGGTCACAGATTGCAGGGAGCACTGGGTGTGGTGAAAAGAAAATGAATACTGTTATGCTGAAAATAAATTCAAGAATAAATATATATATATATATATATATATATAAATATAATAAAAATAGAGCTTCCCTATGATCCTGCCATTGCACTACTAGGTATTTACCCCAACGATACTGATGTAGTGAAATGAAGGGCCATCTGTACCCCAATGTTTATAGCAACAATGGCCACGCTCGCCAAACAGTGGAAAGAACCAAGATGCCCTTTAACGGACAAATGGATAAAGAAGATGTGGTCCATATACACTATGGAGTATTATGCCTCCATCAGAAAGGATGAACACCCAACTTATGTAGCAACATGGACGGGACTGGAAGAGATTATGCTGAGTGAAATAAGTCAAGCAGAGAGAGCCAATTATCATATGGTTTCACTTATTTGTGGAGCATAACAAATAGCATAGAGGACAAGGGGAGTTAGAGAGAAGGGAGTTGGGGGAAATTGGAAGGGGAGGTGAACCATGAGAGACTATGGACTCTGAAAAACAATCTGAGGGTTTTGAAGGGGTGGGGGGTGTGAGTTTGGGGGAACCAGGTGGTGGGTATTGGAGAGGGCATGGATTGCATGGAGCACTGGGAGTAGTGCAAAAACATTGAATACTGTTATGCTGAAAATAAATTAAAAATTAAAAAAGAAGAAAAGAAAGAACAGGAACCATGTGATCCTCTCCATAGATGTTGAAAAAGCATTTGACAAAGTATAGAATCCCTTCCTGATCAAAACTTATCAAAGTGTAGGGATAGAGGGCACATAACCCAATATTATCAAAGCCATTTATGAAAAACCCACCAGAAATATCATTCTCAATGGAGAAAAACTGAAAGCTTTTCCACTAAGGTCAGGAAGATGGCAGGGATGTCCAGTATCACCACTGCTATTCAACATAGTACTAGAAGTCCTAGCCTCAGCAATCAGACAAGAAAAGGAAATTAAAGGCATCAAAATGGGCAAAGAGGAAGTCGAACTATCATTCTTCGCAGATGATATGACACTATATGTGGAAAACCCAAAAGACTCCACTCCGAAACTGCCAGAACTTGTATAGGAATTTAGTAAAGTGTCAGGATATAAAATCAATGCACAGAAATCAGTGCATTTCTCAACAACAACAAGACAGAAGAAAGAGAAATTAAGGAATCAATCCCATTTACAGTTGCACCCAAAACTATAAGATACCTAGGAACAAACCTAACTAAAGAGGTTAAGAATCTATACTCAGACAAATATAAAGTACTCATGAAAGAAATTGAGGAAGACACAAAGAAATGGAAAAATGTTCCATGCTCCTCGATTGGATGAACAAATATTGTGAAAATGTCTATGCTACCTAAAGCAATCTACACATTTAATGCAATCTCTATCAAAATCTCTCCCCCCTTTTTTTTTCAACGAAATGGAACAAATAATCCTAAAATTTATATGGAACCAGAAAAGACCTTGAATCGCCAAAGGAATATTGAAAAAGAAAGCCAAATTGGTTGCATTACAATTCCAGACTTCAAGCTCTATTACATAGCTGTCATCATCAAGACAGCATGGTACTGGCACAAAAACAGACAAATAGATCAATGGAACAGAATAGAGAGCCCAGAAATAGACCCTCAACTCTATGGTCAACTAATCTTCGACAAAGCAGGAAAGAATGTCCAATGGAAAAAAGACAGCCTCTTCAATAAATGGTGTTGGGAAAATTGGATGGCCTCATGCAGAAAAAAAAAAATTGGACCATTTCCTTACACCACACATGAAAATAGACTCAAAATGGATGAAGGATTCAATGTGAGAAAGGAATCCATCAAAATCCTTGAGGAGAACATAGGCAGCAACCTCTTCCACCTTCGCTTCAGAGAATTCTTCCTAGAAACATCACCAAAGGCAAGGGAAGTAAGGGCAAAAATGAACTATTGGGAATTCATCAAGTTTAAAAGCTTTCACACAGCAAAGGAAACAGTTAACAAAACCAAAAGACAAATGACAGGATGGGAGAAGACATTTGCAAACGACATATCAGATAAAGGGCTAGTGTCCAAAATCTATAAAGAACTTAGCAAACTCAACACCCAAAGAACAAATAATCCAATCAAGAAATGGGCAGAAGACATGAACAGACATTTCTGCAATGAAGACATCCAGATGGCCAAAAGACACATGAAAAGGTTCTCCACATCACTCGGCATCAGGGAAATACAAATCAAAACCACAATGAGATATCACCTCACACCAGTCAGAATGGCTAAAATTAACAAGTCAGGAAATGACAGATGCTGGTGAGGATGTGGAGAAAGGGGAACCCTTCTACATTGTTTGTGGGAATACTAGCTGGTACAACCGCTCTGGAAAACAGCATGGAGGTTCCTCAAAATGTTGAAAATAGAGCTACCCTAGGACCCAGCAATTGCACTACTGGGTATTTACCCTAAAGATACAAACGTAGTGATCAGAAGGGGCACGTGCACCCAAATGTTTATAGCAGCAATGTCTACAATAGCCAAACTATGACAAGAACCTAGATGCCCATCAAAAGATGAATGGATAAAGAAGGCACGCCTAAAGTGCCACAGATAAAGGCATGGATAAAGAAGAAGTGGTATATATACACAATGGAATACTATGCAGCCATCAAAAGAAACGAAATCTTGCCATTTGCGATGATATGGATGGAACTAGAGGGTATCATGCTTAGCGAAATAAGTGGGAGTAAGACAACAATCATATCATCTCCGTGATATGAGGAAGCTGAGATGCAACATGGGAGGTTAAGGGGGTAGGGGAAGAATAAATGAAACAAGATGGGATTAGGAGGGAGACAAACCATAAGTGACTCTTAATCTCACAAAACAAACTGAGGGATGCTGGGGGGAGGGGTGTTGGTAGACGGGGGTGTGCTTATGGACATTGGGGAGGGCATGTGCTATGATGAGTGCTGTAAAGTGTGTAAACCTGGTGATTCACAGACCTGTACCCCCGGGGATAAAAATACATTATATGTTTATTTAAAAAAATAAATAGATATATAAATTTTATTTTTTTATTTTATTTTTTATTTTTCATTTATTTTCAGCATAACGGTATTCATTATTTTTGCACCACACCCAGGGCTCCATGCAATCCGTGCCCTCTATTTACCCACCACCTGGTTCCCCCAACCTCACACCCCCTGCCACTACAAACCCCTCAGATTGTTTTTCAGAGTCCATAGTCTCTCATGGTTCACCTCCCCTTCCAATTTCCCCTAACTCCCTTCTCCTCTCTAACTCCCCATGTCTTCCATGCTATTTGTTATTCTCCACAAATAAGTGAAACCATATGATAATTGACTCTCTCTGCTTGACTTATTTTTTTAAAAAAAGGGAACTTCTATTATAAAAGCTTTGAACTTAACTTTCTTAACATGTTTGAATTTCTTTTTATAATCTGTATCATGTCTGTACATATTTATTAGCTGCATATTAAAAACATATTCTGAAAGGAGTAGATGATCCAAAGAGTTTATTGATCTGCTTGTGTTTCTCCAGTGTTCCCAGCACCATTTCTTGAAGGGAGTATCCTTTTCATTGAGTGTTCCTGACTTCCTTACCTATTATTGGTTGGCCACATTGGTGGGATTTAATTCTGGGCTCTCTATTCTGTTCTATTGGTGCACATGTTGCTTTTTGTGCCATTACCATGCTGTATTCTGTTACTATGCCTTTGGGGTATGGTTTGAAAGGAGGAAATGTGCTACTTCCAGCTTTGCTCTCTTTTTGCAGGATTCCTTTGGCTATTTGGAGTCTCCTATGTTTCCACACAAATTTCAGAATGATTTCTTCTATTTCTATAAGAAACTCCTTTGGTATTTTGATTGAGGTCACATTGACTCTGTAATGGCTTTGTGTAATATGGTCATTTCAACAGTATTAATTCTTCGAATCATAAACATGGACTGTGTTTCCATTTGTTTGTGTCTTCAACTTCTTTCAGAAAAGTCTTGTAGTTTTCATTGTACCAGTTCTTCACTTCCCTGGTTTCTCCTGTTCCTATTTTGTTGCTTTTGATGCTGTTTTCATTTTCTGATGCTTGACCGTTAGCATACAAGGATGCCACTGATTTTTGTAAGTCAATTTGTATTATGTCACTTTATTGAATCATTGATTACTTTCAACAGATTTTTTTTATTGACTCCAGACTTTTCTGTATGTAAGATGATATTTGCAAAGAGTGATATTTTCACATCTTCCTTCCTGATGTGGAAGGCTTTTGTTTCTTTCTCTTGCCTAATTGCTCTAGCTAGGACTTCCACTACTATATTGAATAGAGGTGGGGAGTGTCCTTCCTTGTTATGTTCCTGTTCTTAGAGGAAATGCTTTCAATTTTTCTTCATTGAGTAGGATGTTTGCTGTGGGGTTCCTGTAGGTGGCCTTTATTATGTAGAGGTATGCTCCTTCTATAGCCAATCTATTAAGAGTTTTTATCATAAAAGAATGGTATATTTTGTCTAATTTCCTTGGGCAACTTTTGAGATGATCATGTGATTTTTATCTTTCCTTTTCTTGGTGTATTGAATTACACTTATTGATCTTTGTAGGTTCAACTACCCTTGCATCCCACAGATAAATCCCATTTAGCCATGCTGCCTAATTTGTTTAATGTGTGAACTCAGTTTGATAACATTTTTTGAGAGTTTTCCCATCTGTATTCATCAAGGATACTGGTTTATTGCTTTTTTTCTTGTGGTGGTGTCCTTATCTGGTTTGCTATCAAAATGATACAGCCTTTGTAGAATGAATTCAAAATTGTTGCCTCTTCCTTAACATTCTGGAAGACTTTGAGGAGTATTGGTATTAGTTTTCCACTGCATGTTCATAGAATTCACTAGTGAAGCCATGAGACTAGTGACCATGAGATTTTCTTTTGGGAGTTTCTTGATTGCTTACTCCATCTCTTGAGTTACAGGTTATAAGTGTTAGGCCCCCCCTTGAGCTTCACTGGACCCAACCCTTATGCAGAATTCAGGGGCCACCAGGACAAACCCCTGACTTTTCCTCATTCTTGGGATCCCTCATTCAGGTTAGACAGAGGCTCTGTGGGCAGAGTAGAGTCTCTCCTTGCCCAGGGGAAGGGAGAAAAGGAACAGTGATGGGGCAGTGCTAAGAAGAGGGAGGTTGAGAAGGCTCCTCACTGCAGATGCTGACTTTGAAATGAGTCCTCCACAGCAGGATCACACAGCAAGCCATCGGGGTCACTCAGCATGTGGAACCATTCCAGGCCCAGTGTTGTCATGTGCAACAACTCCTCCAGCCCCAACCCGACCCCAGCTAGGTTGATAACCCCTCAAAGCCAGGCACTCCAGTCAGAGTTGCCACAATCTCCTTACAATAACCTGGGGAGGACCCTCCTGGGAGGATGCTTTTGGGCCCTGAGCCATGGCAGGAACAGAGGGTCAAGTTCTGGTGGTTGAGGGCATGGGGGTCCTGTAGGCCACTAATTGGCCCCTTGTTTCCTAAAAATAAAGGCCCCTCAAAAAAGCTGGGGGATCCAATATCAGGATGGTTGATGGGATTCCATGCTAAACCGTTCTTGCTGCTGAGACAGAGTGTGTGCATGCCAGGGGGCGAACAAGTCCTAGCAGCAATCATCAAAGAGCACGCTGTGAGGAAAACAGGTTCCCCAGGCTGAAGTCCCTCACTGGATGATGGTGAAATTCTTGCTCACGCCCATTGAGCTGGGTGGGTATAGTGTCCCACAGTGTGGTGGGCTACCCAGGGGCTGCCCACCTGAAGGTTCCTTTAAGCAGGCCGGAGAGGAGAGGACATCACGGGATGTTATAGAGACTTTGGTGTAGGTGGCTGGGTGGGCAGAACCAAATTTGGGGGGGCTGTATGGGTATGGAGGAAGCCTCTGGTCAGTGGACAGTTTGCTGGTATCCAGGGGGACACCCTGAGTGATGGAGGACAAGGCATGTGGCATTGTTGTCACAAATTGGGCAGTTGATCTTGGGTGTCAGCTGAGTCCTTGGGCAATCTCAGGAGGCTGAGGGGAACATGGTGGTGGCAGGAAGGGATTCCAGGGGAAGAAGTTGGGTAAGGGGGGTACCCAGCACAGGAGATGAAGCAGAGGGGGAGGAATTAGAGGATGAGAGAGCCAGAGCACTGAATGAGGGGTGGCCCAGGGAGGAGGCTGACAGTGAGGGGTGGCTATCAGAGCCTTGAACACTGGGTTAGGGACTGCTCCAGGAGGCCCAGGGGTTGGGATTGCCCAGAGAAGACCACAGGATGGGTAGCTGAGCAGGGAGTAAAGTCCTGCCTCATCATAGCCCAAACTTGGTCCGGGCACTGGCTCCCACTGATCCTGAGGTGGATCATGCTGTGTCTTAATTTGGAGGTACTGATAGCCTCACTCAGGCTGGGATAGGCTGTCTCCTCATGGCCCTGGGGGGTGGGAAGTGCCAGGGGAAAGTGCAGGTTGGTGAGATCAGGTAGGGAGCTTCCCGTGTTTCATGGCTGGTGGAAGGACATGCACATTGGCAGGCTGGTCAGGAAGCACATTTTGCTCTGATTAACATCAGAAAGGTGTTCATTGCAGGGATTTCACAGGACTAAGATCAGGAAGAACATCAGGACAGCTTCCAAGCATGGCATGACTTCAACAAATTTTTGTCCTCTAACAAGTTCTCTTCAATAGCAGGGACTTTGGAGTGCACATTGCCATTCAGAAAAGCTCCCTGGTGGCTGTGCAGGATGCTAGGAGGGGCAGGGCCTGGATAAGTGTCCTGAGGGCTGGGGTTCCTCACACTGGTGTGAAGGCAGAGTCCCTACTTGTCCTATTCAGTCAGATGGTAGTAGAAAGACCTGCCCCTTTGCAGCAGCGACATTGTCCCAGGGCACATCCTCCACCAGCTGGGCTCTGGGGGAAGAGACAAAATAGGCAGGTCCACAGGGAGAGCTGTCTTTCTGGCAGGGATAACAGTGGAGAGAGGTCGCCATTTTTCTGGAATCTCACTGTAACTTTTCCAAAGCTCCTGGTGCCCAGTTCTCCACAATGAAAACAGAGGCTAGTTGAGGGGGCTCTTGGAACTCAGCCAGGTCAGAGCTTATCTGGTTATCAGATAAATGGCCATAAAGAGAGCTCCTTGTGTATGTCAGTCACAATGTGGGGGCCTGTAGGCCCATGTGTTCCTCAACCCCAGGCTCTCTGGTGTCTGTGCCTCCCCTACAAGCCTGTCTTCCTGCCCTTCAGCCTCCACCTGTGCCTCTCAGATGACTAGACTGATCTGTGCAGGTTGTCTACATCTTCCTAAGTCAGTCTTGGTCAGTTGTGTGTTTCTAGGAATGGACTCATTTCCTTTAGATATATAATTGGTTGGTATGCAATTATTCATAGTCTTTCATGTTTCTACATATTCCTGTGCTACCCGTTGTAATAACCCTCTTTTATTTCTTCTTTTTTTTATTATATTATATTAGTCACTGTACAGTCTATGTCTCTTTTTTTCTTAGACTAGCTAACTTTTTGCCAGCTTGTGTTCATCATCTTCTAGAACCACCTTGTAGTTTCATTGATCCTTTTGATTGTTTTTCTGGCCTCTATTTCATTTAATTCTGATCTGATTTTTTATTATCTCTTTCCTTTTGTTAACTTTGGGCTTAATTTGTCCCTCTTTTTTTAGTTCACTGAAGTGTAAAGGCAAATTGACATCTTTGTAAGAATGTTTTGTTGCTCTAAACTTCCTCTCAGAACTGCTTTTACTGCAACCCACAAAATTTGATATAATGTATTTTCATTTTCACTTGTTTTGAGACCATTATTTTATTTCCCTTTTGATTTCCTCTTTGACCTATTGATTGTGTTACCAAACTCAGACTAGTTGAGCACCCAGTGCCCAGTAAGCCAATGTCTGAGACATGGGTTTTGAGGCAAAGCAAGCTTCCTTATCACAAGAAAAGCCTAGTGAGAAGGCTGGCTATCATTCCCGAAGCTGCATTGCCCTCTGGTGGAAAATGGACAGCCACTACTTGTTTGGGGAAGGAGGTGAATGTAGGTAGGTGAAGGAGGGCAATGAGGTGTTCCTGGAAACCTTGAGAGAGTGGGCCTTGAAAGAATCTGGAGCTGTATATTCTTCTGGAAAATAAGGCACCCCATTAGGGACATGGAAAGATCAGGTATGTCAGATAATTTTGAGACAAATGTTTCTTTCCACTCCCCATTAGGTTTCTATAATCAGTGGGTAAACTGGGAGTAGGGGGTAAAAAGCAAAGTAAATGACTGATCATGCATGAGGTTAAGACATGCAAAAACATCCTTAGTAGGGAATAAAACGTGACATGCAGCTAAGGTAATATTGCAACTAATACAATGTAGTTCTGCATATGCTTTCAAGACTAGTCCAAGAATCTGGCCTCAGGTGTCTGGCCTCAGTTGTTTAAAATGTTGTCACCTCTTTCCCACATATTTTTAGGTCTACTCAGTTTCCTCTTGTTCATTTTTACTTTCATACCAATGTAGTCAAAGAAGTTGGCTGATATGATTTCAATCTTCTTAATTTTGTTAAGATTTCTGTGTTCCATCAGGGGTCTATCCTGGAGAACATTCAAGGTACACATGAGAAGAATATGCATTCCTCTGCAGGTGAACAGAATGTTCTGTAAATGTCTGTCATTTTTTTTTTGAAGTGTGGTTACATTCTGTTTCCTTGCCAATTCTGTATCTAGATGATCCATCCATTGTGGACCATGGAGTACTGGGGTCCTTATTACTGGATCATTGTCTATTTCTCCCTTATGATCTGTATTTGTTTAATGTATTTCAGTGCTCAGGTGTTGAGGGCACATGTATTTACAATTGTTATATCTTCTTTCTGGCTTGAAGTCTATCTTGTCTGAATGTACATACGGTTGCACCTGCTTTCTTTTTGGTACTATTTGCTTGGGTTATCCACATCCATTCCTACACTATAAACCTACATTTGTCCTTACAGCTAAAATGAGCCTTCTGAAAGCGTCACAAACTTGGGCCTATGTTTTTAATTTATCAAGGCACTCTCTGTCATTTGATTGGTAAAGTCATCCATTTACGTTTAAGTGATTATTGATGCTATTGTCATTTTATCTTTTCTTTTCTGGTTGTTTTGTATCTTTATTATTTCTTCTTCTTTGTGTTTCTGTCTACTTTTGTCAGTTGCTGGTTTTCCATGATGATTCCCTCAGTTTGCCCTTTTTCAATGTTCTCTCTGCTCTAGATATTGTTTTGTCTTATCATGAGGTTTGTATAAACTGTCTCATAGATTAAATGGTGCTTTTCCTGCTGTTGGCAACTTTTCTTCATATGCCTACATGGCTATTCTCATTTTTCTCCTCCCCTTTTGCATTTTTGCTGTCGCAAACTCTTTTTTTGGTATGGGTTTGTTACCAACTGTAGCTCTAGTTATTTTTAATAATGTTAACCATTGCCATTATCATAAAGTGTTTAGTGCCCTATTCTAAAATAAGGTTACAGTTTCTGACTCTGTCTGCCAGCTAACTCAGAGTCTCATCTCATCTGTTCATTACAGTATTAATTTACCTTCCTCTCTTCATTACAGTATTAAAGTTCTGTTCAATATGTCTTGGAGGCAGGACTAGTGGTGGGGAATTCCCTCAAGTGTTCTTTGTCTGGGGAAGTCTTTATTTCTCCTTCATGTCTGAAAGATAAATCCTGGATACAGATTTCTTGACTGACAATATTTATTTTTCAATGCTATGAGTATGTCATTCCACTCTCTCCTGGACTGCAGAGTTTCTGCTGAGAAATCTGCTGGTGTTCTCTCTTATGGGGACTCAGTTTTAGGTTACTTTCTTCTACCCTTTCAAGTTTCCTTCTTTATCATTGACATTTGACAGTGTCATTGGAAAGTGTCTTGGAGATGGTATTTTTGTATTGAGATAGGAAGGTTATCTATTAACTTCACAGACTTCTATGTCCACTTCTTTCCCCAGGATTGGGAAGTTCTCAGACAACACTTTTGTGATAACAACTATGTCCCTCTTCTCCTTCTCTTCTCCTTTTGGTATACCCACTATTCTTAACTGGCTCTTCTAATGGAGACTGGTAGCTCCTCCAGGATTTCTACATTTTCTTTTTTTTTTTTTTTAAGACTTTATTTATATATTTGACAGAGAGATCACAAGTAGGCAGAGAGGCAGGCAGAGAGAGAGAGAGAGAGAGAGAGGAGGAAATAGGCTCCCCGCTGAGCAGAGAGCCCGAGGCGGGACTCAATCCCAGGACCCTGAGATCATGACCCGAGCCGAAGGCAGTGGCCTAACCCACTGAGCCACCCAGGTGCCTTATTTCTACATTTTCTAAGCTTGCTTTTCTTTATCTTTTTTTTTTAATTTATTTTCAGCAAAGCAGTATTCATTATTTTTTCAAGACACCCAGTGCTCCATGCAATCCGTGCCCTCTGTAATACCCAACACCTGGTACCCCAACCTCCCACCCACTGCCCCTTCAAAACCCTCAGATTGTTTTTCAGAGTCCATAGTCTCTCGTGGTTCACCTCCCCTTCCAATTTCCCTCAACTCCCTTCTCTCTATCTCCCCATGTCCTCCATGCTATTTGTTATGCTCCACAAATAAGTGAAACCATATGATAATTGACTCTCTCTGCTTGACTTATTTCACTCAGCATAATCTCTTCCAGTCCCGTCCATGTTGCTACAAAAGTAGGGTATTCGTCCTTTCTGGTGGAGGCATAATACTCCATAGGGTATGTGGACCACATCTTCCTTATCCATTCATCCGTTGAAGGGCATCTTGGTTTTTTCCACAGTTTGGCGACCTTGGCCATTGCTGCTATAAAACATTAGGGTACAGATGGCCCTTCTTTTCACTAATCTGTATGTTTGGGATAAATACCCAAGAGTGCAATGGCAGGGTCATAGGGAAGTTCTATGTTTAATTTCTTGAGGAATCTCCACACTGTTCTCCAAAGAGGCTGCACCAACTTGCATTCCCACCAACAGTGGAAGAGGGTTCCCCTTTCTCCACATCCCCTCCAACACATGTTGTTTCCTATCTTCCTAATTTTGGCCATTCTAACTGGTGTAAGGTGGTATCTCAATGTGGTTTTAATTTGAATCTCCCTGATGGCTAGTGATGATGAACATTTTTTCATGTGTCTGATAGCCATTTGTATGTCTTTATTAGAGAAGTGTCTGTCCATATCTTCTGCCCATTTTCTGATATGATTGTCTGTTTTGTGTGTGTTCAGTTTGAGGAGTTCATTATAGATCCTGGATATCAACCTTTTGTCTGTACTGTCATTTGCAAATATCTTCTCCCATTCCGTGGGTTGCCTCTTTGTTTTCTTGACTGTTTCCTTTGCTGTGCAGAAGCTTTTGATTTTGATGTAGTCCCAAAAGTTCATCTTCGCTTTTGTTTCCTTTGCCTTTGGAGACATATCTTGAAAGAAGTTGCTGTGGCTGATATCGAAGAGAAGGAGCACAAGTTTTTGGTTGCTCTTTCCAGAGTAGCCCTGGTGTCTGTATAGACCAGGCTTAAAGAAAAAAAAAAAAAAAAGTAGGAGGCTGGCACACTGGAGGGGCCAGTATGTATTAAGCCCTTGGGCTTTGGGTGTGTCCCACACTCCAGGCGGAGGATCCTCAAGTTCAGGAATCCCTCAGACCTGGGAGTTCTCTTGTTGAACTCTCAGGTCAGACAGTGCATAAAGTGTTGCTTCTTGTCTGCCTCTCTCCCTTGCCTTTTCCTTCCCCCCACTGTTCCCTCCAGGTCACAGATACCTTACCTCAGAGGACACTGCTCTGTGGCTTCATAACTAGGGGGTCCTCCAGCCACAGCCCACAGGGCCAAATAGACTTTCACTCACCCCTTTCCAGCCCCACCTTCTCCACCACAGGAGTCACTGGTGAGCATTACCACCACTGTAGAAGCCAAGGTAACAGACCTCACCAAGCTGCCTGGGCTCTGGTCTCCGTGAGGCACAATCCACACTCCTTCAAATGTAAACATGGATGGATCTCTTTGGTGTCTCATGTGCTGTGCAGAGGAACCTTTGTTGGGTTTTGGAATCCTACTAGTTGTAAACAGAAAGGGGGAGACAAATGGAAGGACTCATTCTGCCATGATGCTGATCTCACTCCTCCCAAGAATGATGGTTTTAACCATTCTTTCTGGAATTACATGGGCAGCTGGTGTATTTGTTTCAAAAGGATACCTCTTTTTTTGTGTGGATAATCATATCCCATCCATACCTTCCTTTCCTCTCCATTTCAATGCAAATATACCCATCGCCCATCTAAAAGTAATCCACTGTCATAAAGGCACAAGCCATACGGAAAGAGGAGATGAACATGTCATATAATGTATTATCATGTAAAGTATTTAAAATATATGCACAGATACCAACGAGTATATTTATGGCTTTATTTTTTTTTTTTAATAAATTTGAACATTCCTCCATTACTGTTTCCCATATACTATGAGAACATAGAGTTCAGTTTAGATGTTTGTATCACTCAGTGTCCGGTCAGAAGGGAGAAACCATATCACTCATTTTAACATGGATATAAAGAATTATTAAACAAAAGGTTTTAAAGAAGTAAAAGAAAGCTCTAAGGAAACCAGAAGTAGGAGATACAGGAAGTAGACGCTACCTCTAAAAACAGAAGACATTTGAGAGAATAAGTCTGATACTCTGTTTATTGGAGAAGGTGGAACTGGGGTCCTCAGGTAGGGAAAGAAGTTCACCAACATGCCACAGACCAAGGCTACTGGGCAGGAAAACTCTCACTAGAGTACTGGCAAGATTCCCTGGGAGGCAGCCTTCTAGAACTGCTACAATGTACAATTGTAGCCTGCTACAATGCCATACCCTTTTACTTAAAGGCGAGAGAAACTAGGTCTCCTCCAGGCCACTGGCAGTAACACTGTAAGATCAATGGGTGAAAAACTGACAGTGGGACATCTGAGTGGCTCAGTGGGTTAAGCATCTGACTTTGGCTCAGGTCATGATCCCAGAGTCCTGGGAGCAAATCCCACATGGGGCTCCTTGCTCAGTGGGGAGCCTGCTTTTCCTCTGCCTGCCACTCCCCCTGCTTATGCTTGCTCACTCTCTCTCTATCTCTGAGAAGTAAATTAATAAAATCTCTTTAAAAACACAGCAAAAGAAGAAAGCTTTTTCCCCAGCTATGTCTTGCTGTATTCCCTCTGGTGCCCGCTACGAATTCACAGTGCTGACACAGCCAAAATCTGACTTGTATATGCCTCCATGGATGAAACCAACTGAAAAACAAAGAAGGAATGCCCAGAACGCAGGCCTCCTTTGAAGATTCTTGGGTGAAAGCAGTCAGATTCTTACTTCGACTCAAGGTTCTCATGTAGGAAATAAATGTTTAAATTTCGAGGAGAAACAGGCACAAGTGGTGCTCACGTAATTCATGAACTCCTAGCCTCCTTGACCTTATCACCCACTGACCCATATATTATTGTCCTGACCCTTAAGGTTACACTGTCCTCCTTGCTTTGTGATTGTGCTTGGTGTATTGATGTGACCCCAATGAAAGTGGAGTCAAAGCTTGGCATGAGGCCTTTTGCCACTAAAGTGTCTGGTCCCCAGGCCTCTCCTTTCTCCTAGGAAGGTGTCTGGAGAAATTTTTTTCATTTGCCATCTCAGGGTTTGCTAGCCAAACCCAGCAGTGCACTAACTGACAAAGGCTGTGCCAAGTGTGCCACATATCAAAAATGAAACATTTATGACATCCAGTATCAGCAAGTAGGGCACATACAGGGTAGATTTGAATCAAAAGGCAAAGAACAGATAATGGGCAGATTTCACACCTTTAAATCCTCAGCTTCCCCATACACCATTTTACAGCTTTTTTTTTTTTTTACTCATATTGGAGCTTTTTTTTTTTTTTTGACAGAGAGAAAGATTTACATTTCCAGTTTTATTTTCCTTTTTTTTAACTGAGCCACTCAGGCGCCCTCAATTATTTTATTTTTTATAAGCATATTTTTTTTTTTTCCCCAGGGGTACAGGTCCGTGAATCGCCAGGTTTACACACTTCACAACACTCACCAAAGCACATACCCTCCCCAATGTCCATAACCCCACCCCTCTCTCCAGACCGCCCTCCCCCCAGCAACCCTCAGTTTGTTTTGTGAGATTAAGAGTCACTTATGGTTTGTCTCCTTCCCAATCCCATCTTGTTTCATTGATTCTTCTCCTACCCACTTAAGCCACCATGTTGCATCACCACTTCCTCATATCAGGGAGATCATATGATAGTTGTCTTTCTCTGCTTGACTTATTTCGCTAAGCATGATACGTTCTAATTCCATCCATGTTGTCGCAAATGGCAAGATTTCATTTCTTTTGATGGCTGCAAAGTATTCCGTTGTATATATATACCACATCTTCTTTATCCATTCATCTGTTGATGGACATCTAGGTTCTTTCCATAGTTTGGCTATTGTGGACATTGCTGCTATAAACATTCCAGTGCACATGCCCCTTTGGATCACTACATTCGTATCTTTACGGTAAATACCCAGTAGTGCAATTGCTGGGTCATAGGGTAGCTCTATTTTCAACATTTTGAGGAACCTCCATACTGTTTTCCAGCGTGGTTGCACCAGCTTGCATTCCCACCAACAGTGTAGGATGGTTCCCCTTTCTCCGCATCCTCGCCGGCATCTATCATTTCCTGACTTGTTGATTTTAGCCATTCTGACTGGTGTGAGGTGATATCTCATTGTGGTTTTGATTTGTATTTCCCTGATGCTGAATGATATGGAGCACTTTTCATGTGTCTGTTGGCCATCTGGATGTCTTCCTTGCAGAAATGTCTGTTCATGTCCTCTGCCCATTTCTTGATTGCATTATTTGTTCTTTAGGTGTTGAGTTTGCTAAGTTCTTTATAGATTCTGGACACTAGTCCTTTATCTGATATGTCGTTTGCAAATATCTTCTACCATTCTGTCAGTTGTCTTTTGATTTTGTCAGCTGTTTCCTTTGCTGTGCAAAAGCTTTTGATCTTGATGAAATCCCAATAATTCATTTTTTCCCTTGCTTCCCTTGCCTTTGCCGATGTTCTTAGGAAGATGTTGCTGCGGCTGAGGTAGAAGAGGTTGCTGCCTGTGTTCTCCTCAAGGATTTTGATGGATTCCTTTCTCACATTGAGGTCCTTCATCCATTTTGAGTCTATTTTTGTGTGTGGTGTAAGGAAATGGTCCAATTTCATTTTTCTGCATGTGGCTGTCCAACTCTCCCAATACCATTTATTGAAGAGGCTGTCTTTTCTCCATTGGATATTCTTTCCTGCTTTGTCGAAGATTAGTTGACCATAGAGTTGAGGGTCTATTTCTGGGCTCTCTATTCTGTTCCATTGATCTATGTGTCTGTTTTTGTGCCAGTACCATGCTGTCTTGATGATGACAGCTTTGTAATAGAACTTGAAATCCATTTCTTTGTGTCTTCCTCAATTTCTTTCATGAGTACTTTATAGTTTTCTGAGTATAGATTCTGTGCCTCTTTGGTTAGGTTTATTCCTAGGTATCTTATGGTTTGGGGTGCAATTGTAAATGGGATTGACTCCTTAATTTCTCTTTCTTCTGTCTTGTTCGTGTAAAGAAATGCAACTGTTTTCTGTGCATTGATTTTATATCCTGACAATTTACTGAATTCCTGTACAGGTTCTAGCAGTTTTGGAGTGGAGTCTTTTGGGTTTTCCACATATAGTATCATATCATCTGCGAAGAGTGATAATTTGTCTTCTTCTTTGCCGATTTGGATGCCTTTAATTTCCTTTTGTTGTCTGATTGCTGAGGCTAGGACTTCTAGTACTATGTTGAATAGCAGTGGTGATAATGGACATCCCTGCCGTGATCCTGACCTTAGCAGAAAAGCTTTTTCAAAGCTTTTCTCCATTGAGAATGATATTTGCAGTGGGTTTTTCATAGATGGCTTTGATGATATTGAGGTATGTGCCCTCTATCCCTACACTTTGAAGAGTTTTGATCAGGAAGGGATGCTGTACTTTGTCAAAGGCTGAAAAAGCATCTATTGAGAGTATCATATGGTTCTTGTTCTTTCTATTACTGATGTGTTGTATCACATTGACTGATTTGTGGATGTTGAACCAACCTTGCAGCCCTGGAATAAATCCCACTTGGTCGTGATGAATAATCCTTTTAATGTACTGTTGAATCCTATTGGCTAGTATTTTGGTGAGCATTTTCGCATCTGTGTTCATCAAGGATATTGATCTACAGCTCTCTTTTGATGGGATCCTTGTCTGGCTTTGGGATCAAGGTAATGCTGGCCTCATAAAATGAGTTTGGAAGTTTTCCTTCCATTTCTATTTTTTGGAACAGTTTCAGGAGAATAGGAATTAGTTCTTCTTGAAATGTTTGGTAGAATTCCCCCGGGAAGCCGTCTGGCCCTGGGCTTTTGTCTATTTGGAGATTTTTGATGACTGTTTCAATCTCCTTACTGGTTATGGGTCTGTTCAGGCTTTCTATTTCTTCCTGGTTCTGTTGTGGTAGTTTATATGTCTCTAGGAATGCAACCATTTCTTCCAGATTGTCAAATTTGTTGGCATAGAGTTGCTCATTATATGTTCTTATAATAGTTTGTATTTCTTTGGTGTTAGTTGTGATCTCTCCTCTTTCATTCATGATTTTATTTATTTGGGTCCTTTCTCTTTTCTTCTTGATAAGTCTGGCCAGGGGTTTATCAATTTTATTAATTCTTTCAAAGAACCAGGTTCTATTTTCGTTGATTTGTTCTATTGTTTTTGGTTTCTATTTTATTGATTTCTGCTCTGATCGTTATGATTTCTCTTCTCCTGCTGGGCCTAGGGTTTCTTTGTTGTTCTTTATCCAGCTCCTTTAGGTGTAGGGTTAGGTTGTGTACCTGAGACCTTTCTTGTTTCGTGGGAAAGGCTTGTACCACTATATATTTTCCTCTCAGGACTGCCTTTGTTGTGTCCCACAGTTTTTGAACCGTTGTATTTTCATTATCATTTGTTTCCATGATTTTTTTCAATTCTTCTTTAATTTCCAGGTTGACCCATTCATTCTTTAGAAGGATGCTGTTTAGTCTCCATGTATTTGGGTTCTTTTCAAACTGCCTCTTGTGGTTGACTTCAGCTTCAGAGCATTGTGGTCTGAAAATATGCAGGGAATGATCCGAATTTTGATACCTGTTGAGTCCTGATTTAGGACCGAGGATGTGATCTATTCTGGAGAATGTTCCATGTGCACGAGAGAAGAATGTGTATTCTGTTGCTTTGGGATGAAATGTTCTGAATATATCTGTGATGTCCATCTGGTCCGGTGTGTCCTTTAAGGCCTTTATTTCCTTGTTGATCTTTTGCTTGGATGATTTGTCCATTTCAGTGAGGCGAGTGTTAAAGTCCCCTACTATTATTGTACTATTGTTGACGTGTTTCTTTGATTTTGTTTTAATTGGTTTATATAGTTGGCTTCTCCCAAGTTGGGAGCATAGATATTTAAAATTGTTAAATCTTCTAGTTGGACAGACCCTTTGAGTATGATATAGTGTCCTACTTCATCTCTTATTATAGCCTTTGTCTTAAAATCTAATTGATGTGATATAAGGATTGCCACTCCTGCTTTCTTCTGATGTTCCATTAGCATGGTAAATTGTTTTCCACCCCCTCACTTTAAATCTGGAGGTGGCTTCGGGCTTCAGATGAGTTTCTTGTAGGCAACATATCGATGGGTTTTGTTTTTTTATCCATTCTGATACCTGTGTCTTTTGATTGGGGCATTTAGCCCATTCACATTCAGGGTAACTATTGAGAGATATGAATTTAGGGCCATTGTATTGCCTGTAAGGTGACTGTTACTGTATATGGTCTCTGTTCCTTTCTGATCTACCACTTGTAGGCTCTCTCTTTGCTTAGAGGACCCCTTTCAATATTTCCTGTAGAGCTGGTTTGGTGTTTGCAAATTCTTTCAATTTTTGTTTGTCCTGGAAGCTTTTAATCTCTCCTTCTATTTTCAATGATAGCCTAGCTGGAAATAGTATTCTTGGCTGCATGTTTTTCTCGTTTAATGCTCTGAAAATATCATGCCAGCTCTTTCTGGCCTGCCAGGTCTCTGTGGAGAAGTCTGCTGCCAATCTAATATTTTTACCTTTGTATGTTACAGACTTCTTTTCCCAGGCTGCTTTCAGGATTTTCTCTTTGTCACTGAGACTTGTAAATTTTACTATTAGGTGATGGGGTGTGGGCCTATTCTTATTGATTTTGAGAGGCGTTCTCTGAACCTTCTGAATTTTGATTCTCATTCCCTTTGCTATGTTGGGGAAATTCTCCCCAATAATTTTCTCCAATATACCTTCTGCTCTCCTCTCTCTTTCTTCTTCTTCTGGAATCCCCATTATTCTAATGTTGTTTCATCTTATGGTCTCACTTATCTCTCAAATTCTCCCCTCGTGGTCCAGTAGCTGTTTGTCCCTCTTTTGCTCAGCTTCTTTATTCTCTGTCATTTGGTCTTCTATATCGCTACTTCTTTCTTTTGCCTCATTTATCCTAGCAGTGAGAGCCTCCATTTTTGATTGCACCTCATTAATAGCTTTTTTGATTTCAACTTGGTTAGATTTTAGTTCTTTTATTTCTCCATAAAGGGCTTTTATATCTCCCGAGAGGGTTTCTCTAATATCTTCCATGCCTTTTTCAAGCCCGGCTAGAACCTTGAGAATTGCCATTCTGAACTCTAGATCTGACATAATACCAATGTCTGTATTGATTAGGTCCCTAGCCTTTGGTACTGCCTCTTATTATTTTTTTTGTGGTGTTTTTTCCCACCTTGTCATTTTGTCCACATAAGAGTATATGAGGGAACAAGTAAAATACTAAAAGGGTGGCAAAAACCCCAGGAAAATATGCTTTAACCAAATCAGAAAAGATCCCAAATCGTGTGAGGGGAGAAAGGGGATAAAAAGAGATTCAAAAAGAAAGAAAATAGAAAAATAAAAGAAAAGAATTAAAAAAAAACGAATTAAGTAAAGTATAAAAAAGAAAATATATATATATATTAGATAAACTAGTTAAAAAACTTTAAAAACGAAAAGGGTAAAAGTTTAAAAAAATTAGCAGAAGAAGGGAAAAAATGAAAGAGAAAAAATTTAAATTAACTCCAAGCCTAAAAAATCAGAGGGAGAAAGCCATTAGTTCCGTGCTTTGCTTTCTCCTCCTCTAGAATTCTGCTGCTCTCCTTGGTATTGAAACCGCACTCCTTAGTAGGTGAACTTGGTCTTGGCTGGATTTCTTGTTGATCTTCTGGGGGAGGGGCCTGTTGTAGTGATTCTCAAGTGTCTTTGCCCCAGGCAGAATTGCACCGCCCTTACCGGGGCCCAGGCTGAGTAATCTGCTAGGCTTTGCTTTCAGGAGCTTTTGTTCCCTGAGCGCTTTCCGTAGAGTTCTGGAGGACGGGAATACTAATGGCGGCCTCCTGGTCTCTGGCCCGGAGGAGCAGAGATCCCGGGGCCCCACTCCTCAGTGCGCCCTCAGAGAACAGCGACCAGTAACTCCCAACCCCGAGCTGTGAGCTTACTCTCGGCTCTGTCTCTGTAGCCGGCTTTCCCTTTCCAATACCTGCAAGGTCTGCGACACTCAGACAACCCGATCCTTCTGTGACCCTGCGGGACCTGAGGCCACGCTGACCCCTTGTGGGCTTTGCCCCGGTTTAGCCTCTGGAGCGATGTCCCTCACCAGAACAGACTTAAAAGTCCTGGTTTTGTGCTCCGTTGCTCTGCCATTTGCCGGGAGCCGGCCCCTCCCCCCAGGGTCTATCTTCCCATCGCTTTGGATTCACTTCTCCGCCAGTACCTTTCAGAAAGTGGTTGTTTTTCTGTTTTTGAATTGCTGTTCTTCTTCTCTTCGATCTGCCGATGGATTTGTAGGTGTTTGCAATCTTTCGATAAGCTATCTAGCTGATCTCCTGCTAGCTGAAGTAGTCTCAGCCTGCTACTTCTCCGCCATTTTGACTCCCCATATTGGAGCTTCTATGTGACAACACAACAATTCCACCTTTCACCTATCTACATGGCTACACTTACAAGTGAAAAACTTCTCACTCTTTCCCCAAAATGGAAAAGACAGGCAGTCCCAAGCATTGAATTAATCAGTTATATTTAGTTTCTTCAGTCCAGACACAATCATTTGATTATTCTGTTACCTAGAGATTATATTTGAAATATTACCATGGACAACTTGCATAAAATCACACTTGTAAGAAGAAGGAAGAAAGAAAATACATAATTAATACAAATGACATGACCAGAAACAAAAAATATACAAAACTACCACAGTCCTTGTCCTACTTTTGGTTACAGGCAGGAACTGAGATCTGTGACTTCCTTCTTCCACTTCTGATTCTGTGTATTCTCATCTCTCCCAGAAACACAGCAGGTCAGAGTTCTGTACCTTGGAAGTAGACACACATTCATTCCTGAAGGTCTGAGTCCTCAAGAGTCTGGCTTCCTTGCATTTCCTGTGGGTTCCATCCACCTTTGAAATTGGACTAGAAGTACTGAGAAGCAGTACATAGATCCTGGAACTGTGCTCATGGTCAAAGCTTTCTTCAATTCATCTGGGGTCTGAAAACGCTCTTCTTCATTCACATCTTTATTCTGGCAGCAGTTCTGTTCTCTCGAACTGCTGTTGACTCACAAGGGAACCCAAATTCTCATCTTCCCTTCCCTGAATTAATGCAGCACTAGTATTTCAGAAATAACAGATATTTATTAAGGTTCATTAAGATAAGTAGGTCTTGGGGTGCCTGAGTGGCTCAGTTGGTTGGGCATCTGCGTTTGGCTCAGGTCATGATCCCCGGTCCTGGGATCGAGCCCCACATTGGGTTTCCTGCTCAGTGGGGGACCTGCTTCTCCCTCTGCTCCTTCTTCTCCCTCTGCTCCTCCCTGACTCATGCTCTCTTAAAAAAAAAAAAAGGTAAGTAGGTCTCGTCCATTCCAGAATAAGAAAGATATACAAGAGAATATTACACTCAACTCTTCTTAAAGTCCACCAACCATACATTTATTCAGAAATGTTGAGACAGAGAACATTTCTAGTCAGACTCCACATTTCCTAAAATAAAGCTGGTGACTCACTCATAGCCTCTGGGTTTATCTGCACAACACAAACTGCATAAAATAAACACCATTTAATTCTTCAGAGTAATTCAGACCTCATCTCATTTAATATCAAAACAATGTAAAGATTCCATGAAATAATGTTCATGATCCAAAGAAACACGACTTTCAGTAGCAAAATTCAGTCTATCCCATATATGCTCAAACAGTCAACATTTATCTTCTAATACCTGAGCATAGGCATGAATTGCCTATTCTCATAACCACACCCCAGCAGTCTATACCCAGAAGAGAAGGGCAAGACACCAGGTCTTCCAGGACTAACTTTAGAGCCATTAACCTCAGGGATTCTGCAGCTCTGGTAAGAGCCACCGTGAGTAATCTAGAACCCTGTTGGGACCCTATGGGGACATAGCTTCATGGCCCCAGGGGAGGAATGGGGATTTGGCCCCTGGGAGAGCACCATCAACACCACAGCCTGAACTGAAGCCCTGCCCTGAGAGGCTCACAGGCTACTCTGAAGAACAAAGAGGGTTGTTAAGGGGTACAGGTGTCTGCACAGGCCCACCCACCCCAGAACAGATGGGCAGGGATACATCTCCTGAACTCAACCTGAAGTATAGAAACAGAGTCCCAGAGGCTAGTGGGAAGGAGAAAAGGTGGGAACCATCAGTCATGTTGTAGAATGAGACATCCCCTTCCTTCAGGTCCAGGAAAACCCCTACCCTGTGGGGAATTGGCACAAGGAGTCCTGAATTATCAGGCAGGGAATAGAGTTTATGTTCATACATCCCCACAACCCAGAACCCCTTTTCTGGGGATTCCTTGTACCAGCCCTTCCTCTCCACATCTCTCCTACAGACCCCCAGAGCCCACTCACTTCTCCATTCCTCATCTCCACCACCCAATAACAGCGCCCTGATTAATACCCTCCTGAACTAAGATGCTACACTGTTTTCTGGGTCCTTAGTTGTATACTTCCAGGTCAAACAAGACTTTTCATCAGAAACGGCAAGGTTTGGATCTGCAGACCCCAGATCCAGAGTGACAGACACTGCAGAGACAATTTCCAATCATTTGAGGTCTCCCATTGCCCTATAATAAAGCACACATCAACCACCTCCACCACCAGACACCTAGATGCATTTGGGTAGGGTTAAGCCTCGTGAGATTAGAATCTTGTGACTCAAGCACACACCCCACCAACCTGGAGAAGGAACTAAAGACTGATCTGGGAGGACAAGACTGGACTCCAACACTGAAGGGTATCTCTTTAGCATCTGAAATCATCCACAACCACCAACCCACCTACGTGACTTTCACCACCCCATCTGCACCCGCCACCACTGATGGGGCCTACATCTGTGTCACCACAGCAAGCTGAGGAGAGGTAAGCCACCCTGGAGCAGCAGTAGGAGGACCCAGAAAGAACTCAAAGTAAGTCACAAGGCAGGAACTTCTCCTTCCACCAATCTACAAAAGAACCACATGTTTCTTGTTAAGGCTTTGAGAAGTCTGAATACACTGGAGTCTGTATCTAGTCTTCTGAAATACACTGATGCAAGGGTTACAGGGAAATATGTTTTGGAAACATTCCCTGATGCATTTATTACACACACACACACACACACACACACACACACACACACGGGCATCACCCTACAGACTTCCCATAAAAGCCAAGCCATAAAGCTTAACACCACTGAGAGGCTGTGTAACAACCTGAAAAGAAGAATTTATGCCCAGATTCCACTCAAATTATGTTTTCTCAATCCTTAACCACATATCCATCTTAAAAATTAGGTTTTATTGAAAAGGATGGGGGAGATCAAAATACAAGTATACAAGGCGTACTTTAAAACACATACTTTAAACAATTGCACCTGCAACAGTCAGTTGAGCATCTGGCTCCTGATTTGGGCTCAGGTCATAATCTCAGAGTGGTTGGATTCAGCCCCCCTATCAGCCTCCAGATTCAGCATAGAATCTGCTTGAGATTTTCAACACTCCACCCACTCCAATGGCTCTAAATAAATAACTAGATAAATACAATTTTTTTTAAAGATTGTATTTATTTGAGAGAGAGACAGAGATAGTGAGAGACAGCAAGAGCAGGGAGGAGTGGGAAAAGCCATGTCCCCATTGAGCAGGGAGTCCAATGCAGGGTTCAATCTAAGGAACCTGGGGTCATGACCTGAGCCAAAGGTAGCTGCTTAAGAAACTGAGTCACCAGGTGCCTGGGTGGCTCAGTGGGTTAAGCCGCTGCCTTCAGCTCAGGTCATGATCTCAGGGTCCTGGGATCGAGTCCCGCATCGGGCTCTCTGCTCAGCAGGGAGCCTGCTTCCCTCTCTCTTTCTGCCTGCCTCTCCATCTACTTGTGATTTCTGTCAAATAAATAAAATAAAATCTTTAAAAAAAAAAAAAGAAACTGAGTCACCCAGGGGCCCCTAAATTCTTTTTTTTTTAATTCAATAAAAATATAGCCAAACTGTGGAAGGAGCCAAGATGTCCTTCAGCAGATGAATATATAAAGCAGATGTGGTTCATATATACAATGAAATATTATTCGGCCATCAGAAAGGATGAATACCCACCATTTGCATTGACCTGGATGGAACTGGAGGGGATTATGCTAAGTGAAATAAGTCAAACAGACAACAATCACATGGTTTCACTCATATGTGCAACATGAGGAATACCATGGAAGACTTTAGGAGAAAGAAGGGAAAACTGAAGAGTTGGGGGAATAAGAGAGGGAGACAAACTATGAGAGACTATGGACTCCAAGAAACCATCTGAGGATTTCAGAAGGATGGGGGTGGGAGAATGGAGTAGCCTGGAGATAGATATTAAGGAGGGAATGTATTGTGATGAGCACTGGGTGTTACATGCAAATAATGAATCACAGAACACTAAACTAATGATGTACTGTATGATGACTAACATAACATAATAAAAAATATTTTTTAAGACTTTGTTTATTTGACAGACAGAGATCACAAGTAGACAGAGAGGCAGGCAGAGAGAGAGAGGAGGAAGCAGGCTCCCTGCTGAGCAGAGAGCCCGATGCGGGACTCGATCCCAGGACCCTGAGACCATGACCTGAGCTGAAGGCAGCGGCTTAACCCACTGAGCCACCCAGGCACCCAATAAAAAATATTTTATTACTATGCTTCATGGGAAAAATATTTTTAAATTAATTAATTAATTAAATCATGCACATCAATTCAGCAGAGAAGAGGAAATGCTAAATATGATTATTTAATCATCACTTTTCACATACATCCCAAGAATCAGCTAGGCTCTCTAAGGAGCCTCACACATCGGGGCCCCTGGTTTCCATCATCTCTGGCTTCCCTTTCTCTACATTGACAGTTTATATCCCTGATCATAAATACAAATAGCCAAAAAGAAAAAGCACATATTACACAGGTTCAAAGGGCCCAGATTCTTAATCTACCCCAGTACTAAAGGAACCTCTGGATAACTTTTCATTGCTTTAGGATCCTCAGACCACTCTCATGTCCCCACACCACTGGAAGATCAAGATGATCTCATTATCAGAGGCAAATCTGGTTACATGATTACTTTCAAACAGCTTAAAACACGTGTAAGTCCTCTCAGAAATCTCTCAAACAGGTATCAGGAGTTTATTACTTTTCATACATGCAAATAACTTGCACACTCTCTTGTATAATGCCTCTGTATACTTCTACCACTCACAGATTTGTGGTCTCACTTCTACCACTCTTATCTGCCAATAATCTCTCCAAAGGAATCTCAGTCTCTCCACTTTCCTTCTCCACTCTTCTTTTTTTCCTAACACATTTTTTCTTTCCTGATTTGAACTCCACTTTTCCCTAGTAAAGTATTTTAACTCTTCTCGTTTTCTCCTTTTGCATCTTCACACTTGGCCTCCAATATTCTTCTTAAAAGAGGGATAACGGTTGTGAATAATTATCAGTAGCTGTTTTTAAAAACACATACATATCACATATCATAATGTTAAATATTTAATATATAACATATGTTAAATAATATAATATTATTATAACATATGTAAGTTTTTGCTCTTCTTATTTAACAATATACAAAAGATGTTGTATATAATTTCAGGTGGTTCACAGATCCCACCCCAAGGAATCCATAAATATTCTGGTAGCTCTGCATCTCAGATTCAGATCACCTGCTCTAAAATATTTAATTCCTCAACACCTAAAGAGGCTTAAAGGAAGAAACCCAGTTCCAACAGGGAGTCAGAGAATGAGGAAGCAAAATAAAGACCAGCATACCAGAGGTTTAGCAAGAAACGGGAAAATCAAAACCAGAGACCAAAAAAGTAGGAATATCAGGGGAAAATGGATTCAGAACCAAGAATCCACTAGGAAGACCTGAGTTCTAAGCAGGCAAGCTTGTTTTCTGAAATCCTTCTCACACAACAGTTTGTGATTTAGAAAGTCACTATCCTGTTCCAGACCTCTCTGTTGTCAATGCACCAATTAAAAGTATGAATTGAGCAGTGGGTTCAGAGGGTGTTGGTAACCCTAACAGTGACCTGCAGTAGAGAGTGGGGCAGAATGGAGGCATATCTGTGTTCCCAAGGACAGTCCTTACAGTATTAAGAGAAGGAAGACAAAAGTGACAAGGATAGCAGGACACCAACCCCATCCTGGTGTAGGGTCTGTGACATAGAAGGTGGCTGAGTTGAGCCTGGGGATAAAGGTAACAGGAAACTGAGTAGCTTACCTTCCTCCAGAATGAAAGGGAGCACACCCTGGTGAGACCTCAGTCAGAACAAGCCTGCTCAGCTTTCATCTACTGACCCTTGCCTGCCCTCTGGGCTACAGGTGACACTAACTCCAGAGTGAGGAGAGGCTGGAAAGGAAATGATCTCCTGCCATGTGCTGACATACACTGTATAAAAAAATTATAGGGATAAAATATATAAAATTCCATAATTATAAAAACATCATTACTATACCTGGTGATGTTGAACACAGAGATCTTTGAGAAATAACCCAAAAGGAGAGATAATTTCAGGTAGGGATGTGAGGTAAACTCTAGAGTAACAGTGGCCAATCCTTCTCAGATAACACAATCACTATCTGGGGACATTGACAGCTCATTCCACCACATTCTCACACATAGTCTGTCCAGTCCTCTACCCATCACCTTGTGATCACAACTTCCAGGAACTGGAGAAAACACACTCTCCCTAGTTGGTATTATGGAGCTAAGGTCACACTCCTAAACTTGGTGACCCATTAATTTATATAGTTCTTTTCTTGAAATCTCAGAGCAACTGGCTTTTGGATTCCAAGTGCTAACAGAACTAGTTGCACTGAACGCTAAAGAGCTAGCAATATGGCACGCAAGTCAACATTGGAATAATCTCAAGATGCATGACAGACTCCAGGAACCACCATCACCCCCAGGTTTCCAGGAACTGGGTGGGAAATAGTGGCCCAGATTGGAGAAAGCTCATGGAACAGGGCTCTTCCTCCCACCAGCTTCTGCTTCTGCCCCAGAGAAGGGTCCACATGTTTCTGCCTGAAACAAGAAGAGACACCTTGACCTAGGTGGAACAAAAACACAAGGACACCTGGACAGTCACTCACCAGTCAGGTAAACAGATTTCCTCCAGTCTGAAAGGCAACACAGGAAACAGGTGAGCTAAGAACCAGAAGGTCTCCTTCAAAAAAGACACGGAAATGTCTAGAGAAAAAGCAGAGCTTACTGAGATCTGCTTGGAGTTCTTCTGAAAGAAAGTGAGAAATGAGCATGAACCCCCATCTTTAAGAACAGTAAAGATTGCACCTGACAAACCCACAAATGCACATGTCAGTATCCTAGAAGTCATAGATCCAGATCCATCGAGCCTCCACAGCTCCATGTCCTCTCTCGACCTCCTCAGCCACCTGCTCCAGGGCAAGGGCCCTCTGTCCACTTTTCCTCTGCACTGGCTGTCACACTCACAGACCATGGCCACTGCCCTGCCTTACCTCTGGCTTTCAGTGCCTCCTCCTTTGCCCGCTGGTTCTCGTCCTTTTCCCTATGGAGTTTCTCCCATTCCTTCATCTCCTGGCACTTAGCAGTTTGTTCTCTCTTGGTGTAGTAGGCAGTCCCAAAGAGTAAGAATATCAACAAGGTCAGGATCACCATGAAAGCTAACATCCAGGGAGAAGTCCAGGGAAAGAAGTCCTCTGGGACCGGCCAAAAACACAGTCAGGAGCATGGCCCAGAACAGTCCACCCAGCACACCCAGGGACTCCCAGTCCCTCCCTATGGCCCTACTGGGAGAGGGAAACAGCACACCTGGAATAAAAATGGCCATTGCTTTCTTTTGGCTCAGGATTGGGTTAAGAAGGAAGCAGGTCACATTTTCCGAAGAGCTATGTTTCACCACCAGCGCAACCTCCACACTGAACAGCCCTTTAGCATTTTGGACATGAGTCTCAGAAATGTCAAGAACTTCTCTCCACTGAGGGCTCTCCACTGTACCTGGGGCTTTGGGAACCACCCCGACGCCTTACACTTGGACCCCATCCTCCTCTGGCCCTGTGATAAGCACTGGAGCGGCAGAGCCCATACCTTCAAGAGAGTACAGGGAGGCCTCCTAGAGCCCAGGGATGCAAGAAAAGCCTTCCTGTGCACACCTCAAATGGCAGCATTACACTCTGGGGTCTGCACTGGGGAATGATCATGGCAGGGAGCAAAGCAGGGGTCCTACCACAAAAAAAGAAAAAGAAGGATCATGGGGACATGTGGTAGGCACAGAAGGCAGGTTTCTTCTCCCTAAACATGAGGGTGGGAAGTGTGTTGTCCAGAGTGACAAAAGGAGGAATTTGCTCTCAGATTCCATCCTTCTCTGCTCTTCTCACCTCACACACTCTCTAGGTCATATGCACGTACACTGCCACTTGGTACATCACTTCATCTTCAAAAAATCTAACTACCTGCTGAGCATCCCCCCTAATATCCACATCCCTGAGGGTTACCTCTGCCTGAATTCCTCTCAGATGCTTCAAAATCAAATCCCGAACAGGTTCATACTTGGTCCCATCTTTGATAGCCTGATGATGAAAACATCCCAATCCTTCAGCCTTCCTCACAGCCAGCCTACCCTAGGCTACATACTGTTAGTGCCTTCATACACTGCTTCTAGGCTCCATCAGGTGACTTGGCTCAGCCACTGAGAGTCCAGGGAATATGACTCCAGCAGTGTTTGGAAACTGCTTTTGCCATTTGCCTTGCCCTCTCCCATAAAATGGACACGTTCAGGCTAGCACTGCCTTCCTAGCTAAAGTTGTCCTAGACCAGCCAAGAGCCAGCTAAACAACACCCATGTGAGCAAACCAGTCAAGGTCCACTGTCAGGACAAATAAAAATTAAGGCAAAAAGGCTTAATAGTCCCTGTTGAAAATAAAGGAAGGAAGTCCCTTCCTTTTTTTTTTTTTTTCATCATTTTTTGAGAAAACCTGTGACTGTGGGTGCCTTCTCTCCTCTTTGAAATGTACATAAGTCCACTGAAAAGCACAGATAGGCCTTTTGCCAGCTTTGTGATCCAGGAATGTCTTTCTCAAAGATCTGGGAAACTTCTCTTTGAACGGCTCACTCAAGGAAGACAACACCCCTCTCTCCTCCTTCCTATGCCAGGGTATGGGCCTTACCTCAGTGGGAAACAGGATCCTCGTGTAAAACCACTTCCTGTTTTAAAAATGGGAGACTTAGTTTTTCTTCTGGATGAGGTCAACTAGCTAACATAGATCGTCACCCTATTACTATGTAAATCTAGGGTGAACTGTTTGTGACAGATGATGCTGTCATGTCCACTTACTTGAGAGCTAGTAACCATCTATCCTGAGTATATATGTGTAATGAGCTGTGTCTGCATGGCTATGGAAAAGAGTGATTTTCTTTGTCTTTGCATCTCTTCAAAGATTGCCTATGAAACACATCACATTTTGGTAAATCTAATTCTATAATAAAAGGGTTTTCTTTCCCACTATCTGTGTGAAGGAGATTTCTCAGAGATTTCCTTTTAATTATATTTCCCCAACATGACCAAAGATGCATGAGCAAGCCCATTTAAGGTAGGCGAATACTGCTACAAATGGCTAACAGACACATGAAAAAATGTTCAACATCACTAGCCATCAGGGAAATAAATATCAAAAGAACATTGAGGGGTGCCTGTGTGGCTCACTGGGTTAAACCTCTACCTTCAGCACAGTTCATGATCTCAGGGTGCTAGGATCCAGCCCTGCACCTGGATTTCTGCTCAGTGGGGAGTCTGCTCCCCCCCCCCGTTACCTGCTGCTCTGCCTACCTATGATCTCTCTTTCTCTGTGTCCAATAAATAAATAAAATCTTAAAAAAAAACACACACACACACATTGAGGGGGAGGAGTCAAGATGCGGAGAAGTAGCAGGCTGAGACTACTTCAGCTAGCAGGAGATCAGCTAGATAGCTAATCTAAAGATTGCAAACACCTACAAATCCAACAGCATATCGAAGAGATGAAGAGCAGCAATTCTAGAAACAGAAAATCAACCACTTTCTGAAAGGAAGGACTGGCGGATAGGTGAATCCAAAGTGATGGGAAGTTAGACCACGGGGGGAGGGGCCAGCTCGCAGCAAGCAGCAGAGCAACAGAGCACAAAATCAGGACTTTTAAAAGTCTGTTCCACTGAGGGACATCACTCCAGAGGCTAAACGGGGTGAAGCCCATGTGCAGGTAGTGTGGTCCCAGGTCCCGCGGGGTCAGTGAAGGATCAGGGGTGTCTGAGTGTTGCAGAGCTTGAAGGTATTAGAACGGGGAAGCTGGCTACAGAGACAGAGCCGAGGAGTGAGCTCCCAGCTCAGGGTTACCTTGAACCAGTCACAGGCTCGGTGAGCTCAGAGCATGGCTGGAGGCCAGGGAGACGGGAGTAATTGGGTGATGTTCTCTGAGGGCACATTGAGGAGTGGGGCACTGGGCTCTTGGATCCTCAGGCCAGAAACTGGGAGGCCGCCATTTTTATTCCCGTCCTCTGAAAATCTACAAAAAGCGCTCAGGGAACAAAAGCTCCCGAAAGCAAATCCAAGAGGATTACACAGCCCGGGCCCTGGTAAGGGCGGTGCCATTCCACCTGGGGCAAAGACACTTGAGAATCATACAACAGGCCCCTCCCCCAGAAGATCAACAAGAAATCCAGCCAGGACCAAGTTTACCGACCAAGGAGTGCAGTTTCAATATCAAGGAGAGAAGCGGAATTCCAGAGGAGGAGAAAGCAAAGCACAGAACTCATGGCTTTCTCCCCATGATTCTTTACTCTTGCAGTTAATTTAATTTTTTTTCTTTTTCAATTTTCTTTCTCCTGCTAAATTATTTAAACTTTTGCCTGTTTCTTTTTTAACGTTTTTAAACTAGTTTTTCTAACATATATATTTCTTTTCTTTATCTTTATTCGTTTTCCCTTTTCTTTTTTTAATTGTTTCTTTTTTTTCTTTGTTTTTTTTCTTTTTTTTGTCTGAACTGCTTTTTTCTTTCTCACCCCTCACGACTTGGGATCTCTTCTGATTTGATTAAAGAATATTTTCCTGGGGTTGCTGCCACCCTTTTAGTATTTTACTTGCTCCTTCATATACTCTATCTGGACAAAATGACAAGGCTGAAAAATTCACCACAAAAAAGGGAACAAGATGCAGTACCGAAGCCTAGGGACCTAATCAATACATACATTGGTAATATGTCAGATCTAGAGTTCAGAATGACAATTCTCAAGGTTCTAGCCGGGCTCGAAAAAGGCATGGAAGATATTAGAGAAACCCTCTCGAGAGATATAAAAGCCCTTTCTGGAGAAATAAAAGAACAAAATCTAATCAAGTTCAAATAAAAAAAAGCTATTAATGAGATGCAATAAAAAATGGAGGCTCTCACTACTAGGATAAATGAGGCAGAAGAAAGAATTAGCAATATAGAAGACCAAATGACAAAGAATAAAGAAGCTGAGCAAAAGAGGGACAAACATCTACTGGACCACGAGGGGAGAATTCAAGAGATAAGTGACACCATAAGATGAAAAAAGATTAGAATACTTGGGATTCCAGAAGAAGAAGAAAGAGAGAGGGGAGCAGAAGGTATATTGGAGAGAATTATTGGAGAGAATTTCCCCAATATGGCAAAGGGAACAAGCATGAAAATCCAGGAGGTGCAGAGAACCCCCCTCAAAATCAACAAGAATAGGTCCACACCCCATCAGATAATAGTAAAATTAACAAGTCTTACTGACAAAGAGAAAATCCTGAAAGAAAAATCCCGGGAAAAGAAGTTTGTAACATACAATGGTAAAAATATTAGATTGGCAGCAGACTTCTCCACAGAGACCTGGCAGGCCAGAAAGAGCTGGCATGATATATTCAGAGCACTAAACAAGAAAAACATGCAGCCAGGAAGACTATATCCAGCTAGGCTATCATTGAAAATAGAAGGAGAGATTAAAAGCTTCCAGGACAAACAAAAACTGAAAGAATTTGCAAACACCAAACCAGCTCTACAGGAAATATTGAAAGGGGTCCTCTAAGCAAAGAGAGAGCCTACAAGTGGTAGATCAGTACGGAGCAGAGACAATATACAGTAACAGTCACCTTACAGGCAATACAATGGCCCTAAATTCATATCTCTCAATAGTTACCCTGAATGTGAATGGGCTAAATGCCCCTGTCAAAAGGCACAGGGTATCAGAATGGATATAAAAAACAAAACCCATCTATATGTTGCCTCCAAGAAACTCATTTTAAGCCCGAAGACACCTCCAGATTTAAAGTGAGGGGGTGGAAAAGAATTTACCATGCTAATGGACATCAGAAGAAAGCAGGAGTGGCAATCCTTATATCACATCAATTAGATTTTAAGCCAAAGATATAATAAGAGATGAGGAAGGACACTCTATCATACTAAAAGGGTCTGTCCAACAAGAAGATTTAACAATTTTAAATATCTATGCCCCCAACCTGGGGGCAGCCAACTATATAAACCAATTAATAACAAAATCAAAGTAACACATCAACAATAATACAATAATAGTAGGGGACTTTAACACTCCCCTCACTGAAATGGACAGATCACCAAGCAAAAGATCAACAAGGAAATAAAGGCCTTAAATGACACACCGGACCAGATGGACATCACAGATATATTCAGAACATTTCATCCCAAAGCAACAGAATACACATTCTTCTCTCGTGCACATGGAACATTCTCCAGAATAGATCACATCCTCGGTCCTAAATCAGGTCTCAACAGGTATCAAAAGATTGGGATCATTCCCGGCATATTTTCAGACCACATGCTCTGAAGCTAGAACTCAATCACAAGAGAAAAGTTGGAAAGAACACAAATACATGGAGACTAAACAGCATCCTTCTAAAGAATGAATGGGTCAAAAAGGAAATTAAAGAAGAATTGAAAAAATTTATGGAAACAAATGATAATGAAAACACAATGGTTCAAAACCTGTGGGACACAAACAAAGGCAGTCCTGAGAGGAAAATATATAGCGGTACAAGCATTTCCCAAGAAACAAGAAAGGTCTCAGGTCCACAACCTAATCCCACACCTAAAGGAGCTGGATAAAGAACAACAAAGAAACCCTAAACCCAGCAGGAGAAGAGAAATCATAAAGATCAGAGCAGTAATCAATGAAATAGAAACCCAAAAAACAGTAGAACAAATCAACCAAACTATGAGCTGGTTCTTTGAAAGAATTAATAAGATTGATAAGCCCATGTCCAGACTTATCAAAAAGAAAAGAAAAAGGACCCAAATAAATATAATCATGAATGAAAGAGGAGCGATCACAATTAACACCAAAGAAATACAGACAATTAGGGGGGAGGAGTCAAGATGGCGGAGAAGTAGCAAGCTGAGACTGCTTCAGCTAGCCGGAGATCAGCTAGATAGTTTATCTAAAGATTGCAAACACCTGAAAATCCATCAGCAGATCGAAGAGAAGAAGAACAGCAATTCTGGAAACAGAAAAACAACCACTTTCTGAAAGGTAGGACCGGCGGAGAAGTGAATCCAAAGCGACGGGAAGATAGACCCCGGGGGGAGGGGCCGGCTCCCGGCAAGCGGCGGAGCAACCGCGCACAAAATCAGGACTTTTAAAAGTCTGTTCCGCTGAGGGACATCGCTCCAGAGGCTAAACTGGGGCGAAGCCCACGCGGGGTCAGCGTGGCCTCAGGTCCCGCAGGGTCACAGAAGGATCGGGGGTGTCTGAGTGTCGCAGAGCTTGCGGGTATTGGAACGGGAAAGCTGGCTACAGAGACAGAGCTGACAGTAAGCTCGCAGCTCCGTGTTACCTTGAACCGGTCGCAGGCTCGGTGAGCTCGGAGCGCGGCCAGAGGTCAGGCAGACGGGAGAAACTGGGCGCTATTCTCTGAGGGAGCACTGAGGAGTGGGGCCCTGGGCTCTCGGCTCCTCCGGGCCGGAGACCAGGAGGCCGCCATTTGTATTCCCGTCCTCTGGAACTCTACGGAAAGCGCTCAGGGAACATAAGCTCCTGAGAGCAAACCCGAGCGGATTACTCACCCCGGCCCCGGGTAAGGGCGGTGTAATTCCGCCTGGGGCAAAGACACTTGAGAATCACTACAACAGGCCCCTCCCCCAGAAGATCAACAAGAAATCCAGCCGAGACCAAGTTCACCTACCAAGGAGTGCGGTTTCAATACCAAGGAGAGCAGCAGAATTCCAGAGGAGGAGAAAGCCAAGCACGGAACTCATGGCTTTTTTCCTGTGATTTTTTTTAGTCTTGCAGTGAATTTAATTTTTTATTTTTCATTTTTTTTTTCTCTCTCGCCTTCAGGGTAAAATTTTTTTTAACTGTTACCTTTTTCTTTTTTAACGATTTTTTACTAGTTTATCTAATATATATATATATATATATATTTTTATACATTTTTCTTAGGTGTTTTCTTTTTTTTTTAAATTCTTTTCTTTTCTTTTCTTTTTTTTCTTTTTCTTTTTCTTTTTGTTTTTTTTTTTTCCTTCTTCCTTTTTGAACCTCTTTTTATCCCCTTTCCCCCCACTCACGATTTTGGATCTCTTCTAATTTGGTTAAAGCATATTTTCCTGGGGTTGTTGCCACCCTTTTAGTATTTTACTTGCCCCTTCATTTACTCTTATCTGGACAAAATGACAAGACGTAAAAATTCAACACAAAAAAAAGAACAAGAGGCAGTACCGAAGGCTAGGGACCTAATCAATACAGACATCGGTAATATGTCAGATCTAGAGTTCAGAATGACAATTCTCAAGGTTCTAGCCGGGCTCAAAAAGGCATGGAAGATATTAGAGAAACCCTCTCGAGAGATATAAAAGCCCTTTCTGGAGACATAAAAGAACTAAAATCTAACCAAGGTGAAATCAAAAAAGCTATTAATGAGGTGCAATCAAAAATGGAGGCTCTAACTGCTAGGATAAATGAGGCAGAAGAAAGAATTAGTGATATAGAAGACCAAATGACAAAGAATAAAGAAGCTGAGCAAAAGAGGGACAAACAGCTACTGGACCACGAGGGGAGAATTTGAGAGATAAGTGACACCATAAGATGAAACAACATTAGAATAATTGGGATTCCAGAAGAAGAAGAAAGTGAGAGGGGAGCAGAAGGTATACTGGAGAGAATTATTGGGGAGAATTTCCCCAATATGGCAAAGGGAACGAGCATCAAAATTCAGGAGGTTCAGAGAATGCCCCTCAAAATCAATAAGAATAGGCCCACACCCCGTCACCTAATAGTAAAATTTACAAGTCTCAACGACAAAGAGAAAATCCTAAAAGCAGCCCGGGAAAAGAAGTCTGTAACATACAATGGTAAAAATATTAGATTGGCAGCTGACTTGTCCACAGGGACCTGGCAGGCCAGAAAGGGCTGGCATGATATTTTCAGAGCACTAAACGAGAAAAACATGCAGCCAAGAATACTATATCCAGCTAGGCTATCATTGAAAATAGAAGGAGAGATTAAAAGCTTCCAGGACAAACAACAACTGAAAGAATTTGCAAATACCAAACCAGCTCTACAGGAAATATTGAAAGGGGTCCTCTAAGCAAAGAGAGAGCCTACAAGTGGTAGATCAGAAAGGAACAGAGACCATATACAGTAACAGTCACCTTACAGGCAATACAATGGCCCTAAATTCATATCTCTCAATAGTTACCCTGAATGTGAATGGGCTAAATGCCCCTGTCAAAAGACACAGGTATCAGAATGGATAAAAAAACAAAACCCATCTATATGTTGCCTCCAAGAAACACATTTTAAGCCCGAAGACACCTCCAGATTTAAAGTGAGGGGGTGGAAAAGGATTTACCATGCCAATGGACATCAGAAGAAAGCAGGAGTGGCAATCCTTATATCAGATCAATTAGATTTTAAGCCAAAGACTATAATAAGAGATGAGGAAGGACACTATATCATACTCAAAGGGTCTGTCCAACAAGAAGATTTAACAATTTTAAATATCTATGCCCCCAATGTGGGAGCAGCCAACTATATAAACCAATTAATAACAAAATCAAAGAAACACATCAACAATAACACAATAATAGTAGGGGACTTTAACACTCCCCTCACTGAAATGGACAGGTCATCCAAGCAAAAGATCAGCAAGGAAATCAAGGCCTTAAATGACACACTGGACCAGATGGACATCACAGATATATTCAGAATATTTCATCCCAAAACAACAGAATGCACATTCTTCTCTAGTGCACATGGAACATTCTCCAGAATAGATCACATCCTCGGTCCTAAATCAGAACTCAACCGGTATCAAAAGATTGGGATCATTCCCGGCATATTTTCAGACCACAATGCTCTAAAGCTATAACTCAACCACAAAAGGAAGTTTGGAAAGAACCCAAATACATGGAGACTAAACAGTATCCTTCTAAAGAATGAATGGGTCAACCGGGAAATTAAAGAAGAATTGAAAAAAATCATGGAAACAAATGATAATGAAAATACAACGGTTCAAAATCTGTGGGACACAACATAGGCAGTCCTGAGAGGAAAATATATAGCCGTACAAGCCTTTCTCAAGAAACAAGAAAGGTCTCAGGTACACAACCTAACCCTACACCTAAAGGAGCTGGAGAAAGAACAAGAAAGAAACCCTAAGCCCAGCAGGAGAAGAGAAATCATAAAGATCAGAGCAGAAATCAATGAAATAGAAACCAAAAAAACAATAGAACAAATCAACGAAACTAGGAGCTGGTTCTTTGAAAGAATTAATAAAATTGATAAACCCCTGGCCCGACTTATCAAAAAGAAAAGAGAAAGGACCCAAATAAATAAAATCATGAATGAAAGAGGAGAGATCACAACTAACACCAAAGAAATACAAACTATTATAAGAACATACTATGAGCAACTCTACGGCAATAAATTTGATAATCTGGAAGAAATGGATGCATTCCTAGAAACATATAAACTACCACAACTGAACCAGGAAGAAATAGAAAGCCTGAACAGACCCATAACCAGTAAGGAGATTGAAACAGTCATTAAAAATCTCCAAACAAACAAAAGCCCAGAGCCAGACGGCTTACCGGGGGAATTCTACCAAACATTTAAAGAAGAACTAATTCCTATTCTCCTGAAAATGTTCCAAAAAATAGAAAAGGAAGGAAAACTTCCAAACTCACTTTATGACGCCAGCATCACCTTGATCCCCAAACCAGACAAGGATCCCACCAAAAAAGAGAGCTATAGACCGATATCCTTGATGAACACAGATGCGAAAATACTCAACAAAATACTAGCCAATAGGATTCAACAGTACATTAAAAAGATTATTCACCACGACCAAGTGGGATTTATTCCAGGGCTGCAAGGTTGGTTCAACATCCGCAAATCAGTCAATGTGATACAACACATCAATAAAAGAAAGAACAAGAACCATATGATACTCTCAATAGATGCTGAAAAAGCATTTGACAAAGTACAACATCCCTTCCTGATCAAAACTCTTCAAAGTGTAGGGATAGAGGGCACATACCTCAATATCATCAAAGCCATCTATGAAAAACCCACCGCAAATATCATTCTCAATGGAGAAAAACTGAAAGCTTTTCCGCTAAGGTCAGGAACACGGCAGGGATGTCCATTATCACCACTGCTATTCAACATCGTACTAGAGGTCCTAGCCTCAGCAATCAGACAACAAAAGGAAATAAAAGGCATCCAAATCGGCAAAGAAGAAGTCAAATTATCACTCTTCGCAGATGATATGATACTATATGTGGAAAACCCAAAAGACTCCACTCCAAAACTGCTAGAACTTATACAGGAATTCAGTAAAGTGTCAGGATATAAAATCAATGCACAGAAATCAGTTGCATTTCTCTACACCAACAGCAAGACAGAAGAAAGAGATATTAAGGAGTCAATCCCATTTACAATTGCACCCAAAACCATAAGATACCTAGGAATACACCTAATCAAAGAGACACAGAATCTATACTCAGAAAACTATAAAGTACTCATGAAAGAAATTGAGGAAGACACAAAGAAATGGAAAAATGTTCCATGCTCCTGGATTGGAAGAATAAATATTGTGAAAATGTCTCTGCTACCTAAAGCAATCTACACATTTAATGCAATTCCTATCAAAGTACCATCCATCTTTTTCAAAGAAATGGAACAAATAATTCTAAAATTTATATGGAACCAGAAAAGACCTCGCATAGCCAAAGGGATATTGAAAAAGAAAGTCAACGTTGGTGGCATCACAATTCCGGACTTCAAGCTCTATTACAAAGCTGTCATCATCAAGACAGCATGGTACTGGCACAAAAACAGACACATAGATCAATGGAACAGAATAGAGAGCCCAGAAATAGACCCTCAAATCTATGGTCATCTAATCTTCGACAAAGCAGGAAAGAATGTCCAATGGAAAAAAGACAGCCTTTTCAATAAATGGTGCTGGGAAAATTGGACAGCCACATGCAGAAAAATGAAATTGGACCACTTCCTTACACACAAAAATAGACTCAAAATGGATGAAGGACCTCAATGTACGAAAGGAATCCATCAAAATCCTTGAGGAGAACACGGGCAGCAACCTCTTCGACCTCTGCCGCAGCAACATCTTCCTAGGAACAACGCAAAAGGCAAGGGAAGCAAGGGAAAAAATGAACTACTGGGATTTCATCAAGATCAAAAGCTTTTGCACAGCAAAGGAAACAGTTAACAAAATCAAAAGACAACTGACAGAATGGGAGAAGATATTTGCAAACGACATATCAGATAAAGGACTAGTGTCCAGAATCTATAAAGAACTTAGCAAACTCAACACCCAAAGAACAAATAATGCAATCAAGAAATGGGCAGAGGACATGAACAGACATTTCTGCAAAGAAGACATCCAGATGGCCAACAGACACATGAAAAAGTGCTCCATATCACTCGGCATCAGGGAAATACAAATCAAAACCACAATGAGATATCACCTCACACCAGTCAGAATGGCTAAAATCAACAAGTCAGGAAATGACAGATGCTGGCGAGGATGCGGAGAAAGGGAAACCCTCCTACACTGTTGGTGGGAATGCAAGCTGGTGCAGCCACTCTGGAAAACAGCATGGAGGTTCCTCAAAATGTTGAAAATAGAACTGCCCTATGACCCAGCAATTGCACTATTGGGTATTTACCCTAAAGATACAAACGTAGTGATCCAAAGGGGCACGTTCACTCGAATGTTTATAGCAGCAATGTCCACAATAGCCAAACTATGGAAAGAACCTAGATGTCCATCAACAGATGAATGGATCAAGAAGATGTGGTATATATACACAATGGAATACTATGCAGCCATCAAAAGAAATGAAATCTTGCCATCTGCAACAACATGGATGGAACTAGAGCGTATCATGCTTAGCGAAATAAGTCAAGCAGAGAAAGACAACTATCATATGATCTCCCTGATATGAGGAAGTGGTGATGCAACATGGAGGCTTAAGTGGGTAGAAGAAGAATAAATGAAACAAGATGGGATTGGGAGGGAGACAAACCATAAGTGACTCTTAATCTCACAAAAGAAACTGAGGGTTGCCGGGGGGAGGGGGTTTGGGAGAAGGCGGTGGGATTATGGACATTGGGGAGGGTATGTGATTTGGTGTGTGCTGTGAAGTGTGTAAACCTGGTGATTCACAGACCTGTACCCCTGGAGATAAAAATATATGTTTATAAAAAATAAAAAATTAAAAAAAAAAGAAATACAGACAATTATAAGAACATACTATGAGCAACTCTACGCCAACAAATTTGACAATCTGGAAGAAATGGATGCATTCCTAGAGACATATAAACTACCACAACTGAACCAGGAAGAAATAGATAGCCTGAAAAGACCCATAACCAGTAAGGAGATTGAAACAGTCATCAAAAATCTCCAAACAAACAAAAGCCCAGGGCCAGACGGCTACCCGGGGGAATTCTACCAAACATTTAAAGAACTAATTTCTATTCTCCTAAAACTGTTCCAAAAAATAGAAATGGAAGGAAAACTTCCAAACTCATTTTATGAGGCCAGCATTACCTTGATCCCAAAACCAGACAAGGATCCCATCAAAAAAGAGAACTACAGACCAATATCCTTGATGAACACAGATGCGAAAATTCTCACCAAAATACTAGCCAATAGGATTCAACAATACATTAAAAGGATTATTCACCACGACCAAGTGGGATTTAATCCAGGTCTAATAGCATGGTTCAACATCAGCAAATCAATCAATGTGATACAACACATCAAAAAAAGAAAGAACAAGAACCATATGACACTCTTCATAGATGCTGAAAAAGCATTTGACAAAGTACAGCATCCCTTCCTGATCAAAACTCTTCAAAGTGTAGGAATAGAGGGCACATACCTCAATATCATCAGAGCCAATAATGAAAAACCCACTGCAAATATCATTCTCAATAGAGAAAAACGGAAAGCTTTTCTGCTAAGGTCAGGAACACGGCAGGGATGTCCATTGTCACCACTGCTATTCAACATAGTACTAGGAAACCTAGCCTCAGCAATCAGACAACAAAAGGAAATTAAAGGCATCCAAATCGGCAAAGAAGAAGTCAAATTATCACTCTTCACAGAAAATATGATACTATATGTGGAAAACCCAAAAGACTCCACTCCAAAACTGCTAGAACTTATACAGGAATTCAGTAAAGTGTCAGGATATAAAATCAATGCACAGAAATCAGTTGCATTTCTCTACACTAACAACAAGACAGAAGAAAGAGAAATGAAGGAGTCAATCCCATTTACAATTGCACCCAAAATCATAAGATACCTAGGAACAAACCTAACCAAAGAGGTTAAGAATCTATACTCAGTAAACTATAAAGTACTCATGAAAGAAATTGAGGAAAACACAAAGAAATGGAAAAATGTTCCATGCTCCTCGATTGGAAGAATAAATATTGTGAAAATGTCTATGCTACCTAAGGCAATCTACACATT